>NW_006798881.1:191692-210476 GCF_000442215.2 Lipotes vexillifer | reverse complement strand
CCCAAAAAAAAAAAAAAAAAAAAAAAAAAAAAAAAGAAATTGGAACTTGAGAGGTTAGCCAGGCATAAAGAAACAAAAGGAGATATATTTTTTACATAGCCAAGTTTATAAAGAGTAAATACATATATTATTTTCATTTCAGGAAATAGGCTTGGCACTTAAAGGTTGAGAATACACGGATGAACATCTCCGTTTATTGATTGATAAATGGTGCTGATGCAGTGTGAAGCACTTTGCATATACATCATTGCCATTTCTTACATCAGACCCATATGTGGGTATTATTATCAACCTTCAGCAAATCAACAAACTGGATCATCGAGATTGTATCAAGTCATCGTTACTGGCTGGTGAGTAGGCATCAAACTCAGTTCTATTTGCCTCTGTTACCTGCCTTTTATTTGTTAGGCCCTAATATGTTTTAAATAGAATAATATAAGAGAGGTATTAAATTGCAGTAAATAATTCCATAAATGTCATAAGAAATGCATGAACAGAGTGAGGTAGGAGCAGGGAGTCACTACTGCCAAAGGTCTCAGGAAATGTCATAGAAAAGTAATTTTTTTAGCTGTGTTTCAGTTAGGATAAGAATTTTGGAAGCAATGAATGGGAGGGAAGGTGTTCCAGGAGAAGGAAGTCATAAGCCAGGCCTGGGGTTATGAGAGGTTATGGCTTGTGCAGAGAAGGTTGAGAAGGTGGGCTATCCAACCACAGCATGGGTCTGCCAGGAAGCAGGTCTACCCTGGGGAGGTGGGTTGAGCCAGAACGTGAAGGCATTGCAGAGTCATGCAGTTTTGTAAGCACAGAAATGGTTGTGATCAGATTTGTTTTTAGGAAGAACTAAGGGAAAAATGGAGAGTCGATTAAGGGAGACCAGCATGTGATGGGAAGGCCCAAGGTGGGGGGCAGGGGTCCCTTTGCAAAGATCCGGGAGAAAGATGATAAGGCCATAGAAGGCAAGGCCCAGATTTTGGAGTCCTTCTTTTTTTTTTTTTTTTTTTTTTAATAAATTTATTATTTGTTTTCTTTTATTTGTTTTTGCCTGAGTTGTGCCTTTGTTACTGCACGCGGGCTTTCTCTAGTTGCAGCAAGTGGGGGCTACTCTTTGTTGTGGTGCACGGGATTCACATTGCGGTGGCTTCTCTTGTTGCGGAGCACGGGCTCTAGGCGCGCAGGCTTCAGTATTGTGGCTCGTGGGCTCTAGAGCGCATCCTCAGTAGTTGTGGTGCACGGGCTTAGTTGCTCCGTGGCATGTGGGATCTTAGCGGCCCAGGGCTCAAACCCATGTCCCCTGCATTGGCAGGCGGATTCTTAACCACTGTGCCACCAGGGAAGCCCTGGAGTCCTTCTTGAAGTGGAATTAGCAGACATTGGTGGTTCGCGGTATGTTTGGAGTGCAGATGATTGCATATTTAGGTCCTTATTTTGCAAGATGGGTGTATTGGGATGACTGTAAACATTGCAGGAAATAGGGGCACAGCTACAGTATGGTCATCAGTATTGGTATGAGATCTTACAGGGAGAATTGTATACAGGGAGAAGAGAAGGAACAGAGGCCAAAAGAAGAACAACATTCAAAAGCTTAAGTATAATGGAACTCTTGGCATGTCTTCACTCAGACTTTAAGCCATGTTTTCCTTAAAATAAATGCTGTAAATATTCAAGAAATGTAAGGTTTTAGTGGAAAGAGTTCTGGCGTACGTAGTAAGGTTCCAGTGCCATATTTGCCACTACTTAATTATGTGACGTCTGGCACGTCACTTAATGTAAGTCAGACTTGGCATCCTCATCTGTAAAACTAGATCTCCTAGGTCCCTCTTTCTTGCTTTCAAATTCAATGATTCTCATTTGATTAGTTCCTTTGATTAGAGAATTTTAATTGGAGCATATCATAGGCTATTGTGCCATGTGCTTCCCAAATGTTAGTGATGGGAAAAAACATGTTAATGATAATCCTAACTTCATGATTATAGAACTTTCAGACTTTTGCATCTCAAAGTCATCAGTAATTAGACCCTAGCATTTCTCTCTCTTTCTACCACTACTGAGAACAAATTCTATAGACTAGAAAGATGATGCAACACACTGGGAATACAAGAAAAGTAGTCAGAACTAGGTGGAAGCTTTCCCAAATTGTCATTGTAATTTATTGACATAATGGTCATCATTAATAGTGTCTGTGAACAGAGATGCTACATAATGTAAAAATTTCTTCCTCATTTGAAGAGGTTATGTTCTAAATAGGAAATAACATTTGGACACTGAATTCATACAATAACAATCTAAAATCTTACAACAATCCTACAAAAACAATCTAAAATCACTCAGTATGTGGGCTCTGCAATGAAGGAGAGAGATGATTAATCCCACAGCCTTGCCTCTGAGCTCTAGATCCTCCCATTCCAAGTATTATGCATAATTTTTAAAAGCCCACCATCTTATATCAAATGTTCCTCAAAGAGAGAAACTGTTGCAGAGTTTGTCTTATGACTTATCATAATAAAATGACCTACTTTTTAAAAGATGCCCCACTCTTTCGGAACCCAGAGGAATTCAAGTGAAGCCTTTGCAAGGTGAATTAACAGCCCAAAGCATAGCCTTATGCCAAGCTAGTGAGTCAGAGAAAATCATTTCAACCTTCATCCAGAAATTAAATGGTTATTGATTAATGTGGAAGATACTGTAACCTTTCAGATTAAATTAAGAAATGTTGCTGAGCACAATTAAAGTTTTTCTAATGTGAAGCTGTTTGCAGAGTACATTTTTGACTAAGTTCCATCTCTGAGGTTAATTACCATGTCTAGGGTCCAGGAATAATAGAGTAAGTGGAAAGTTGGCTCCAAAAGTTAAATAGGAAGAAGCAAGAAGTATCCAGAAGTGATTTATGTCCTACTGATGAATTTGAGGGAGGAAAGCCAAATAACCACACCACTCTTCTATGCTAAAGGTTTTAGGCCAAAGGAATGGTATAAAATTAAAGGGTTTCCATTTCCTCTAGTGGGGCAGGTGCAGCTCTACATTTTGCTCACAATTAGAAACTATCTCATTCGTGCTAGTTAGTCTGAAGGCAGAATGTCTTATTGAGTGTGCTGGGGACATCCTAGGCAGTATGAACAGCTTTTGTTTCTAAGGAGCCCACAATTCTTTATGGAAATCAATGTGGAAGTGATGCTGAAAACTCAGTCCCTGTACACCAGTGCTAAATCAAATCTTGGAGACAGACTTTTGGGTGAAGTAGAAAAGAATAGCTTTATTGCTTTGCCCGGCAAAGGGGGACATAGCCCTTGAAACTGTATGTCCCAACCCAGGGGAGTTTGGTGAAGAGTATTAAGGCAAGGGTGGCGTTGCTGGTAAGATTAGGGTGTGTGCGGGCCAGTGCTCCTCTAACCTGGTCTCAGATAATCTTCTTGATGAGCTTCTCTGGTTCCTTTAGGCTGGCCTCAGGTGGTCTTCTCTGGTATGAAGAATGCTGACATGTTCCATTTGCTGGTTTTTAGTTCTATAAGTGGCTTAAAGACATTGTCATGTGTATCCCTTGAGTCGGAGCCAGGACCCTGCCCGAAGGCTGCACTATTGTTTCTTGGCTGTTCCTCCCTTAACTCTGCATCCCTTCCCTTCCCTGATTAGCAACTGTTCAGAATCTGCCCTTTGGAACTCAAGGAAGTCATGGAGGCTGGAGTCTGGTACCCACAAGAAACAGGGGACACTCAAAGGCTTTTGTGCCCAGGAGCCCCTCAGGATCCTGCTTGGTTTCAGAAGCCAAGTTAACTACTCTGTGAAAGTGGGCAAGAAAGGATTATAACCTCTCACCACAAAATCTGTTTCAAAGTGACAAGAGTAGGGTGATATTCTAGAGAAGCTAAAAGGACCTGAGTTTTTGTCTTGAATATACTATCAACTGGCTGGTTTTAGATAAGATATCCAACTTAACTCTGCCCCTTTTTTCTCATCTGTAAAGTGAGTTGGGCTAAATGATTTCTAAAGTTGTTATGCTTCTATAATAAATAATAAATATTTTTAAGTTAGAAAAAGTAAAATGTAAATATACACCTTTAAGCTCAGCTGTGAGGGTCGCTGCTATGACCTTGCCTCACTAGAACCATTCTAGATAGAGAACATGCACTTTTGCGAAACTCCAACTAAACTTGTTTTCATATAAAGCAGGCTTCCAAAGAGAAAAGCCAGGAAAGGCCCCTTGAAAGGCGTAGCTCACTGCAAAAACAGCAAAGAATATATACTAAAAAAAAAAAAGACTAAAAGGCCTTCATGACACATACAATAAAGAGATGCCCTCATAACTTTTACCAGTTAATTGATGCATAAAAGTTTGTGAAGATGAATGTACATCAAAATCAAAACTAAATTGAATTTTTGACATTTTTGCAAGTAAAAACCCCAAAGAATACATAGGTGCCTTTTGATTTGTCACAGCTGGAAGACTCTGAATCATGAAGCGCTCTAGGAAAGGCCATTAAATAGCGTTAGATGGTTTGTCATTGTGCAAGAAAAGTAATTGAAGAACCAAACTCTGTGTATGGGCATTGCATTTTAAAATATTTACCAAACAAAGATAAAAGGGAGTCTTTTTCTTCCACAACTAAAGCACAAAGTGTTGATTACATAGTCAACAGGAAACTTTTATAATTTAAATCCTTTTTAAAAAAAATTCAGTCAGATTAAGTAATCTTTGTTTAAAGATATTTCTGGGCTACATTTAAAAAAATATTGAATACTTGCCATATAAGCTATTTTTTTTTCTTTAATTTTTATGAGGAGAGAAAGATTTAAAAGCCAACCATTGGTCTATGAGGACAACGTTTGAAAACAGCGATGTGGTATGGGAGAAGGTAAAATGAGAACCAAAATTCTTAGTACTAGTTCAATAAGACTATGAATTTGAAAGCAATTTCAGATGACCATATTCTGATACTCTTAGCCTCAGTCATAAGGGCAATCTTTTTTTTTTTTTTTTTTTTAAAGAAACAACATTGAAATAAGCAAGTGCTAGGATATCATTGTCAATGAGGTTCCCAATTTTATTTTTTAAAAAAGAATACTAATAACTAGGTAAGTGAAATGCCTTTTGTAGTACATATAAAATGAGGAACATGTAGGTCAACACAAGGGCTATACTGGAATTCAAACACACAGGGCCCACAAGGGACCTAATCATGGGGTCCATAGGTTTCCACATGGTCTGAGGAGCCCCAGGAAGAGGTACGTTGCAGCGTATGAAAGCAATTCTGCCACCCAGATAATTGGTTCCATCTGATTCTACTCATAAGAACTTAAGGTGTGTTTTTCTTCTTAGGTAGGATTTTTTTCTTTTTCTTGTGCGGTACGTGGACCCCTGCGCTGCCGCGGCCCCTCCCCCCGTTGCGGAGCACAGGCTCCGGACGCGCAGGCCCAGCGGCCATGGCTCACGGGCCCAGCTGCTCCGCGGCACGCGGGATCCTCCCGGATCAGGGCACGAACCCGTGTCCCCTGCATCGGCAGGCGGACTCTCAACCACTGCGCCACCAGGGAAGCCCAGGACTTTTCTTTTTAAACTATGCCATTAGTAGTGGACGTGGCTCACAAAAATAAGCCAGAAAGGGTCTTGCATTTAATAATTCCAAAAAGCTCTTGTGACTATCTCCATTGTCTTTATTTCCAATGATTACTTTAGCAGTTGGCAAAGTACAGCTGTTCACAAGATACACATGTCAAAAACAAATAAAAAGACCTGGTCTTGAAAAGCTGACTTTCACATGGAACAGAAGGAAGGAACAGTTTCTATTCTTGGAAGGACAACAGTATTTTGTTTTAATCAGTTGCGAAGGATCTAAAACCCTAAAATTCTAAATGAGGTTAATAAATCAAGAGGAGTTAATATGAAAACAAGTTTCATAATCAGCTTGCAAATAAACACTGTTGCATATTCTATTAAGGCTAGTCCTAGGGCTGAGGCAGGTCAGAACAGATTTTTCATGTATTCCCACAGTTCAAAGCTTTTAGGTGGAAATAGATCATGAGAAAACATTTTAATAAACAGCACCACTATTTAGTAAGAATGATAATAGCAGCAAGCAGTCAAAAGCTATCTAACAGAAAGCCCCCTTCTCCCTCTCAGAAAGCCTCCCTCTCTTTCCTCACTCTCCAGAATAACTGTATTTTCAGAATCACCTACAAAGGAAGTCTAAAACACCTAGTCATTACCCACCGAAGTCACTCCTACTTCTCACTGAGCCTGAAGTACTCACATCCCAGCTCTTGCAATTAAGAGTCTGACTAAGCTTAGGCTTCTCTGATGACTCCCCACCTTTCCCCTAAAGCTGATAATCTTTAGGAATATGGCCAGTCTGAAATAAGCTTTCCTACATACCTCAATAAAGATTCCACGTTTCTACTTTTAGTAGGTAGATGGCTGAGTTAAAAGAGAAAACATTAATTATTTAAAGTTTAAATACAAATTGTAGGAAATTCAGGTAAAATTTTGGTTCTTGTAAATGCTGGTCAAGAGGTCAATGTAAGGTAGTAGCTGCAGCCACCCAAAGAGGGATTATAAAGTGAAAAGAAAGTTGAGAACTAAAACTTATAATCACAATATTTAAATTTGGGGTGGAGGGAGACATAAAAAAAGACCATGAACAAACAGTAAAGTCATCAGTCAGGAGAAACTCAGAAGGAGATAAGGGACTTATCAACTTTATCAAACTGGAAGACTTTTGAGTAAGATAAGAGTGAATAGTATCCATTGGATTTGGACAATATTGGTGACCCTAGAATATGCTGCTTCAATGGGAAGTCGTTGTAATAAATTGAAAAGAATGAGAAGTGAGCAGTTGAAAACCATAATCATGATACTTAGACAACCCTGATATGCATACTCCAGGGGCAGAGAGACCTAAGTTTTAATCCCTCATCAAACATTGAAGCTATGGCCTTGAGCAAGCTAATTAACATCAAAGAACTACAGCTTCTTCTCTGTACATTTGAGTATAATAATAGTACCACCTAGAGTTTTGTGAAAATAAAATGAGATATTGCACGTCATTTGCTAGAATAGCACCTGGCGTGTGGTAAGCACTCAATAAATGTCAGCTGTTATTTTGAGAAGAAGAAAGGTATAAAGTCAAGTGTGTAGTTTTTGTGTCCTTCGTGACTTTGTTTTGTTTTGTCTTGGAATTTTTGTGTCTGCGTAAGTGGGCATATGGATGTTTTAGATGGGATTAAATTGAGCCCATTTATAGGCTAAAGAAAATCAGCTAGTAAAGAAAGAAAAGGAAGTACTTGAGTTCTGCTTAGTTAGGGAAGGAAATGTCTCCATTTGGAAAATATACTTTCACAAGCCTTCTAGGGATAAATGAGATAACTCTGGGCAGAGAGTTTAGCTGGTGTCAAGACCTTAGAAAAGGGAGGAAGCTTCTTTGAATGAAACAAGCGGAAGATCTTGGTGTGCTTTTATACTGAAATCGACAGATTGAATGTAGAGTCTGTATCAGACTTGGGTACAAGTAGTTTACTGAAAGGTGGTCCCAGGGAGCAGGGGTGAGTGACCGTGGAGACTGAAACTGGAAAGGGAGAAAACCCAATACACTACTGTGCCTGAAAGAAATTTCTACCTGAGAATTGGGAAAAAACAGTAAGCATTTCCTGATCACTTTCCGAACCCCATTAGTTCAAGGTTGCCCCAGTGGGCATGAACTCAACTCCCTTACATATCAGGCTGTGCTTGCATCTCTCCCGAATGACCTCCCACCAGCATCCCCATGGAACAGTGTCAAAGAGGGCTTGAAAGATTATGGTGCATGTTGAGACAAGTTTACCTGTCAGTTCCAGGTAAACTGAAGCCTATACAGAATTAATTTGCTGTAGCCATGACTGGAATCAGAGATGAGGCCAAGAAAATGTGAGCTGGTGAACAGGAGTCATCTGACACAGTTCACCCATTACAGTGTTTCTGTCTTTCATTAAATCCAATCCTTCAAAAGACTTAGTAGGGGAAGGGTTTGTGAAACAAGATACAACCATCCCCTTTTTCTGCTATATTGGTCATAAGACGTTAATTGGTAGTTATCATCTCCTATCTTCCATCACCTATTCTAAATTTCCTCAAGCTAAACCATAACTTCAGGTAATCTGGCTGCTTCCATATGGGGTGACATAAACATTTACCGCTGAAAGGTATGATCCCTCAATAGCTTTGCCACTATTGAATGGCAATTAATGCAATTGCCCATTCACCATCATTAATTGGGGGTAAAAGTACTGGGAAATGTTCCAGTTAATGCCTTGGGTTCCAGATATCCTCCTTCCTGTCCCTATACGTAGCAGCATTCCTGGTATCTCCTGGTAATCAGGAGCTCCTTTCTTTGTCTGCTGGCATGGATACTGGCATGAAGATCCTAAAGTGACCTGGAAATAGTCATAGGTTCAGGTGAGTAGAAACTTAAATCTAGCAGAAAATCTGAACTATGGCATGAGATTCCAGGGGAAGCCCACTAGACCCACACACGTGCAAAGCCTATAAGTGCAGGAAAGTTAACACAATCTTCAACCAATAGGGAAAGTATGGATAAATGTTACTCTTTGTCAGTTCTCTGTTCCCTGACAGAAGGAGTTGCCTCTGGGAATGAAGACCTCTAGATCTACTTAAGGTTGAAAACACAAATTCTGCAAAAGGATTCCTGGAAATGGTGGTGAGGAGGGCCAATCTTATATCTAAGGCTTATTTTTCAACCTGGATATTCTGGGTTTTGAGGACACAACGCCACGCCACGTATTGACTGTTGATTTAGCACCCCAGCACTCCAGGGTTTTGTTTGTAAACTAGCACCCAGATGATATTTGAATAGGCTATTCTCATTCTATTAAAATGACTGCTTCTGTGGAATACATATATTTATGCTAGGACCAGTCTACTCCACAGTCAACATAGTCATTGCTATAAATTGGGTCCCTTATTTGGAGAGAGTATTGTAGAAAAAAAATCATGCCAATAAATAAGGCACTCTGTAAGCTCTTACATGATGATGGGGTGGAGGAACTTTTGGCAGAGAAGGTAAAAGCAAATCTAGAGTAGATGTCAATCCCTCTATGAAATCTTGCTGCCACTTCCAGGGTTGAAAGGTTTTGGCGAAATCTGCAAGCCACCCAAATGGGTGGCTGGTTTTCTCAAGGATGATATCGTATAGCGGAATCACCATCAGTCTTTGATGTTGACAGTTCAGGTATTCAGACGTGTAGTAGCTAGGTCAGCCTTGGGAAGAGAGTTCGTGTTTCTCAAACCGTATGTAGTTTGTACTCTGCCACCTTGGCCTTTTCTTTCGTGGCCTAATGTGTAAGCACTGTGATGACTAGAGAGAAAAGCTGTAGCTCCACAAAACAAAGCATAGGAAACCTTTCAAGGCTAGACTTATACTTTCTTTTGAAACTCCGAAATTCCTGAGTCTGGTTTTGAGCAACATCTGCCCTGCAGCTTCAGGAAATGAGTGTCCTTCTAGATGCTGCCTTGGAAGTCCTCCTGTGTTTCACAGCATGCCCTGAGGTGGTAGCTGTCTGATCTAACATTGTCATTTTCTTTGCTCAATTCTTCCAAAGTATAAAACATCAGCCAGTCAATTTCATAGTTATTAAACTCACCATTGCCCACTGATGTGTTAGAGGCACAGAATAATCCAGTGCCTCACCTTCCATTTGGCCTATTCCACTGCAGGTGGGAGGCTCAGTCATTGTGATGCTATAGCATACCTGGAATTCCTCATCACCCCACTTCCCATGACCAGTGGGTTTTCTGTTTGCATCACACTGGTAAGTGATACAGTTCTGGAATCCTATCCTATATGTCTGCTTTCTAGGTACCAACTGTTTTAGACATTGTCCCCCCAGAAAGCAAAACCGCAAAGACTTCTGCGCAGGTGGTTTATTTGGAAGGTAATCACAGTGAGCAGGAGAGTTAGCAATCCACGACAGTAAACGAGCAAGGAGAAAAGGGGGTATGTTATCAAGTTAGTCACTGCTGTAGTAACAGCACTCCGGGAACTTTTCTGAGGAGCATATAAAAGACCTCTTACAATTGTCCACTTGAAACTGACAAATAGTAGCATTTACCCATCAGCTTTCTATTGGTCAAAGATTGTGCCAGAAGGTGTTAAATTTATTTCACTTTCAGGGTTTGCCTGTGCATGGGCTTCCCCTGCATCCCATGCCACAGGTTTGGAAGGGCCTCATACAACTTTCGGTGTATGATCTCAGAATGAAGTGAGTCAAAGCACACATGGAACTGCTCTCCACAGCTGGAGTCAGGAATGTTGTAGAGACTGGAGCAGGTGCACAAGGGACAGCTGATTCAGAGGAAGGGAGGCGAATACACAGGAGAAAAGATCGCATGAGAGATATGGGGTGAATCTGGAACTAGATTCCATAGTGGTGGGGTGGATGAAGAACATGTTCTTGAACAATGATGCTTATTGTGTTTAAAGCTATATACACTCCTACAGTGTAAACCACTTTTCCATATACTTCCTAAATCTCTAAAAGCACAAAGGCAGAAGGCCTGGAGAAAGCGAAAATGAAAAGAATGTTATCACACCTCTCCCTAGAAATTTAAAGAAATATCAGGAGAGAATTTTGGAATTCTAACAAGCCATGGGATTTTTTTTTTTTAAGTGAGGTATAATATCCATACCAAAAAGTGTACAAATCATAGGTTTATTTTCACAAAGTGAGGAACCCCATATAATCAGCACCCATATTAAGAAACTGAGTCTTACCAACATCACAGAAGCCTGCTTTGTGCTCCCTTCTAATCACCACCTCCTGCTCCTATGAGGGTTGTCACTTATTTCTAACACCATAGCTTGGTTTTGCCTCTTTTTGAACCTTACTTGAATGCAAACACAAAGCTTGGGCCTGGTTTCTGTCACTCAACACTTTGTGAGATTCTGCAAGCCATGGAGTTTTCTGAAAATTAAGCTAAAGATCCTTGACAGCTGTGGCTTTGTTTCACACTTGGCTGTGAGGACCTAGACTGTGTTTTATTCATCTTTGTCTCCCCAACACCTGGTGCAGTGCTTAAGATCATGATAAAATAGAGATATCTCTTTTTATCCACCCTAGGATTGACTAGTACAAAGCCTGCCTTTTATCAGCACGTAATAAATATGTGTTGATTCTTAGATGGCAAAATTATTTAAAATATCCATTGCTTATATCTCTCATATTGCTATTGACATTTCGATCCATAAATACCAATCTTCAGTGTATAATCTATACATGCCTGTTTTTACTTCTTTATCTATTTAGCTTTTATGGAGAGACAAGTTTCTTAATTTTGCAACCAAGACTCTGAAAATAGTGTTAAGTGATGAAAGGGACCTAGTAATGATGTGATGGAGAAGGAATATTCTGTGATTTCTAATAGGAATGAAGCAAACTGTGAGAAGGAATGAACATTCCAGAAGGACTGAATTTCCTATAGTTTCAATCTCTATTTACCAATGTACTTGTACCTGTATTTTTTTTTTTTTTTGATAGAGTTTGCTTAGTTACAACTGTAGCCCACACTGAAATTATAGATTTGGAAATTTTGATATCATGTTTCTCAAAGATAAAAGCAAATTTTATAAATTTAAGCAAAGAATACAAAAGCTAATCAAGACTTTGCAGTGACTGATTATAATTAATAATTAAAATTATAGTTTGTTTTGTCTTAGTAGAATCTATATATGGGCTTAAAGATCAAGGAGACATTGTTTATAATTTTTTTATTTTTCTGTAATAGAGAATATAGTCTAGCATGATTTGCCATGAAATCCCATTCTCTTCATTATTGTAAGTTTAATAGTAGTGTTGGCTAAAATGTATATAGCTGTAACTTAGATATAGGAATAGCAGTAGCATAATAGCATGCAAATGATTACGTAGTAATAGCATAACTAGCACTCATTCTGTGCCAAGGATTATTCTAAATACTTTATATATTACAACTAAGTATTTATATATTAACTTAAATATAACATATTTAATTCTTATACATCCCTATGAGGTAGGAACTTTATCTCCATTTTACAATTAAGAAAACTGAGCCTCTTAGAAATTAAGAAACAAAACCACATACTAGAAACAAAGCCAGAATATGAACTCAAGCTTTAGAGTCTATGGTTTTAACCGCTATGTTATCCTGCTGCTGATTAAACTAAAAAGTAGATTTTTCTCATTTGTGTCTAGTTTTTTATGAGAGGACTTCACTTATATATTCTCCTAGTCAGGTGTCTCTTTTACATGAACCTTATGGAATCCTGGTAGGAGAAGTATAGAAAGTCTGCAAGAGAGGCAGAAAGAAGAGGAGAGACAAAGCAAACAGGCAGAGTTGGTAGAGTCTGGCTTAGGAGGCAGGGGTGAAAGAGATGGGGAGTGCAGGTAAGCCAGGTAAGTGTCTTAACACAGTGTGACTCTGGGTACCTGCCACAGCAGTAAGAAAATAATTCTGAAAAGAGTGTGAAAAAAATCACATGATCATTAATAATCTATTCTAAAATATTGTTTCCAAAACAACCCAGATATTAAATCTTTGCTTGGCTATCAGATCATTAGAATGAATATTAAAATATTAAAAATTAATACAACCACATTAATTTTTTTAAACAGGAGATTAAGGCACTCTAATGTTCTTAAGCATTAGAGTGAAAACTGAAGGAAATTAATAAAACTAAAATTAATAAAACTAAGTGACCAATTCTGGGGTGATCAAATGATGAACAAAATATTAATCAAGAGAAGTAAAGAAATCGAATTACAAAAAAGAAAAAGAGACATATGCTCCAAAGTGCTAGTCGATATATACCAATTATAATTCTGTCTCTGCATCTCTCCCAACTCTTCTTTCCCTTTCTGCTTTAGAAACAAAGCTGGTGAAGAATTTAATTTCTCAGATGGTACCTCTTGGAGTTAACTTGTCTGAATGACTCTCATCAGGGCCTATCAGACTCATATATATAATAAGATCATTAATTGATATTTTATCATTAAAGAAAAGATATATTATTAATTAAACCAAACTAGATGTTACAATGAAATCCCAGAGCTCCCAAATCCTATGTGGAATTAATAATACATTAACCCTTTTAGGTAATAAACACAAATTGGAAAAGAGACTCCACGTCCCAAGACACATATGTGGAATCACTTATGCAACATTAATGAGCGTGTAATTTATTCAAGACAAGAATTCTTAGACATTATTCTGCATCTATATGTAGTTTGCCATTATGTGATTGACCCGCAGCATGCACACAACATATTTTCTGAAGGCTTTAACCTTCAGAATTTGAATGAAATGTGTACAATTTGTACACACCTCAAAAAATGTCTGGCCGATTTTATACAAAATGTTTCAGAGCAAGATTGTGAGAAATCAAGTTTCTTAGAAAAGCATATTATGAGTTTCATATTAACGGGTCATATAAATTTAGCAAAATTTGATCTTATATTTGAGGGAAATATTTTGAGGATGGTTGAATCGAAGATTTATCAATCATTGTTAAAGAAATTTCAAATTAAATTTAACAACATCTTTTGGACACTGTCTATATGACAATTGGAGATTACAAAAAATAGCATGGTATGATTATTGTCAAAACGCTTATAAGCTTGTTGGAAAGACAATATCTAGAGCTATACAGTACAAATACCACAAAAGTATAATGTGATATTTTATCTGAAGTTAGAATGTATATTGGTCAAAATGGGAGAGATTTCCATTTGGCCAGAGTCTTTATAGAAGACTGAAGTATTATATAAAAGGCAGTTAGGCTCCTGAGCAGGGAAGAGGTGTAATAATGTGAAAGTAAATTAGGTCGTGTTGAGGTTGGATGAGAAAGTCTCTAGGAAGAGTGAAAAGCCCCAGTGGACCTAAATGGAAAACTCCTTGGCCCTGAAGCAAAGGTGGGGATAAAAGGAGTTTGCCCCCGTGGCTTAGATGTTCATTCAACAATTACTTATCATACTTGCACTGTGTACCAGGGAGAGTAGTAGGCAAAGATCCCTGACCTGCTGGAACTTACTTTCTAACTAGCAGAAACAAAGTTACAGTCAGTGAATATATTATTAAGTACATAGTTCGATAATCCGGTAGTTTAGAAGTGATAAAAGCTATGAAAAAAGAAATAATAGAGCTCAATAAGGGGGATTGAGGATAAAGGGGAGAGAGTGGGTTGTAAGTTTAAAAAGGTTAAACAGGATAAGCTTCATTAATAAAGTGACAGGTAAGCAAAGACTTGCAGATGTCTGGGGGATGAGGGTTCCAGGCAGAACAGTCAACACAATGGCCCTAGGGCAAGAGAAGTGTGCTAGCTAGTAGGAGGAACAGCAAGAAAGCCACTGGGAAAGTGAGTCTGGGATTGAGCGAGCTAGGGGACGCTAACAGGAGATAAGATCACCAAAGTAAAGGGGCCAGATCATGTAGGGCCTTGTAGAAAACTGAGAGCTTTGACTTGTACTTTAAGTGAAATGCAGATCCCTTAAAGGGTTTGGAACAGATTAATATGTGGTATTATCTTAGATCTTAGAAAGGTTACTCTGACTGCTATGTTGAGGATAGACTGTGAGTAAAGTTGGGAAGGTACAGGCTGAAATAAATTATGAGACCGTTGCAAACATCCATGTGAGTTATGATACCTGGACTTGGGTGGTTCCAGCAGAAGTGGAGAGAAGTAGTCAGAATTGTTTACAAAGGTGTGTGTGTGGGGAAACCCTGCAGATAGTGGAGTGACTTGGTGCTAATACAGTCTCTAGACTTGATGAGACAAGCAGGGGAACATTTATTGTAGAGTCTACTCTGTGAGAGAAGACAAACAACCAGTTCAAAGTAGCCTTGGTGGCAGGGAGCCAGGGCATATGTACTTTGACCTCTGCTCCTTCCCTTCTCACTAGATGCCATGGGAAGGCAGAGGGCACAACAACCTACCGATGTAATCCATACAGGTCAGCCTCATTGTGCCAAAAGCAGGAAGGGAGAAGGGTAAAGAGTGACTCTGGAAGAGCAAATGAAATGTAAATTGTACCCATATCCTGGAAGCTAAATGAAGACAGTATATCAAGGGGGATGGAGTGATATGTTGTGCTGAAATGTGCAGGTACCACAAATAATATGTGGACAGAGTCCTGCCATATGGAGAAGATCATGGATCATGACATATTGAGTTTTTTAAAAAATATAAAAAGCGGTCTTTTTTTTTTTTTTTTTTTTTTTTTTTTGCGGTACGCGGGCCTCTCATTGTTGTGGAGCACAGGCTCCAGATGCGCAGGCTCAGTGGCCATGGCTCATGGGCCCAGCCTCTCCGCGGCATGTGGGATCCTCCCGGACCGGGGCATGAACCCGTGTCCCCTGCATCGGCAGGTGGACTCTCAACCACTGCGCCACCAGGGAAGCCCAAAAGCGGACTTCTGATAGAACACTGCGGACCAAAGCTAGATTAGAGTGAGTTTAAGAGTGAATGGGAAAAAAAATCGGGGACAGTGTAGAGACATCTCCTCCAAAGCACAGCAAGAATTTCAAAGCCCTATGCTTCAATATTAAAGTTACTGAGTAGCAAAATTATCATTTTACATGATGAAGTAAGTTGCTTCTGGGTGCTGATGTGGCTGGGATATAAATGACAGTGCTATCATCATCCTTGGCCTCTTTCACCAAATGAACATCTCAAACTATGTGAGCTGCCAAGCTTATGCTTCCACAAGATACAAAAGAAAGCTGGTAACTGCAACCACGTATTTGCATTGTTATCTTTTTAATACACTTTACCCTGCCTTATACCTACTTCAAGAGTAAATCGAAATAATGAACCTGAATTGCTCATTCTTTCCTATCCTTGAATCTAAAACTGTACCCTATGTTCTAGCTAATCTCAGGTAAGTATTAAAGGCTATTGTGATAATACAGGAATAAGGCAATATAAGCCTGGTCAGGGTAGTGGACACAGAAATTAAAAAGATAAGATTGTAGAGATAGAATAATTAACATAACTGCTTTGGACTGAATGTTTGCCTCCTTAAAATTCATATGTTGAAATTCTAGCCCTCAATGGGATGGTATTAGGAGGTAGGGCTTCTGGGAGGTAATAAGGTTTAGATGAGGTCATGAAGAAAAGTCCTCAAGATGAGATTAGTGTCTTTATAAGGAAAGAGACCAGAGTTTTCTCTCTCTATGCTGTATAACATATCGAGAAAATGGCCATGTTCAGAAAAGGAAAAAGGTCCTTGTTAGATACCCAGTATGCTGGTACCTTGATCTTGGACTTTCTAAACACCAGAACTGTGAGAAATAAGTGCTTGTTGTCTAAGTCACTCAGTCTGTGGAATGTATTATACCAGCCTGAACTGACTAATACAATAAGCTGGCTAAATGACTGGATACAGGGGACGAAAGATAAGGAGGAACCAACGTGTCTTCCAGATTTCTTCAACAGCAAAGAAAAATTGTGATTCCACAGACAGAAGCTCAAAATTTTTAGAAAGCAAGCATGGGAAGGACGTAGGAGAGCAATCAGAGAATACTTGGTTTGAAATGAAGAAGCTTCTGTTGGTTGAGTGTCTAAATCTATGACAAGCACTGTAATACACAGACCCATGAACATCATCTGATAGAAGAGCTTAAACATCATAGTGAGAGAGAGGAAGTGAACCTGCACCTAGGCATTACAGGTGGGGTCCTTGGGAAGATGCATATGGGGAGAGAAGCAATGCAGAGAGGCTGGAATCCACATCATAAAGCTTGTGCAATTAGTCTTCAGAACCTAAATACTTGTCTTTGTGTTTGCTACTCCTTATTGTTTTTCAACCAGTTCATGAAATTTTGATTCCTGATTTTTGTCTTTTATCTCACTAGTTTTCACTTTCAAACTTTGAGTTCTCTCTAAATTTGACAAGTTTTCTTTCTACAGCGTCATGTAGGCCACAGTTAAGACTATTGAAAGGCACAAGGCTAAGAACAGACCCCTGTGACAATTGCTATTGAGTGGTCAGAGCAAAAGGCAGATTGAAGGAGTTAAGGGTAAGGCTATGAAGGATGAAAATTCCAAAAAAACATAGTGAACACTGTATTCAAAGAGCATAATCCTCAAAGTAGAAAATCTTTAAAAAAGAACGAAAAAAGAAAAAGAAAAAAACTTGATCTAAGAAGTTTTTAAAAAATCACAAGATGAAAGATCAGTATAAAAAATAATCAATGCTATTTCTGTGTACTAGCAATGAAAAATCTGAATATCAGATTAATAAAACACTTTTATTCACAATAAAATAAAAACAAATCAAATACTTAAGAATAAATTTAACAAAAGAAGAGCAAGACCTGTGCACTATAAACTAGAAAATATTGCTAAAAGAAATTAAAGAAGATCCACGGAGAGACATTTCGGATTCATGAATTGAAAGACTCAATATTGTTTTTTGTTTTGGTTTTTTAAAATTTTTATTGGAATGTAGTTGATTTACAATGTTGTGTTAGTTTCTGCTGTGCAGCAAAGTGAATCAGTTATACATATACATATATCCACTCTTTTTTAGATTCTTTTCCCATGTAGGTCATTACAGAGTATTGAGAAGAGTTCCCTGTGCTATACAGTAGATCCTTATTAGTTATCTATTTTATATATAGTAGTGTGTATTTGTCAATCCCAATCTCTCAATTTATCCCTCCCCCCCGCTTTCCCCCCTGGTAACAATAAGTTTGTTTCCTACATCTGTGACTCAATTTCTGTTCTGTAAATAGGTTCGTTTGTAACATTTTTTTATATTCCACATATAAGCGATATCATATAATATTTGTTTTTCTCTGTCTGATGTACTTCACTCAGTATGACAATCTCTAGGTCCATACATATTGCTGCAAGTTACATTATTTCATTATGTTTATGGCTGAGTAATATTCCATTGTGTATGTATATATATGTATATAGATAGATAGATAGATAGATAGATAGATATAGATATATACCAAATCTTCTTTATCCATTCCTCTATCGATCGAGATTTAGGTTGCTTCCATGTCCTGGCCATTGTAAATAATGCTGCAATGAACATTGGGGTGCATATATCTTTTTGAATTATGGTTTTCTCTGGGTATATGCCCAGGAGTGGGATTGCAGAATCATATGATAGCTTTATTTTTAGTTTCTTAAGGAAGCTCCGTACTGTTCTCCATAATGGTTGTACCAATTTACATTCCCACAAACAGTGTAGGAGGGTTAAGATAGCCCTTCTCCCCAAATTTGTCTATGGATTCAACACAAAAGACCTGGAACAGTCAAAACAAATTCTTCAAAGGAGAAGAACATAGAACTTATACCATCCACTTTCAAAACTTACTGTAAAGATTCAGGAATCAAAACTGTGGAGTTGGCATAAGGATAGACAAATACATCAATGAAACAGGCTAGAAAATCCAGAAATAAACCCTTAAGTTATGGTCAATTGATTTTTGACAAAGGTGTCAAATGATGCTAGGACAATTAAATATTCATATGCCAAAAAATTAACTTGGACCCTTATATCTTACTGTATATAAAAATCAACTAACAATGTGTTGTTGACATAAATATAAGAGCTAAAGTTATAAAATTTTTAGAGGAAAACAGGAGAAAACTCTTTGTGTTCTTAGGTGAGGCAAAGATTTCTTAGGTATGACATACAAAGTACATTCCATAAAGAAAAAAATGGAAAACTTTTGATCTTTAAAAGACACCATTAAAAACAAAATGGTAGGGCTTCCCTGGTGGCGCAGTGGTTGAGAGTCCGCCTGCCGATG
>NW_006798881.1:186695-191464 GCF_000442215.2 Lipotes vexillifer | reverse complement strand
TACCAAAAAAAAAAAAAAAAAAAAGGTAAGCTGTAGACTGAGAGAAAATATTTGCAAATAATATACCTAATAAAGAACCTAATCTGAAATATATAGAAACTCTTACAGCTCATTAATAAGAACACAAACAACCCAATTTAAAAAGTGGCAAACTATTTCACCAAAGAAGATATACAAAGGCTAGCAATCACATGAAAAGGTGCTCAACATTATTAGCCGTTAGGGAAATCCATATAAAAATTTCAATAAGATACTGCTACACAACCATTAGAAGAGCTGTAATCAAGAAAAGGGACAATACCAAGCGTTATTAAGGATGTGGAGGAACTGGGATGCTTACATATTGCAATGGTAATGTAAAATGGTATTGATATTTTAGAAGACAGTGGTAGTTTCTTAATAAGCTAAACACAAACTTACTACATGACCCATAAATTCCACTCCTCTCGATTCCTGTATGTACCCAAAGTGAAAACTTTTGTCCATGCAAAGACCTGAATATGAATATTCATAACTGTATTCTTTATAATAGCCAAAAACTAGAAACACTTAAAATGTCCCTCAACTGGTGAATTCATAAACACAACATGTATGTTCACACAATTTAATACTATGCAGCAATAAAATGAAATGGTTTGCTGATACATGCCACAACACAGATGAACCTCAAATTATTACCTTAACTGAAAGAAGCCAGAAACATATTGTAGGATTCTGTTCACATGAGATTTTCTAGAAAAGGAAAAAAAAGAACAGAGAAAGAACAGTAATTGCCTGGACTTCGGAGTGAGAGCAGAGATTGACTGTAAAAAGGCACAAAGGACAATTATGGTGTGATGAAAATGTTCTAAAACTGGATTGTGGCCGGTCAGAATGGCCATCGTTTAAAAGTCTACAAGTAGCAAATGCTGGAGAGGGTGTGGAGGAAAGGGAATCCTCCTACACTGTTGGTGGGAATGTAAGTTGGTACAGCCACTTTGGAAAACAGTATGGAGGTTCCTCAGAAAACTAAAAATAGAATTACCATATGATCCGGCAATCCCACTCCTGGGAATATACCCGGACAAAACTATAATTCAGAAAGATACATGCACCCATATGTTCATAGCAGCACTGTTCACAATAGCCAAAACATGGAAACAACCTAAATGTCCATTGACAGATGAATGGATAAAGAAGATGTGGTACATATGTATTACAGTACCTTTATACAATGGAATACTACTCAGCCATAAAATAGAATGAAATAATGCCATTTACAGCAAAATGGATGCAACTAGAGATTATCACACTAAGTGAAGTAAGTCAGAAAGAGAAAGACAAATACTATATGATATCACTTATATGTGGAATCTAAAATATGGCACGAATCAGCCTATCTGCAAAACAGAAACAGACCCATAGACATAGAGAACAGACTTGCGGTTGCCAACGTGAGGGGAGAGCGGGAGGAATGGACTGGGTGTTTGGGGTTGGTAGATACAAGCTATTACATTTAGAATGGATAAACAACAAGGTCCTAATGTATAGCACAAGGAATTATATTAGATATCTTGTGATAAACCATAATGGAAAAGAATATTAAAAAAAAAGACTGTAAAAGAAAAAAAACTGGATTGTGGTGTTGGCTGCAGAACTGTTTACATTTACTAAAATTCATTAAATTGTACACTTAAAATTCTTGAATATTTATAGTATGCAAATTACATCTCAATAAATCTATTTAAAATTTAAATAGATTTTCAACAAAGTTCTGCTTTGACATGCCTTGTTAAAAATTTTTTTTACTCCCTTCTTTACAGCAAGAGTTGAGAACCTACAGCAACAATAAAAAGATGTAATTTTAAAATATTTTGACAAATACGTATCTGATTGAATATTTAAAATATCTCATTAAAGCCAATTAATCAGATATTTTTTACATGACATCAGCATCTATGATGTTAAAAGTGAATTACTTTTTTAAAAATGAAGTAGCCAGTTGATTGAGTCAAATACACAAAGCTTTAATATTTTCCTAGAAAATTCTTTTTTCATGCTATCTTAGAAAGTATTTTAAGATAATGATAAATACAAATAAAATATGGTACTAAAATTTCTTCTGTAATTTCACCAGAATAACAATTTATTCTTTTCGATTTCAATTGTGGTAAAATGCACACAACATAAAATTTGCTATCTTAGCCTTTTTTTAAACCTGTGCTGTTCAGTGGCATCAAGTATATTCATGTTATTGTGCACCTTCCATCCACAGAACTTTTTTATCTTGCAGAACTGAAACTCTGTACATTTTAAACAATAGCTGTCCATTCCTCCTCCCCCAGCCCCTAGCAACCACCATTCTACTTTCTATCTCTATGGATTTGATTACTCTAGGTCCCTCATATAAGTAATATCATACAGTATTTCTCTTTCTGTGACTGGCTTATTTCACTTAGTATAATGTTTTCAGGGTTCATCTGTGTTGTAGCAAGCGTCAGAATTTTCTTCCTTTTTAAGGCTGAATAATATTCCATTGTATGTATTTACCACATTTTCTTTCCCCATTGATCTGTCAATGGACACTTGGGTCGCTTCTACCTTTTGGCTATTGTGAATAATGCTGCTATAAGCATGGATGTACAAATATCTCTTCAAGTCTCTGCTTTCAGTTCTTTCGGGTATACACCCAGAAGTGGAATTGCCAAATCATATGGTAGTTCTATTTTTAATTTTTTGAGGAGCCACCATACTGTTTTCCGTAGTGGCTGGAGCATTCCATAGTCCCATCATCAGTGCACAAGAATTCCAATTTCTCTATATCCTCACTAACACTTGTCATTTCTGCTTTTTTTTTTTTTTAATAGTAGCCACCCTCAATGGGTATGAGGTAGAGCAACTTATCTTTGAATATGGCATTCCCAATCCATTTTCAGTATTACTATACCTGGCTGATAGTAAAACATTGCTGATCAAACTTTATGTACTTGACCTAATGGAATATAATTGAAAGATTCAATTGTTCACATTCAGAGTAGTGTGTTAGGTCCTCCCATTATCCCTGTGGGATCTGCTATGCACCAACTTGGAAACAGTATATTGGAGCAATACTTCACCTGGAAAAAAACTTGAACTCTAAATCGGATCAACATGAAAGACTTGTTGAAACCAAATTAAAATAAAATCCAAATGCTATTCAGTGTTTTAACCATGAACTATTTCTAATCCCATATACAAATGAAGCAGACCAAGTCAGAACCAAATCCACACAACTCATAATATCTTTCTTTTAAAAACGGAGGCATTTGAAACATTTTTTTTGAAATAAATAAGAACGTAAGTAATATTTCATTCAGATCAAGTGTCTGAATGAAAGTCATATTGGCACTTAGAGTTCCTACTGCAAACCTTCCCATATTCCATCCCATTCAAGCAGAGCTACATGAATTAGTGTGTTTTCAGTTTTTTGCTGATTATGGTACATTTTCATTGAATTCCAGGGATTCTCAGTAAACATTCATCTTCTTTGTCAGCTACTTTCCCCATATCGTTTCAATTGATCTTTATATCCTTCAGGAATAGCTTCTCATCTAAATTTAATTTTGAGGGTTTCTGTTCTTTGTTTCCTGGTGCTCTGTATCTTTAAAATTTCTACTTTTTATTTTTCCTTACCAAAATAGAGGTACTTGTTTTTGGGTGGCAGGCAACAGATTCATACTAATTCATGTCACTGTCAACTGTCCTACCAACCTATGGTCTAACAAAAATTTAGCAATAAGACTGATCCTGATGCCTAATTAACAGGTCACTCCCTAGTGCACAAGGCAAGCATCAGCAGCAGACCCACTTCTCCCAGGGGAGTATGAACATGACAGTAAACAGTCTACATCAAAGACATTTCAATTCTGCAACAAGCCTTTTTGCTTCAGGTAAGTGATATACACCCAAACAAAACATTAATCAGAAGACCCATTTCATGCCCCTTGGGGAATCAGAGCTATAGCAGACTAATCCTGCTCTCTGTGATTTTGAACATTAAAAGAGTACCGTTAAGGAAATGTAAAGGCTGAGAGAAGCAACGTAAATTGAGTACGGATTTCATGATAATATAAAGTCTTGCTGCAAGTAAACATGTGAACATTGGAAAAATTGAACTCTTCCTTTTAAATAATTAGGCCCATCAACTCAGACTGTATTTGAGGCCATCTCTGACAGGTCTCTGTTAACAAAGAGTTGAGAATGGTAGAGAATATGGCATTGACATTGTCTACATAAGGACCTTTTGACCTGTTTGAGTGGAGTAGTTTGTTTATTCATTTGTTTTTTCCTGCTATAATATGGAATTAAAAAGAAGAACCAGCAATGAAGTCTGAAAGTAGGACATGCAGAAATAATATTTGCTTTCCAGGCATGTAGAGAGGGCTAATGTGGAATTTTCTACCTTCTCCACTCATGTTTGGAAATGTGGATTTTGAGAGCGTTCATGGAGGCCACCTAAAATTGACAGTGCCTGGTCTTTGGTCTGTATGTTCATCCTAATTTTTACTCTTGTGAAAAACAATGACTTTAATCCATCCTGTATCCCACGCTTTATTTTTCTCTTCTACTGTTATCCCTCAATCTCAAAACCTTCATACACAGTATAGGTCCCAAGCTGGGTAGAGGCTGTAAAGATTTTGGTAAGTTGTAATGATTTGGCCATATGCTTTCCTGACCCTTATATAAAAGGTGAGAATAAGAGAGTAGCATTTGGAGTAGCCATGTTTTTCCTTGACCAAATTAGAGGCGAG
>NW_006798881.1:148608-186682 GCF_000442215.2 Lipotes vexillifer | reverse complement strand
TCCTGCTGAGGTTCTGAGAACCCATGAAGAAGCTAAACCCTTAAATGCAAGTTCATTTTCGTGCTTTGCTTACAACAAGATGATAACCTTGTCATAAGTGTTATTTAAAATTTTAATATTTGTGCTAAACTAGTACGTAGGGGGTAGATTGTTTTTTTAAAAAGGGATGGAATATTATTTCCTCACCTCTTTTGTAATGTGAAAATGAATGAACATATTTTACTCTAAATCTTAAAACAGATTCAAGTATGAGGTTGACCAGCTATGGAAGCAATCAATTATCTTTGGAAATCATGTGTTAATAGAAACATAGTAATGACAGGTGTCATATAAGACAATGAGATACGTCTTACAAAGCTAATAAATGTCTTTTCTTAAAAACCAAAACCAAAATCAAAACAGAAGTCTTTCTGGGGAGGTGAATCCTTATTCTCAGTAATTATATAATCTTCCTTTTCAACCATTTTCATAAAGAAGGTGCTCTTTTCATCCCATAGCAGTGTCCTTTACTTAGGATATACTTGAGCACGCTAGAGCCCTTCTCTTCTTCCAACCAAACAAATAATCAAGAAACAATTTGTGTTTTTGTTTGTCTATTTTGTTGTAGTGAGGAGGAATTTCATGAAAGGAGAGGAAAAAATAATCTCTTCAATTTTTGCTTACCAAGGAAAGTAGACAGGCCCCTGACTTAGCAAACAACTTTCATGTTATGAGTTATGTAAATATTAAATGTATTGTAAAAGTCTGTATGTATGCATTAATATCTTTATTGCATCCTTAATAGTGGATCATTGTACCATATTTTCTTAATCTTATTTTTTATCTTTAATATAGTAGGAAATTGATTACTGAAGTCTATAGTATGACATTTTTCTTTTATGAACAGTCCAAGTTTCCAAAAAATGCAAATTTGATTATTTTTTTACTAGCTTATTCTAGCTTATTGCAGAAAGTGGTGATTCCATTATATTCAGAGCTAGGCAGATACTCCTTATAATGTAGTGGCCAAGTTTATTTTTCATAGCTAAACATTTTTAGTGACAATTTTTAAATAACTCAAAAGAGAAACAGGAGAAGATGTAAAGAGTCTGTTAATCAGATTTTAAAGAAACATAGGGTGACCTGCATCTTTTAATCTTGCAAGTAAAGAGCTAAGGGAGATTTAATGTCTTTTCACTGTTCTAAAACAAATGATAAAATGTGTCCACTCTATGAAATACAACTGAGCTAAATCAATTGTGTCATTGAATCAGGTTAGTACAAATGATTAATGTAGTAACTATACACAGATAATCTTAAAATGGTTTAAAGGACAATGAAATGAAGCAAGATTACTATTTACACTGAGAACAGAAAAAGGGACATTAAGTTTACTGTAATAGTATGGGAAATGACACTGGACAAATTATTCAAGATTTCACCTTGTTTGTAGGAAAAAAAGGAGAGTATCTGTAAGAGAAAGAAAGAATGTCTCATATGTTTGTTAGAACCCTTGATCAAAATCAGATAATACAGTTATGTATATTATTAACTCTTCTCATTATTGTAGAGATAAAAATATCCATTACATTATTTAACATGGTATATTGATATGTCCATAGGTCTAGAAAATGCTTGGTTTTGATAGACAGTAGTGTGTATAGTCCCTGGCGAAAAAAAAACAAAAAGCTATAGATAAGTTGTGATAAGTTGTGGTATCCAGTGTTCCTGGCTCTTAGGAAATGGTATGCATTCACCTTTTCTCTAATGTCATCTAATATGCTTCTTTACATTTTATGGGAGGATACAGAGAATAACAGAGTTGGAGGAATTAATTTTCTTTAAGATAAAATCCAAAGAATATCTACCTAACCATTTCAGTATTTCAATATGTTTCCTGAGCAACTCAATTTCTTTTCATTGCTGCTACTAAGCCACATAATAAGAAAAAATAGAACAGGATGAACAATATTGAATTCAATAGTATTGGAGACAAATTATAAAATATATTAGCCCTGGCATATGCCTATAGTATTGATGGGAGTATATATTACTATAATCTTTCAATGGGGAAATTTGACAATATGAAAATGAAGTTTCTAAAAAGTTCACATTTCTTGAAATAGTTATTTCACTTGAAAAAATAATTTCTAAGGATATATAATATACAAGTAGGTACTGTAATTGACAGCACTTTTTAGTAGCCAGACAAAAAGCCAAGTGTCCCAAATATTCAACAATAGGAAGATGTCTTTTTAAATTATGGTGTTTCCACCTGATAATGTTATACATACCTTAAAATTACTTTTCAAAAAAGATTAAATGTGTTGAGTAATACTTACAGAGTGATATAAATTGAAACACCAAATACAAAATTATATAAACTGCATAAATTTATAAAAATATAGTTAGAAGTAGCTATATCTGTAGGGTGGGATTTGGGGTTTTTGTTTGTTCTTAATATGTTTCTATATTTCGGCAATGAACACATATTAGTTTCTGGCCAGAAAAAAAATTATTTAAAAATATTTCCTCCATCAAATGGAATAATAAGCAAGTAATCTCACCTGTGATAACATAAACATCATTGCAGGTAAGGAACTCTGAAAAACTGTTTTAAGATCTGGTGGCATGCCAGGTCAGGTTGGAGGCAAGCACAGGACTTCTGGATATGGACAGATATGAAAGAGGGCAGGCAAGAAATCTAAAACCAAATAACAACAGCAAAGACACACACACGATTCAAAGCTTCCCTTAAAAATGAATTTCAAAAAAAACTAACCTCCAATCTAGACAGACAAAACAAAATGCCTTCAAAGGAAATATTGAAAACTTCTCTCAATAGAACAGAAGGCAGAAGTAAAAAGAAGCAGAAAAAGAATGGTATATAAAAAACCACAAAATATAATGATGGTCATAACAAATATGTCCAATGGTCTGCTAAAAAATGTTTAACAACTGTTTTCTTTGGAAGGAAAAAAGGCCCTGATTTGTAGAATTTGCAAATTTCTGGGGTGTAAGTAATCCTACCGTGCTACAGTGGCCTATTTCAAGTGACTGCTGTGATGTCACTGAAAGCTGAGAGATGTGCACAATCAGTTTTTGTGCCGTGGTATAATCTAGTTCCTGAAACCGTTGAATATATAACAGTCAATCACAGTGTAATAAAAAGAAATGGAAATGGAGAAAATTTACCTATTCAAAGGTATAAAATATTACCAGGTATCTGCTTCCAATAATTTTTCATACACCAAGTTCGAAAATTGAGTTAATATATATCATAAAATACTAATTAGAAAAAAATAGACAAAACACACACTGAGGGCTTCCCTGGTGGCGCAGTGGTTGAGAGTCCGCCTGCCGATGCAGGAGACACGGGCTCGTGCCCCGGTGCGGGAAGATCCCACATGCCACGGAGCGGCGGGTCCCGTGAGCCATGGCCGCTGAGACTGCGCGTCCGTAGCCTGTGCTCCACAACGGGAGAGGCCACAACAGTGAGAGGCCCGCGTACCGCAAAAAAACAAACAAACAAAAAACCACACACTGAGTTTGAAAAAAACAAATATATCAGAAAAAGAAAATCCCAAAATTCTACTGCAAAATACACCAAGGTATAAAGGCATTAATAGAAAAAAAAAAGAAAGAACATTACATGATAAAAGAAACAGTTCCCAGGATATCAATATCACAAGTTTGTATACACCTAATAACAAAGGCTCAAAATATACAAAGCCAACTCCATGGAAACTGAAAGGAGATTTTAACACATTTCTATCAGAAACTTATAGATCAAGCATGTAAAACAGCATCAATGAACTTTAATAAATATTTATAGACTCTTGAGCTAACAGAACATACAAATGTTTTGAAGTTCACATAAAATATTTACAAATTTGACCAAGTAATAGCTCAGAAAAAGAAGTCTTAGCATATTTCAAAGAGTCAATAATATTCAGAACATATTTATCACAATGCAATTAAATTAGGAATCAACAACTAAAATGTGGTAGAATTTTTATGTTTAGAAGTTAATAGTGATCTTCTAAAAGAAAATGAATTAAAGAGCAAACCATAATAAAATTACATGTTTTAAACTTAACAACAATAAAATAATTATAAATCAAAACTTGTGGGAAAGGCTTCCCTGGTGGTGCAGTAGTTAAGAATCTGCCTGCCAATGCCGGGGACATGGGTTCGAGCCCTGGTCCGGGAAGATCCCACATGCCTCAGAGCAGCTAAGTCTGTGCACCACAACTGCTGAGCCTGCGCTCTAGAGCCCTCAAGCCACAAATACTGAGCCTGCGTGCCACAACTACTGAAGCCTGTGCACCTAGAGCCCATGCTCTGCAGCAAGAGAAGCCACCGCAATGAGAAGCCCGTGCACCGCAACGAAGAGTAGCCCCTGCTCGCCGCAACTAGAGAAAGCCCATGCACAGCAACGGAGACCCAACGCAGCCAAAAATAAATTAATTAATTAAAAAAAAACTTGTGGGAAGCATCTATTAAAATTTATTTAAAAGAATGACACTATAAGAAATTACTTATTGGAAATAAAAGTTTTATAAAGATAGAAAAGCATAGTGAGAAAAAGTAGGGATTAGAAAAATGCTTTAAAGAGAAGTTGACATTTGAGCTGCATTTTGAAGGATAAATAGAAATTTGTCAAGATAATTTTGGGGAGGACAGCATTTCAAGTGAAGGGAGCAACATAAGTAGTCAGCAAAATATTAAAGAATGGGATGTATTTGGGGAAGCACAAGTAATCTGGTTTTATAAGATGTTGTGTCAGGGGATAAACTTGGAAAATAAGTGGTGTTCACATTGTTGAACCTACGTTTCTGTGTCTGACCCACTGTAAGGCCAAACAAACTGAAACATAGGAGTTGGGAGCAGAGAAAGGTTTATTGCAGGGCCTAGCAATGAGAACAGGTGACTCATGCTCAAAAGACTCGAACTCCCCAATGGTTTTCAGGGAAGAGTTTTTAAAGGCAGAATTTGGGGTGAGGGCTGCAGGGTGTGTGACTTTCTTCTGATTGGTTGGTGGTGAGGCAACAGGGTGGTGCTCCAGGACATTTGTGTTTCGCCTGAGGTTATCATCCTACACCTGGGCAGGGGGCCTTAGCTCCAGTATAAGAACTCAAAGATACATAGTTATGTATATTCCTTGAGGAGGGACTAGGGCTCTGCTTTATCGCTGAACTATTGTTTCTTGACTGCTTTTCCTTTGTTTCTGCATTCCCTTACCTCCCTAATCAGTAACTGATTGAATCTACCCTTTGCAACTCAGAGAAGGTCTAGGAGGCTGAAGCCTTTTTCCTACAAACAAGAAATGGGGGACACGGAAAGGCCCTTGTACCCAGGAGGTGGGGGTGGCCCATAGGGTTCTGCTTGTTTTCAATCAGACAATGAAGTCTTGTAGAAAATACTGAATTACTCAGATTTTACCCTAAAGCTGTTGGTATAAACAGGTGCATAACATGGTCAAATTTGTATTTTGGAAGGATCCCTATGGTACCACTGTGGAGAAGCGATAGTTGTGGGGATGGGAGCGTTAAGGAGGTGGGCAGGCTAAAAGCACAGAGATCATGAATCAGGAGGCTATTTCAGTAGTCAAGATAAGATATGGTATGGCCTAAATTAGAGGAGAGGCAGTGGAATTAGAGAAAGGAGGACATATTTGAAAGTCAGAGAGAAATAACAGTGAAAGAGAATGTCAAACTCGATTAAATATGGAAGGTAGGTGAGAAGAAAGGACCTGGAATTAATATTTGGTCTCTGTCTTGGGTGATTGGATAAATGGCATATTAGTCTCCTTGGGCTGCCATAACAAAATACCATACACTGGGTGACTTAAACAACATAAATTTATTTCTCACAGTTCTGGAGGCTGGGAAGTCCAAGATCAAGGGGCCAGCGAGGTAGGATTCTTTCTGAGGTCTCTTCTCTTGGTTTGTAGGCGGCTGCTATGTGCTGACATGACCTCTTATTTTGTGTACATGAAAGAGAGAGAGAGCAAGCTCCCTGGAGTCTCTTCTTTTAAAGACATTAAACCCATCATGAGGGCCACACCCTCATGACCTCATCTAACCCTAATTATCTCCCAAAGGCTCCACCTCCAAATACTATCACTTTGAGGTTAGAGCTTCAACGTATGAATTTTTAGCAGGACACAGTTCACTCCTTAGCAGATGTTAATGTGAAAAATGCAAAGAAAAATAAGGAGAAAGGCAATTTGTCCAGGAGGAATGGCGGAAAGGCTGAAGAGTATGAGTTTAATTTTAGGTATGATGGTGTTTAATTTCGAGTGCCTTTAGGAAATACAGGTGAAGATTTCTGGCAGACACTTGGTTATGTAACTGTAGTTTTCAGAATGAGGGGGGAGAAATGTGATTTGGAAGTATTTAATTATTGCTTGTATACATATAAAGGAGTGGAACAAGTGTGATGGAAAGAGCGCCACAGATGGATCCCATGGGAACATTGAGACATGGCCCACACATAAAGATAGAGAGAAGGCGACTGAGAAGAGGCAGAGGGATGGGAAGAGAAACAAATCTGTGTTGTCATAGAAACAAAAGATGTTATTGTCATCAGACATAGAATGTTCAAATAAAGATTCTATTCATTCGATTTGGGCATTAGAATGTTATTGGCGAATTGTTCCTGTGACAGTACCTCCATCTTGTATTAGCTTGCATTAGTTTAATTCTGCCCATCCCTTGTTTCACCAGGCCTAAGAATGGCCCAGAATAATTTGCCGGCTACTAGTTCTGGTGCTGCAGAGAAAGGCCCTGTTTGCTCTCATTGGTTAGCCCAGATAGTAGAATCCCACGCTAAATCAGTACCTTTTCAGATGTCCTCTGTGACCCGAGGTTGATTCTCCCTAGTCCAGACCACCTTTTTGAACAAACCTCCTATGACCATCTGCTTCAGATGCCTGCCCCCATTTCTCTAATTCCCCAGTGCTGTCCCCTCTGCGTCTGATATATCCTACTGCTTCTGGAAGGAGATTCCAGCTCCTTTCTGGATGCATTGTATGTTTGATACATTTTGTTTTCTGATCTGCTCCTTAATCCCTCTGTTCCCTATAGCTTTTGAAGAGCATTCTTTCAGCAGAGCCTCCTGATTCCTTAGAATTGCTTTTTTAAGGCAGTCATTGCTAGTGTTTGCAAGTCCAACTTTTCTTTTTTAAAACCCAAAAGGGAAAAAAAGATAAAAGAATTTGCTTAAGCTCAGAGGAAGCATTATGGGAAGAGAACGCAGGCTGTCCTGTGACTCTGCATTTTAAATAGGAGCCTCTCCTCATGATGAGAATTACCTTGGCCCGGGCTGAGCCTTCCCAATGGACCCTTTCCACTTAAGCTTTTTATTAAAAAAGTAAATTGGGATTATTGTATTCCCTCACTTTACTTTGGAAGTAAAATTTTTAAATTAATTGTGGCCTAACTGATAGCAAACTGAGAGGTTCTGATAGCAGTCTGGCGGCCTCTTGTTTAGCCAGCAGAGATTTCGGTTATTGCTTCTGGGAATGGCTTGGCTGAGATATTTTTAATTTACATTTTTTCTTCCTTCTAATGAAGGATTGAATTATGACTTACGAGAAAATCCCCAGTGTCTTGGAGAGAGAGATGTTGACTAACTTCCTCTGACTTGATTGGAGTGGAGCTATTTATTTGAAGCTAGGTTTTAAGTCACAGGGGTGGCATTCTGAAGGATTTCTGGATTTAGGGCAGCGCTGTCCAGAAAATGCTATTAGCTCCTTTCAGGAGCCCTAACTTCAGCACAGTGGGCAGGGTTGTAAAAGACAGAAATGGCATTTCTGTACTAGTTGCTTGCACACCTGGGATGTCCATCCCGGTAGGATCAGTCACCACGGTTCAAAGGCAGAAACATCTCTGACCCCTGTGAGTCTGCCTCTGCCTTAGCAGGTAGGGAATTCCAAATGTCAGCCTCTCCATATAGCCACCACCTGCTAAGGGAACAATCGTAATGGATAGAACAGATTTGTAAACGGTAATCTCCGTGCTATATCAGTAGTTCTCTGCCTGCTACATAGTGGGAATGGTCAAAATGTGGTTCTTGCGAAACATAATCACTGGCCTGGAAATGTTCCTTCTGTGGCAGATGGTATATGATCAAGGGCAAAGACAGACATGTCCTTGCACAGGCCAAGGGTAATTGTTACACAATAGGCTTAGGTAATGCCACTAGCGGAGACAGCTTTAGGTAAAACTCAGTGATGTATATTAAAAGAACTTTGAATCCAGACAGCTCAAGGGAAATGTCTGTAGAGGACACTGGGCTTGAATCCCACTACAAGCATGGGATATCCAGTTCATACTTCAAGTTCATACTTCAAGGAACAGAGTGGATGTGTCAGGTTTGCCTGTGTCCTAAGACAGCGGCATGCTGGGCATTTTCATATTTCAGGGAAAGAATTTAAAAAGAAAGCAGCACCAAAACTGAGAGCAGAACTCAAGCATAACAACCTTGGAATAACATTTAGTCTGTGCCTCCAGTTTTCTGAAAACAGCTTTCAACTGCAAAAGTATTTTTGAAGTTGCCTATTAGAGAAATCTGTCCCGAAGCTTATTTCACAGTTTCCTTATTGCTGCAGTGCCAACCAGTATATGGTATCTCAAGGTGCATGTTCATTTGTTGAAGCCACCTTATATATAACTGCTGCACTCCCCAGCCCTTACTGCAAGGGTAGAGCATTTTCCTGAGGATCGGATGAGACATGCTGTGGAGTTCAGTTAATGCATTTTTTTCTAAATGCAAGGATTTTTTCCCAAGCACTAAGCCAAGTAACACATGGAAAAGAGCCTTTAATGTTTTGTAGAAATAGTCCCCATTTGGAAATGTACACTGCAAGTTGAAAGACGGCCTTCTAGCTTTTCCAGTCACTTCAAAAAGACGCACTGTTTCCTATTTACTGTTTCTGTTTGGTAAACCTCAGATTCTTAAAAGCTAAAGGGAGATAATTTCCTAAAGAAATTGAATATTCTTTCTGATAATTAAGGCCTTGAGAGTCCAATATTTAGAAAAACTCCAACCAAAATAAGAAGAGTACAAAATAGGAAAATTAAAAAGAAACATTTTATTTTTTGATGTTGTACAATTCAAGCCTAAACGACAATTGGAAATTGTCTCTTTTCTCATATTGGTACAGCCATCAAATTATTTAGATCACATGGTACGTAAACAGATTTGTTCTTAGAATTTCCTGTTTCTTCAGCTGGACATGTTGGTAGACAATAACTACCCATGAGAACTATTACAGGTTCCTCAACATTATAAACTCTACAGATGATTTGCCAACAAATGACAAAGCGTTGATAATCACTGCTGTATACATTCAAGGACTCGGTATAAAACCACTGAGGGGGCAGTTGTTCTTGCTCTAGTCCTAAGTGAAAGAGGTATGAATAAGAGCAGAGCTGAGGGACATGGGTCCACCATACTCCAAATGCCACACAAAGAGATGCCTCCTTGGGAACCAGGAAGTGGTGATAAGCATGAACCTATGTCACACTGATATCACTCAATGGGTGCTGTCAAGTGTGCACATTTATGAGGATACCCATACTTAGTATTCATGTTTTATGCCATTTTTTAATGAATTGAGGACCCTATATTCTTACTTTGTTTTGTTAAAAGTGTTCTGCTGAGGATAACCCCACACGAAATAGATAACTATTTCCAAGGCTTAAGAAGGCAGTAGATTTTCGATAAGAAGGTACTGTTCTCAGGAACAGTCTGATTTCCTCAAATGTTGTGTCTTTCTGATATTTGTAGGGGGAAAACTAGTAATAAAGTAATAAGCATATTTTATTTTAATAGTGTTTTACCTAATAATACTAAGATTCTTTGGACCATTCATGCATAAATGACGGGAGAGGAAATGGCTGTCATTAAACCTGTAGTATGAAGCACGGTCAGGGTCACATATCATTTGGAAACAAAGATGTGCACTGGTATCTATACAGCCCCTTCACCTGTTCTATTATTTTTCAAAGGTGGAAAGCATGCCTTTCTCTTTGTTCCTATAAATCTGCGATGTATTCTGAGAGCCTGATCTCACTCTCATTCCTTTTGTTCCTTACAATCTTTATTTTGTGTGCTGAGCTATCCTTTTATATTATTAATGATATTTTAAAGACTAAACTGTGGACAGTGTGCCATACCTTACTCATCATGACAGCCCCAGAAACAGGGTGATTGCGGGTGGGGCGTAGAAGAGGGTTGAGTGAGTTTCTGCCTGGACAAATGAGCATGAAAAAGGAAAAAGGCCTTTTCAAAATATAGTCGAAATACTGTCATCTAACTACCAAACTTAAATTTACACTGTGTAATATCTGTGACTGACCCACTGTCTAACTGCTTGCAAATGGTTTCTCCTCCAAGCAGAAGTAGGTAATGAGAATTTTATTCTAGCAGTTCTCTATTTCAAACAGAATTCTGTAGGAGGTGCCGGTCTCTTTATACATTATTAAATCACTCACTGATGGTTTTTTCCCCTGAAATCTGACCTAAGGTTTTCATTGGAAACTAGTGAATTCTGAGTTGATTTGGAATGCTTAGCAACTTAGATGAGCTGCATCACTTTGAATTAGATTTCGTGTTCCAAGTACTGAAGTGTGTTTCCCATATCTGCAAAAGAATCTGGGACCTTCTGTCCTCTGCCAGCCCCACCTCACTGTGCCATGGCCATGCTCTCTTCAGCACCATCTAATGGGTGCCCTTGTTTCCAGCAGAAGTGAGTACTAAGTGGGAAGCCCTCTCTTTCCTACTTCATGATTCCTGCCAGAATATACATGAACCTAAAGAAGCTTGTGATTGTCCTCGCTCCATCTTGTCCTTCTCTGTCCCAGCTTACACCTGCTCTACAAGGAATGTGCTGCCAGTCGCCTAAATGCAGTAGGAGAGCTAAATAGGGATTTTAATAAATAACGAAAACAGATGGAGGCTAGAAGCTTTTGCAGTTAAAAAAACTGTGTGCTTAATAGACTAAGTGCTTAATAGCAGTAATAGCTGCCAAGTCACTACATAACTCACTAATATGCATGAACTGTAGCAGCAAGAAAGTGACTGCTTTCAGTCTCAAGGACTTTCCTAAAAATTCAAGGTTGTAAGAACCTAACCTAGAGAATAATTACTTGTCCAGACGTGATAACAGACTCTGGCAGAACAAAAATGACAGCTTGATTCACAGACAAATATAAGTCGGTCTTGGATGTCTGGCTTCCATTTTTCTGTGGAGAGATAGATGTCTTTAAAAAGCCTCAGCAGTGAACATCCTGTCAGTTTAAAAGGTCAGACACTGAAGTATATCAGAAGAGATGATGCTGCACAGACCATTGAGAGAAAAGAAAATGATTTCATTATCCTCGTTCATCTGCTATGGATTAATTCAGTTCCCATCATCGTGGCAATTAAGGCACTTTTGTATGCTGTCCTGACCGAGTTGAGGAACCAGGTAATAAAAAGCAACACCAGGCATGAGGTCAACTATGGTTGGGTTAATATTCCTTAGAAACAAATGCTGTTTGCAACAGTGTTCGGAGTTGATACATTCAACTGCAATTGATTGAGAAAAAAGTGCAGGAACTAAAAACAACCCCTAGAAGAAAAATAAAATAAAATTAAAAAATTAAAACAACACCTAGAAACATTTCTTTGTATGTCAGAAAGTGAATTTGCATCTTGGGTAGCCAGTGAGCCACATCAGGGCTTGAAAACCGTCCTGTAAGAGGTATTTTGCTATTCACAGGGGACACTATAGAAGTGGCTGGGAGGATAGAAGAATGCTGGAGGATTGCTACCCTCCCACGTCAGAGGGCTAAGTTTTCTGCCAATCCAAACTTCTCAGTAGTTAAGTGCAGCATCTAGAAAGAGAACACAGCAGATCCTCCTAAACTAGCTCCTTCTGATTTTCTATTTGCAAAATCACTTCAGCTCAGGACCTTCATCATCATATTAAACTATTTGTCTGTGACTCCTCAATTACTTGCCAGTTTATATTCATTCTACTTCCACTGCCTTCACGATGTCCTCTTTATCTCTTCCCTTCTTTCCACTCCGGCTTACACGATCCTCACAGAAGCCCTCGTTATTCCTCAGTTGGACAACCGTATTAGCTTTCTAATTGTCTCCTCACCTACCCTTTCCAAACCCTAATGCATTCTACTCACAACTGACATATTAATCTTCCTAAAGTCTATCTTTAATCATGTCAACCCCATGTTCTAAAATGTCACATGGCTTCCCAGTGACTACTAAATTAATACTAAGTTTTCACCCTAGCATTCAAGGCCTAGCATTCAAAGCCTTAGCAGCTCATTTGTGCCTCATTTCCCATTAGTCTTCCATGCCCCTTATGTTCTGGTCAATCCAGACTACGGATCGATCCTAAGCCACATTTCCTGAGCAGCTCCATTTGTGTTTCTGCTCATTCTTTTCCTTCATCTTGGAATGTCCTTTTCCCTTACTTTAGCTCAGAATCCAACCCATTCTGCAAGGTCAGTCATGAAACGCTTCATAGAGCACTTCTTGACTTTACTGAACGTAATTATCTCTGTTGTTTCTACCTCTCTTAAGACACTCATCATAACCCCATGGAATAGTTAAAGGATTGCAAGGACTTAGAATAAGAAGAGCTGTTCAACTTTTGTCTCCTATGAATTGGGGCAAGATATGTAATCTTTTGAAAATCTCAGTTTAGATAATCAAATTCAACAAATATTTATTAAGAGTCAACCCTGTGGGGCTTCCCTGGTGGCGCAGTGGTTGAAAGTCCGCCTGCCAATGCTAGGGGACGCGGGTTTGTGCCCCGGTCCGGGAGGATCCCACATGCCGCGGAGCGGCTGGGCCCGTGAGCCATGGCCGCTGAGCCTGTGCGTCCGGAGCCGCCTGTGCTCTGCAACGGGAGGGGCCACAACAGTGAGAGGCCCACGTACAGCAAAAAAAAAAAAAAAAATTCAACCCTATGCTTGGAATGTGACAATGAACAAAACAAATACCTCACATTCTGGGGGGAGGAGACAGACTCGCAGACATTTCAAAATGTACAAAGTAAGTAAATAAGTTGTATAGCATGTTGTAAGATTTTAAGTGTGATTTTTTTTAAGTATAAAAGAATACAGAAGATGGGAGAGGCAGGGGCAGGTTGAAATTTTAACTTGGGTTATCAGGGTAGGCCTCATTACAAATACTGAAGCAAAGTGTTAAAGGAGGTAAAGGAGTTCACCATATGTCTCTCTGGGAAAATGCAAGTGCAGCAAAGGAAACAGCTGGTGCAAAGGCCCTGAGGTCTGTGATAGTCAATGAAGAGCAAAGAGTTAGCTGTGTTTGGAGTGGAATGAGTAAGGAAGAGAGTAGGAAGGCAAAAGTTTAGAGAGATAATGAGAACAGAGAACAGACCTTGAAGGGCCTTGTAGTCCATTGTAAGACTTTATTTTCCATTCGAGTGACATGGGAACCACTGCAGGTTTCTGGCATATCCAAGTAACCTGACTTGAATTTTAAAAGAATCACCCTGACTGCTCTGTTGCGATTGTGGCAGACCAAGTGGAAGCAGGGAGACCTGTTAGGAGTTTATTATATGAATATGGCAAGAAGTGATAATGGCATAGGTGAGAGTGATAGCAATGGAAGTAAGGAAAAGTAGAAGAACATCTGGATATATTTTCGCGGTAGAACCAATGAGGTCTCCTTACAGACTGAATGTGATATGAAAATAAAGAGAGGAGTCAAGAATGATTCCAAGATTTCTGGCAAAATGGCACAATGGAGTCACCATCAACTGAGAAGGGGAAGACTGGGTAAAACAGTTTGGAGAGGGAGGCAAACATCAGGGGTCAGTTCTGAACCTACTTCGACTCTGAGATTTCATCTGAGCATCCAAGTTGAAAAAAATGTGTAGGCAGTTGGACGCATACAACCATAAAGTGAGAATAATAAGTCTTACAATACCCAAGAGAGTTGACCTAAAGATGAAATATGATTATGTGTGCAAATTTCATATTATTTATATATGCTATCCTGTGTTTCCTTTCTAATATTATTTAGTGTTTGTGTATATGATTTGTGTCTAATTGTATTCTGAATCTTCTTGAAGCCAAAACTATGATCATTTTGATTATTTTTCATTCATTTTGAAAAAATCATGTGGTGTTTGTCTCTTGTTATAAACGAATACATCTCCATTGGAGAAAATAGTAACATGTTAACTGAACTTACTGTGGTGATCATTTTGCAATATATACAGATATCAAATCAGTAACTAATATAGATGAAACTAACATGTTATGTCAATTATACCTCAATAGAAAAATGAAAATGTAGAAAATAGCAATAATCATAAAAAAGCAAGTTAAAAATAACTACCTGTCATCCCATCACTCAGAGATAAAAACTGTTAACATTTTGGAGTATATACTTGAATTTTACTTGATTATTCCTTGGTGGTTTCTTACTTTAGGTGTATCCCTCCCTCATAATATTTATTATAACCTGTTGCACTAACATGTTTAAAAATGTTTACTCAATTGAATTAAAATATATGTTTCAGGTTTTCAAAGAATAAGCCTGTTTAAAAGAGACATACAGAAATATGTACTTTCCTGATTTCTTTACAACTTTCTCTGTTTCCTTGGTTAGTTACACTGAAACTTAAATGTAAGATTTTCAAGTACAGACAATCTTTCTTGACATCATATCTTCAATATTGAAAAAAATACATATTTTTCCAAAAACCCCTGCGAAGGGTCAGAAATTGCTACATACACACTGATATCAACTGTGTGATTGTTTTTGTCATGAATTTTTCACCTCACTCCTGACTCTATTTTATGTTTCAATTCTCATTTTTCTTTGTTCTTTTGTTCCTATACGATCTAACTGCATTTTTGTGCCTTCTAAAATTTTAAAACAATCTTTTCTGGGACAAGGCTTCAACCAGCCAAGCAACAAACAAGCATGTTTATACCATGTAAGCACATGCTAGATGTGAATGACTGCTAATGGTCTCTGGCTCCCAAATGAGAAGGAGGAAAGAATATGTATGCACAGAATGATGATTTTAAGTACTCTTTTAGGTCTATTTAGGTTGCATAGGTTTCAGAAATCATATAATTTTGCTTTCTTAGATTTGTATTTCTTATATAGACTCGTTATGGGAAAAAAATGTATTCCACAATTCCTCTATTCTTTTCTTTCCTAGTGGGAAGGGTAAAAATAATGACTAATCAAATGTTGCTATAAAAGCCAGCACCTATGTTTGCCCAAGCTGCAATGTATATATTTATTGCCATTATTAATATGATCACATTTGTATTTTTGGTAGTCATTTTGCTCAGTATTAATATTTTAAGATAAAAGTGTCTCCAGTACTTTTATCCAATTTCTGTCTTCTGGCAGAAATTCTATTTTTAATACTGGGAATTTACTTTTAATAGTTTGGTTACCCAAATATTTTATACCAATAAAAGCAGGTGGTGCATTAGTGAAAAAATTAATTATCTTCAATCCTCTTGGGTTCTTTCTGTTCAGATATAAATAATTAATATTTATGAGGAAAATAATAAATAGGTGTGAACATCTGCACAAAATATCGTATATGCTTAGGTAAAAGAAAATGTAATTCTAAGCCTAGGGTAGCAGTAGATAAGAAATAAGCAAAGGAAATATGCATACAGAACACATCATCATAGAGCATTAAGGAAACTTTAATCTAAATATGGGTCCATAGTTCTTGAAATTAACTCTATCTGTATAGTCTTAAACTACCCATCTTTTTGGTGCAGAGAAAATGGTCTTGATAAGGCAGCAAAATGTAATAAAAAAGTATCCTGTGATGAAGATTGTCATATTGGGTTTTATATTATTTTAACATGAGGAGTAAAAAAATATTAAAGAGTGACATTTGGGAAAACAAAGTCATAAGGAGTCCATATTTTAAAGAGCAATGCGACCAGATCAAGTGTAAAGTGACAGTGTTATTATTTTTTGTCATTAAGATTATTACAGCAGTTGCTCTATGTTTTGACTCACTGTTTTTATTCATACTGAAGCCTTACTCTTTTGAGCACTAGAAATGGCAAGATCAGAGGACAAAAGAGACAACAGTGCCTGAACCTAAATCATTGGCACTGAACTAATGGAGACCACTAATGGAACAGACAATTCATTCTCATTTTTAGTTGGCTAAATTACCTGTGGTCCACACAAGGAAAAAAATGAAGATATAACAAATGCCATCACTTATAATTTGGGGTCTGGCAAACAAAGAGTTCTGAGTGTCAAAGTAGCTGCATTCTGGCAACAGGCAACAACAGTAATGTGCTCCAGGTTTAAGAAGTTCCAGCTATTAATTCAGTTGACAGCTCCCTTTGGCCAATGTGTACAGTCAACATTGAGTAGGACTGCTGGTGAAAAATTTCCTCATCATCCTTGAGACGAGTAAAAAAGAATCTCTCTAACCTGCTACCATCCTCGCCTAGTATCCAAGACCTTCTCCCATCAAGTTTGATTCTAATTCCCACCACAACTTTTAGAAACATTTCAAATAAAGCAGTCTAAATATGCTTAACTGTGTCTTCAATTTGGATTCAAAAGCAAGTTACTTAAAGGACAATGTCTTCAGGGACAATGTCTTCAGGGACATACAAAGAAGTAGAAATAAATGGCTTTTCCAGTAGATTAAATGCCACAACTAAATTGAAATATTTGTTATGCTGGAGAAAATGTAATTTATTATGAATGTGCACAGATTGTGGTAAAACTTCTGGTAATAACTGTTGATTTTAATGACATATTGTTTCCTTTTTTGTTGATGGTTCATATTTTTTGCTTACTGAATTTAAACTTTTTTTCCTATATAAGGAAGAGATGAATCATAGTTCTACAAGTGCTGCCTGACCTAATAAATACTAATAATACCATTTGTAAAATGGCCACATTTTTTTAAAAAATGATTTTAATACTATATGTCTGCTGCCAAATGCAATCATGTTTTAAAAGCAAGTACTATTTATGCCCTCCCTTCACTCAAAAGTAGAATGATAAAATTTTGTACCCTAAAGTGCACTCTGAAAATTAGACAGTCTATCTGGTAGAGCTGGATGTATTCAACGGGAGTATGCACTCTAGCAGATGCGCTGGTTTTGTGCAGGGTTTGTAAATGTGCCTACTTATGTTGCAGAAATAATGTCAGAAGTGGGCTTCCTGGAAAGATTTTCCTTATTTCATAGAGTGGGTGAGTATTAGGATGAGTATTTCAGGAACTGGAAGAATTCAGACTGCCATGCACTTGGCTGGAAATAAGTGACTGAACACATCCACTCCCCCTAGCACTAAAATGACAATAAAATTATACAAAGAATTAATAAATCTATAACAGCCCTGACAACAAGAAAGACTGCCTGAAATGTCTAGGACAGTTTGAGGAATGTCTGGAAACAGGAAAGCAACCCAAAATTCATATAGGAAAAAGTTATCACAGAGCATAGGCCTGGTTCCTAGAATGTCTTAGTTAAGGTATAAAGAGGAAAGAACAAAAGAGGCAGAGTAGACATGTTGCCAGCAGTATCCTAGTCTGGTGATAGTAAGAAAAAGAATTTGGAAGAATGCAACAGGGATACAACAACATGCTTCAAATATGTTGGTACAGAAACTTTGGAGTGCTGTGATAGTGGTATAAAGGCAGAAGCTACAGTTCTGGACTTTTCTGACATAGCAGTCCTCTCATTCTGGTGAGGTGCATTGACCCCTGGACTTCAGGAAGCCTGAATGTGGAAGTTGTGATACAATCCGGAGCTGTGTCCATTCACTTGTCTTCTCGATCTCTTGAACAATGACCTCTACACCTTCTGCACAACCTTTTTGCTGACAGACGGTAAATCAGGATAGAATAATTGCAAAAAGGACCACAAGAGTCACAATCTCTGGATTTGATCTAGATTTTGCAAGTCAGTAGCTGTGCAACACTTCATGTTTACTTAAGCTCTCTTTACCTCAATTTCCTTTCCTGTAAAATGGATCTATATTAGTATCTACCACTTAGGGTTGTTGTGAGTACTCTATAAACTAATATAGGTGCCCAGCACATAGGTAAGCACTGTATGTGTTTTTTTATTATTATAATAAAATTGTGATTATTAATTTGAAAGAAAGAGTTGAGGAACTTAGTGTAAGAAAATATGGACATAAAAGAGAAATAATGAAATAAAAGAGATAAAATAAAAGAGAAATTGAGAATGTTAAAAGATGTAGAAGATAGGCTCATCTATCTAATCAGAGTTCCTGTAGCAAATGGAAGTGAGAAAATTATGTAAGGAACAGTAGAAAATTTCTCTGAGCTGCATATCTGTTATTAGGTTAAAAAAGTTCCTGGGTACAAAGGAATGAAATAAAAAAGAAGACACAAACTGTCTTGTGAAATTTCAAAACTATAAGAATCAAGAGAAAAAAAATCCTAAAAGTTTTCAGAGAAAAATACAGCTTACCCACACATGAATGAAAACCAGACTTGCTTGAGGCTTCTCACCAGCAACACTGGAAGCTAGAGGTCAATGATGCATTGCCTTCAAATTTTTCAGGAAAATGACTTTGAAATAAAATACTATGTCTAGCTAAATATCAGCCAAGCATGGAGTAACTATACATATATATATATCTATATATATATATATAGATATATATATATGTATAGTTGTATATATATATATATATATATTTACAACCATAGGAAGTGTAGGTTACACACATTCAGACAAAATACTTATTTGCAGATAAGCTGAGGCAAAACAAAAAGGGAATTGAAAAAAAGGTAAGATATAAGAGACAAGGAATTGGGGAATAAACCTAGATCCCATGAAAAGATATTATGAACTGTCAGCTTATCAGTAGCAGTTACAAGTAGCAGAAAGCCCTAACTCAACTGGTTTAAACAATAAAGAAAAATTGTAATTTCAGAAGTCAGAACATTCTGAGTTAGTGAACCTCCAGGGTTGATTAATTTATTGGTTCAATTTTGTCACGAAGAATTCAATTTCTTTTCAATTCTCTACTTTGTCACCTTCTGAAAATCTCCCCCCTAAGATCACAAGATGGCCAATGAAGTTCAAATATCACATTTAGACATGAGCAAAGCCAGCAGGAGTGTGTGCGTGTGTGTGTGTGTGTGTTTGTGTGTGTGTGTGAGAGAGAGAGAGAGAGAGAGAGAGAGAGAGAGAGAGAGGAGAGAGAGAGAGAGAGAGAGGGAGAGAGAGAGAGAGGGAGAGAGAGAGAGAGAGACTCTTCCTCTCTGCTCACCCCCTTCTTTCCACGTTTAATCATTAATTAAAACTATCCTGGAACTGTGTAAGGTCATGTTTCAAATATGAAGCATAGTAAAATGTGGTCTGAATCTGAGCATGGGAAATGTCAGACTCAGAGTGTCCTGACCACCCCACTGGTTAGGTAACTTAGAAAAAACTGACAGATAGCTGAGTTAATGAGTAGTTATTTTGGGTTTATCAGTTCTCCATGATGTATTTGTTTGGTACTCTGAACATCATTTATCTCTTCTATAGGATACTTTGTTTACAGATTAATCTTTCTCAATTAATTTCTTTTGGAAAATTATCATGAAGGTAAATATAAGTTTTAAAAGCTGTTCTTTAAACATCAAAAACAGGTTTCAAATTGTTTGATTTTTATATAGGCATAAGCACTCTCTTGTGATTCCTATGAGACATCCGACTCAGTTTTACTCCCTGAAAGCCTAAGCTATTTAAGAAATATACAGTTTAGGGACTTCCCTGGTGGCACAGTGGTTAAGAATATGCCTGCCAATGCAGGGGACATGGGTTCGAGCCCTGGTCTGGGAAGATCCCACATGCCACGGAGCAACTAAGCCCATGAGCCACTGAGTTCTCGTGGCACAGCTACTGAAGCCCACATGGCACAGCTACTGAAGCCCATGCACCTAGAGCCCGTGCTCTGCAACAAGAGAAGCCACCGCAATGAAGAGTAGCCCCTGCTCGCTGCAACTAGAGAAAGCCCGCGCGCAGCAGTGAAGACCCAACGCAGCCAAAATTAAGAATAGATAAAATAAATGAATAATTTAAAAAATATATACAGTTAAATGAAAATGAACTCAGGCTATGATCATAACTTTAGAAAAAGAAAACTTTTAAGAACTATTATCTATTGTGTTGAAGAAACATTAAAGTTCAGACATCTTTTTCAAACTTACTACAGGTTCTTTGCTATAACTAAATTTAAGTAAAATTAAAAGCATTATATTTTTGTGAAATTTTTAAAAATTGTCGGTTCATTGGCCAGCACATGTCTGCATACCTGTGGTATAATTTATTGAAATTGGGCCTCTCAACTAAACTGAGTAGCCTAATAAAGCTGCTCTTCTTTTTCAGCTGTGATTTTCCACCTGTGAGTGTGGGTTTGGCTCATTAAGTGATCTTGGGTATTGCACGGGATGATCCATAGGAGATAAAGCTGACTGGTTGACCTCATGGGACCAAGCAAAGGAGACGCGGCCAGTTTCTGCTGTCTTGATAACTTACATCTACCCCACACACATACACAAACATACACATCCAGCAGATGAAGGCCTCTCCTGCAGTAACCTGGTTTTAAAGGATGAGTTAGACATCCTCTAGATAGATAGGTTAGCAAATAAAGTTTGAACAGTATGTTGTCTCTAGAAAAGTATAAATTCAAAGGTTTTGTTAGTGAATGAACAGAATGAGTTAAAAGGAAATATAGGTATGTGAATATTAAATAAGATAATTTAAGTGCTACACAAACTAAAAACATTTCTATTTTATGCAAACTTTATGAAATAATCCATGTAAAATTGCTTTGGAAATTGTAGAATACCGTTAGTGTTAATTATCATAAGATATTTCAAATACAGCTAGATTGTCAGATCATTTAATGTATGAGAAAGTGAAAATATTTCTTAATTTATCTTGAAACCACATATTTAGAACTATATACCACAAAGTCGAATTAATGTACTTTTTTTTCCCCACATCTTTTTAGATGAATAGATTATAATCAATTTCAATCCCTATTGCACATACTAGCAATTAGACCTTCTTGCTGCAGGGAAGGCTTGAAATTTTTTTCCTCTTATTCCCTTAATTCTTCACAGAGAAATATCTAAAATATTTCTCAGTCATGTCCCTTCCTACCCATTTCATTAATCTTCCTTCTAGAGTTCATCAGCACATCACACCAAAACTAACTGCATCCCAGTGTCCCACCTTCGTCTCCTGTCCATTGTTCTCTGATCCATCCTTGTCATGGCCAGTCAAAAAGCAACGCTATTTTTATCACTGCAACTACCTCATGAGTATTTATAACAAAACCAATGTGGTAAGAAGAAAACTGTAAACATAGGTACGAGACCTGGAATGAAGAAGGCAAAATTATTATTATTTATGGATGAACTGGAAAATATCCGTGGGCTGTGACCGGACAGTACTTAAAGTAAGAATGGAAGCCATATTCAGGTTCTTATTTCTGTTGCTACATTTCTGAAAGTATCCTGACGACTGTTATAGGGTGATTCCCTTTCATCTTCCTTTTTCTTCCAAAGATAATCCTGACCTTCTTACTTTCCACAAAAGGGTGGGTAAAGAGATAACTGTAATGAGAATTTTATTATTCAGCATTTAAATACATAGAATTGTTAGTTGTACATAGAATTAGGAAAAGCAAGTCAAAGTAGCAGTGTTATAAGCTATTAAAAAGAGAAAGAGAGAGACAGAGCACTGTTTGTCCTTAGGTTTTCTTTTAAAGTTTTTTCTGTGTAGTTGGTATATGATTCTTTTGTTCATACAGCAAATAACCTGCTTTCTTTTGAATTTATAAGCATGTCACTGCTTCATGGGAGTAACAGAGCATTCCTCTGGCGTTTTTAATTGTTTGTTTCTAAAACCTAATTTATTCTCCAATCTTATACAATGAACTGGCTAGCTACCTCCTCAAATAGCCCCAGCTAAGCCATAATATGAAATAAAACAGCAAGTATTCCTTAGGGAGAGGCTGAACAGGACCTGTAGACAATCACCAATAATGGTCATGACTGAAGTTTAATGTGTGTGTGTGTGTGTGTGTGTGTGTGTGTGTGTGTATAACATATCTTTATATATTTAAATTTATGTATATAAACTTCAGTCAGTCTGAATAAAACTTTTTTTATTTTCACATTATGATCATGTGCATATCAATAGGGAATCTTAATTGTAGTCAGCCATAAAGAACTTTGGTTCCTCGTTCAAAGTTTAGGGCAAATCTTCCTGGTAGTATCTAGTTAAGTAGCCATGTCATCGCTGGAAGGGAGGCTGGGAAAGCAAGCGCATGGCATTTTTATTTAGTGTACTATTACTCATGGTTCTCCAATGGTTCTCCAGAGAAACAGAATCAACACGATGGATATATATATATATATATATATATATATATATATATATATATGTGTGTGTGTGTGTGTGTATGTATATATACATGTGTATATATACATATATTCACATATATATGTGTATATATACATATATTCACATATATATATATATATATATATATTTCTTATTTCTTAACCCCTCATCTCCTTGTGGAAGCATTTCCTCTTTGGCATTAAGATTTCTAAGTCATTAGCACCAAGAATCATAGGCTTAGGAGCAAACATTTTTTGAGAATCATGGGTTGTTGTTAATCAGTGACAGTAACTCTATCAAACACTTCAGTGAAATGAAACATATCACTTGTGTGCCCTTCAAATCCTCTCAGCCCCATGTCTTTCTCAAGCCACCTCAGTGGTGACCAGGCCCACACAGGCTTTGATAAGCTTTGTGCAGGTGCGACCTGGAATGCCTCACCATGGGCCTGTGTCATGTTCCTCTTGCATTCTGCTCCAGAGCCTCTCTGATGCTGTGTCACTAGCAGTGCAGGAACCTACTCAGCACTCATGTGTGTGCAGGCCAGAAGCTCATGAGCCTCCTTTGACAACTTTGGGGTAGGGGGTGGGGAATGTTTTCCCCAGAAGGAACATCCTAAGATGCTTTTCATAAGATACAGGTCTTAATACCATTTGCCCATATTGGTAGCTAACTGGAAAATACAAACTTGTATCGGCTGTGACATTCATTCCATTTGATTCCTTCTGTTGCTCCTTCCTCCTTCCAAGTTCACTTACCAAACAGATAACCTACATACAGCTTTTTCTACAAGCTGTGCTTTTAAGGATACCCAGGTTAAGACATGAATTACTTGTATTCCCACACCTTGGTTTTTGGAACTCTGTGTCTGAACCATAGGAATAAGTGTATTGGTTTCTGGTTCAGAGTATTTATCGCTTTGTAAGGTGATACCTCAGCCTCACAAATTGTTTGCAGCTGACACTAAAATATACCTTAATAAGACATCCTACTGTTACATGCAACCAGTTGTTTCTCGGTGAAGCAGAATGTGGTAAGACTAGAAATTCTGACAATAATCATTTTATTGCCTTAATTGTGTTTTAGACATAAGTCTAAGTAATTATCAGTGCTATGTGAGACACTACTTTGTGGTATAGGACATTCAGTAATTCCATGGATGGTTGTTGAAAGAAGCATGGTAGATGGGGGAAGAAAGTCCAAACCAATAATAGCTGTCTGTTCTAACATGGAAAAATTGAAGTTCTTTTCATGGTTAAATGCATCGCATGTAATCAACCTGACACCCAATATCTAGATGCCCCACCCAATATCTAGATGCCCCACCAAGAGCTCGGATTGATTAGTTGGTGGAAACTCATCAAATGGAAACTCATCAATAGCAGTAGCTTGACTGGACTAATGGAAATTTTCTAGAGGGAATCCATGTTATTGAGCCCATGCCAAGTCGTCATTCTTCCCACCATCATCACTTCAAATCTTCTCTCTCCTTCTGTTGTGGAATACCCACTTATGGTACCAATTTTTATATGGGTGTTCTTATTTTCAAGCCACAGAAGCTACCAGAGTTCCTGATTCAAAGTCAAAAGCTTGTTAATCTAATGACTAGAATCTAGATCAATTACTTACTCCCCAGGTGGATGAGAGCCTGGGAAATTGAGTGTCTGCTATTTTCAGCTTCTCGGGTGGGAAGCTATATCACTAGTTTGGGAATTCCCCAAACATATGACGGAGTTCTCAGATGTTCACTAGCCAGATAAAATGACAAATTTCCACAATTAGGGTTTCCAGTTTCTTGTCACTGATGTGGCTGTTGTTTTTGGTTAAAGTGCTACAACTTCTTTCAAAAAGAATAATCCTGCCTCAGGTTATCTAAAGTTGAGAAATCTGCAACTGCACCCCAGGGTGGGTAGCATATAATAAAGAGCAGGATTATCTTTCCTAATTGCATCATCATCATTTAACAAGTGTTTATTGACTGCCTCCATTGCCAGTCACTGCATTCAGGATGAGAGCACAGTAAGACAAACTTGGCCACGGTGCTTGAGAACCTTACAGTCTACTAGGAGGGGATCTCACAATTGACTGATAAATTACATTTGTGACAACTTCTCTGAAGGATAAATGTGAGATACTATGTAAGAAAATAATGAGAAAACATGGCTTGTCCTTCTGGGTCACAGCACGATCCTTGAGGAAACTACATTTATGATGAATACTGCAGAAAGAAAAATAAGGAGGCATCAACAAAGAGAAGGTACGTTTGTGCCAGAGTCACATAGTCCCTGACTATTACCCTCTACTCATCCAAGAATTTCCTATTTCTTCATGTTTATTTAGTAGAGGATACATAAAGGTATTTATAGATTTTTGGTATTCATGCTGGGCTCAATTTAACTACAGTCTGTAAAAAAATAAAACAAAATACATTTTATGCTAAAGGAATCACCCGTATGGAGTGATGATATTTCCTTTGTCCCAGCATTTCTATGAAAATGGATAGCTCCAAATTATTGGACGGGAGATTTTGTCATCTGATGTAGTGTCAGTGCTTTCCTCAATGAGAGCCTAATGTACCATCCAAATCATTGCTTTGCTACAAATAGAAAGTTAGAATTGTGCTGATATTTTACTCTCTCTACACTTTCCATTTTGGCAGCTTGGCTTTCTGGCTGGTTACTTTAATCATTTTAAGTGCTTGAACTAAGAACCCATTTAACACTTTCCATTAATAAAGAAAAATGTGGTCCAGGAATACCCAACTTAGAATCTTGGACGTCATATAGTTTAACCTCTATCCAATTCAGGGAACTCTGCATCACTTGTCTGACAGGTGGTTACTCAGGATCGACTTAAAACCTTCCAGTGATGGAGAGTTCTGTAACTTCACAAGGAAAGAAAGAGTCCAGATGTGTTGAACAGAATCAGTCCTAAGATCTGGACATTATACATCTGTAGATATCAGGATAGGTTCCTATATAAGTGACAAAACATCCAAATGAACAGTGACCTAAACACACAAATATATATATATTTTTTTTTAATGAAAAAAATGTCTGGCAGTTGGCAGTGAAAGGCTATTATGGAAATTCCACAAAACCTTCAGGGACTTAGGCCCCTTTCAGGTCCAGGCTGCCAAACCTAGGCATTTATCTACGTGGAACCAGATGGCTGTTTGAGCTCCAGCTATCGGGTTTAATTTCCAACCAGCATGAATGGTGAAGGGGCTATCTTTTAAGAAAAACTTCAGAAAGCTGAAGCAAAATTCTTCTACACATATCTCACTGGCCAGAATACAGTCACATGAAACACCTGATGCAAAGGATACCAAGAAATGCAGTCTTTAAGCAACCATATGTGCAGATACAGTTGTAGGTCCTATTACCAAGAAAGATGGGGACAGTGAGATTTAGCATAGAATTGGTGTTGACAGACCTTTTCTGCAAAGGGCCAGAGAGTAAATACTTTCAGCTTTGCAGGCTGTATGACCTCAGATGCAAATACTCAACCCCGCTGTTGCAGTGCAAAAGCAGTCATAGCCGATACATAAGCAAATAAATGTAGTTGTGTCCCAGTAAAACTTTATTTGCAAAAACAAGCAGTGGACTGCATTTAGCTTAGTTGCTGACATACCCCTGGAGCAGACAAACAGAAAGGTGTGCCACATTGATTCACGTATCTGAAGATAACACTTATTTTGTTGATAACCTTTATCATATTGTTGGGTCACGTTAATATGTTAGCGACTAGATCCTTGGTTTTGTTTTATATGAAATGCTCATTAAGCAGTGGTTTTCCTTTTCTGAAACCTTACATTTGTCTTTGATACACTCGGTCCTTTCTGCCATTGGTGAAATTGTTAAGCAGGCCTTCAACCTCTTTCAAATTGTTAATGAAATTGATGAACAGAATAGTGATAGGCAGGTTACAGAGATTTTTCTCCCCAGTTGAACAAATACATATTCATTGAACACATATGCCAGACACTAAAGCATCATTGTAGCTACAAAAGCATCGAGGATGGAGCTCTTGCCCTTTAGCACTGTGCAGTACGGTTCAGTGGTGAAAACCTGGCAGCAAATCAGATTCATTCAGGGAGCTTGATCAAAGAGTGGATTCCTGGAGAAAACCTGGGGTAATTTTTATTAGATTTATAGTGGGTCAAGGGTCAGGGCATCTTTGTTCTTAATACAATGCCCTGGTGATTCTGATATAGTCCATGATTTGGAAACTAATGGCTACTAAGTTTTGAGAAGGACGTCATAAGACCAATTCCTGTATCTTGCCTACAATGGTATTATGATTTCCTGGACTCTGATATCCAAGACTGGTATTCCATTTTTTTTTTTTAACTTTGTGGTCTCCACTTAATCTTAGTGAGTAGTGATTACTTTTTCCTTTCTAAGTAATCACAAATAATAAATGTTACTAGTTGCTAATGCTTACTCTATATCCTGGCACAGTGCTAAACACTTTACACATAATGTCTTATATAAACCCCATAACAATCCTATGCAGTACTACTATTATTAACAATATTTTACAAATGGATAAACTGAAGTATAGAGAGGTAAATAATTGCCCAGGGTCACAACTCTTACAAGTAGCAGAAAAAGGACATAAACCTGAGCTCATCCAATTTTAGGGCACCTGCTTTAAACTATTCTTCACTACCATATCTTCAAATCAATTTTTCAACATTTCTTTCTGGGTTTCACTAGATTTACCTAAGATTTACTAATCCATGTGATCTACACTCTACCTTTTCCCCCTTAAAAAGGCATCTTAAGCCAGACACAAAAGAATACATACTGCATGATTTCATTTATAGAAAGTGATAAACAAGCAAAGCAAATACATGCTGATTAATGTCAGGATAGCGGTTACCCTTGAAAGGGGACAGGAGGACGCCTTCTAAGATGCTGGTAATGTGTCTCTGATCTGGTTGCTATTACAGGGGTATGTTTAGTTTGGAAAACTTATGGGCCTGTACATTTATCTTTATGTTTATTATACTTTAATAAAAAGTAAAACTATACCTCATGTGTCTCTATTATTAAGGTACTGAGAGAGATGTACTGAGGAATATTTAAAATCATATATGAACTTTGGGAAGTACTATATCTGTGATTCTCAACACTTAATGCTCATAAAAAAATCACAGGAAAATATTATCAGAGCCCCACCTCCCAGAGATTCTAGTATTAAGCGGGGTTTGGCATCTTTAGTTAAAAAGCTCACCAGGGGGCTTCCCTGGCGACGCGGTGGTTGAGAGTCCGCCTGCCGATGCAGGGGACATGGGTTCGTGCCCCGGTCCGGGAGGATCCCACGTGCCGTGGAGCAGCTGGGCCCGTGAGACATGGCCGCTGGGCCTGCGCGTCCGGAGCCGGTGCTCTGCAGCGGGAGAGGCCACAACGGTGAGAGGCCCGCGTACCGCAAAAAAAAAAAAAAAGCTCACCAGGTAATTCTCAGGTGCAGCCAGGATTGAGAAACACTACTCTGGTCTATGGGGCATTCTTCCAACCTCCTGCACCTATAGGTAGACCAGGAGATAGGAAATAGCTGAGCGGCTCAGGCTCTGGTTCTGAAGATCCCTGCAAAAAGGTGAGGAAGGAAGATGTATGGAAATCATGGGAGTAAGGGAGAGGAAATTAGTTGAATCAATATTCAGAGATAGTTAGGATATAATGTAGACACCTGAGGCTCTGTCCTGCCTACATAAATGAAAATAAAATGCCTTTTAAAAAATTGTATTTTATCTAAGCTTACCAAATTGAAGGCCTAAGATCATTGTATTTCTGCCCAAGGCTCTCTTCAGTGTGCCATTATCTCTAACTATTGTATGGAAAGTTATTTTTGCAGACTTTCATTCACTTATTTATTCCAGTATTTTATTGAGTGTGTACCTCCAATACTTTGATGAGCTAGACAATCAAAGGCTGTTTTTTTCTTTTTTGTCATAGAGGTTATGTTCCATAGAGGGAGAGAAAAATAAAGAAATAAACAAGATAAAATTTTATTCATTCAGTCCCCAATATGCAGGTGTTTTACCTGAAATATATTAATCCTTAAAACTCAGAAAGAGGGCTTCTCTGGTGGCGCAGTAGTTGGGGATCTACCTGCCAATGCAGGGGACGTACGTTCGAGCCCTGGTCCGGGAAGATCCCACATGCCCAACTAAGCCCATGTGACAAAACTACTGAGCCTGCACTCTAGAGCCTGCGTGCCATGGCTGCTGAGGCCTGCGTGCCTGGAGCCGGTGCTCTGCGGCAGGAGAGACCACCGCAGTGAGAAGCCCAAGCACCACAACGGAGAGTGGCCCCCCACTCGCTGCAACTAGAGAAGCCCCAGGCCCAGCAACAAGGACCCAACTCAGCCAAAAATAAATAAATTAAAAAAAAACAAAACTCAGAAAGAGAAGGATGATAGTCACCTGCGTTACTGATGAGGAAACTGCAGTGCACACCGTAATCTGATGGAGTCCACCCCTACCCTTTCCCAACAGAATTCATCGCCATCCGGAGTTATAGTTAGTGCAGCCTTGTAGATGGAATGGGATGGAAATAGTTGACAAATGGCAACAAACTGAGCACTTTCTAGACTCTAGTCAATGTTCTGTGTATTGAGAGGCATATGAGTAACCAGCCATTCATTTCTTCCTTCTTAGCATTTATAACGTAGTTTAGGAGATAAGATTCCGTTTCTCTCACACATGAAAACTAATTCGAGGCAGAATGTGAATGCTAAGTGCCAACTAAGAAGATCAGATAATAAAGAACATAAAATGTCAGAGGAAAGATGTAAAATGCCTGTCCCTGCTGGATAGTGCAATCTTTCTTAAAAGCAAATCTCATAATGTCCTGTATATGTTTAAAGTCCTTCAGCTGCTTTCAGTCAATTCTAGGGTGGTCCACAAACTGGGTATAGAATTGGAGGCCCTTTTGTATCTCATCTGTCTTTACTGCTCCAATGCCATACCCCTCCAGCCTCATGGTCCTCCAGGCCAAATCAGTCCATATGTTAGCTTTTCCAGGATGCCATCTCTGGTGACATAAATGCCCAAGCTTCATAGTTTGGGTGCACTCTGGGTTATATTTCTCTCATAGCTCTCATAACACTGAATTAAACTTTTCTCACTATTTATGCACTCCCCTTCTCTGTGCAATTTGGTAACTTAAATGCTTCCAAAAGTCATTTTTAGTAGACATGGTAGACTGCCCACTCAATACCCATTAACTCAGTCTTCCTTGTCAACACAAACTAGCTTTATCTAAGTATTCAGCTTTCAAGCAAAGTGACTATATTCTCAATTCAGGAATCAATCCTAGATTAGTATATTGGTTTACTGCCAGTAATTGGTTTAGGAATGGAAAAGTGACATAATTCTGGCCAACAAGACATGAAAGGATGTCAACTGGGTGGTAAAAATCTCCTGGAAAGATTTCTTCTCTTTTGAAAAGTGACACAGAGGAATGGAATGGATTCTTTCTTTGGACATTGTTATGTCTGGAAGTTCTGTAGGAAAATGTGGCAGCAGAAATATATAAAGAAACTGGATTTTCTTGGTCCTCATTAAGTGGATGAATAACAACTCTGGAGCCACCCTGCCTAGGGGCGTCTTATCTTATAATCTGCACTTGAAGGTATCCAAAATGATACAAAACTGCCTCTCTTATTTTTTATATTTTGTTCTGTATAAACACGCTGAGAGTTCAAAATGGTTGACTCCCCACTTAATCACCAGATCTGTGTGTTTCAAACAGTGGCTGTGAATATCAGAGATTTAATATTATTCAGGGAGATGCTAAAGTCAGCAATGTCATCTGCTCTAGTTTCTAGTTTTTAAAATTGAACAATGGAAATATACATATTTTTGTTTAAAATGGAATAATTGGAGAACCTCTGAATACTTTTAGATGAGGATTTCAAGTAGTTAGTAAAGCCCCAATAAAATGAGGTGGCTGATGACTTAGTTATTTAGTAGATCTCTCATCCAATTTAATGTTAGTGCCATCATGATAATTTTTAGTTTTATGTTGTTTTTGTTTTAAATAATATATTATTTAATTTTAAATTTATACCCATAATAGCCATTTGGATAGATCAAAGAGAAATAAGGGATGCCACTGCTGAGGTACAAGTTGATGGGAAGTTTAAAAACAAGACTAACTGCAAATTTGCCTCAGTGGGTTCTACACAAGATCCAGTTATCTGTTACATTTTTCTGTTCAAAATTCTGCTCAGTATCGAAAGATGCCTCCAGTACTTTGAAAATTAAACAGATAAAATCTAGTGACTATTATATCTAATTTGGCTTTTCATTTGTGGGGAATAAAAACTCTCCACACCCACAATCTGTTACTTGAAGAGAAGAGCTTATAAATCACAGTTTAAAACCTTCCTTTTTTGTTTCATCATTTTTTAAAAATGGAAATTATAGAAATAAGCCCCTTGATTTTTGAAGTGTAAAATGCAGAATGCTAAACAAGGTCATGGAAAGCTTTGTATACTTGTATATGTTTAATGATATCTCTAGAATTGAAGTATAGAGAGTTCTTTTTGTCATTTTTAAAATGTTTTATTTACATCTAATTTTAGACTTAAACAGACTACCCAAGGATGCCCTTTACCCATCTTCTTACCCTTATCTAACCATAGAACAATTATCAAAGGTAAGAAATTAACATTGGCACAATACTATTAATTAAACTAGAGATTTTAGTCAAATTTCACCAATTTTCCATAAATGTCCTTTTTCTGTTCCAGAATCCAATCCAAGATCTCACATTTAATTTAGTTGCCATGTGTCCTTGGTCTCCTATAATTTGTGACATTTCATCAGGCTTTTCTTGTCTTTCATGACCTGATGTTTTCTCATTATTAGATTGAGTCTGTGATTGGGAAGGATAACAGGGGTGCTCTGCACCTGTCAGGGGGTAGATGATATCAATATATATTACTGGTAATATTAATTTTGATCACATAGATAAGGTGGTGTCTGCCAGGTTTCTTCACTGTAAAACTACTATATTTCCATTCACAGTGAATAAATATCAGGGACAGATATGCTTTATAATTAATAAATATGTGGGGGGAAAATAGTTTTTCTGTTTCTGTATAAATTTTCATTCACTAATTTTAGCAGCCATTTGGTAGATCTTGCTTGCAGCAGTTTATTACTGTGTTGTCCCTACTCCCCGTTTATGTATTTATTCAGCTTTCTATTTATATTTGTATGGACTCCTGCGTACTTATATTATTCTTTTGGGTTATAATCTAATACTCTTATTATTTATCTTGTTATTGAAGTTGTACCAACTTGGGCCATCATGAGTGTATGCTGATGCCTCTGACTCCAATCTAGAACCAACCACATGGTTCATTCTGGCCTTCCCTTTTCGCTTGGTTTTCATTATCACAGTGTATTTACTTATGTGTTAAGTTTAGTATATGCATAGTTTCAGAATTGATAAACCATATTTCTGGAAGAAATACATTTACCAAATAGAATGTAAAGGTAGCATAAAATTATTTCTATCTATAGCCGTACAGAAGCTAATCAAATTACTTTTTTCTAAACATAACGTAGCTGAGTTCATTTCTTCCCCACCCTCTTTATTCAGTTGTAATGTAGTTACTTTCATTTGTCACAGTCTGCTGCATTTCATCTTTCCCCTCTCATTCTGGTTGATTTTTTAAATGTACGTATATAAAATCTATACATACACAGATTATATACTATATACGTATATAGATTATATATAGTATATACTGTATACTATAAAGATTATATATAGTATATACTATACGTATATAGTATATTTGTGGAATATACTTCTGTGGGTTTTGACAAATGCATGGCGTCATGGATTCACTACCATGGTTCCATACAGAATATTCCATCACCTTGAAAATTCCCACATGTTACCCTTTGTTTGTCAATGCCTTCCTCCACCTTCCAACTCCTGCCATCCATTGTTCTGTCTTTGGTACTCAAGGTTATGCCTTTACCAAAGTACCTTATAAATGGATTCATGAAATATGCAACCTTTGAGATGTGGCTACTTTCACTTAATAAAGTGCATTTGAGATTAATCCATATTATTGTGTGGAAAAACAGTTTATTCTTTTTAGCTGCTGTCCCATATATGGGTGTACTACAGCTTGTTTATGCATTCACCAGTTGAATAAATGATACCTGAGTTGTTTCTATTCATTGGTGATTTTGAATAAAGCTGACATTAAACATTCAAATAAAGATTTTCATGTGAAAATAACTTTTCATTTTTTTGTTACTAGTAAATATCTAGGAGTGGGATTTCTGGGTCATAATGGCAAACGTATTTTTAAGTTTATAAGAAACTGCCAAACTGTTTTGCATTCCCACCTGCAATGTATTGGAAAACCAGTTGCTCTGCATCCTCACTAACACTTGTACTTTTAAAACTTATTTTAGCCTTTCTAATTAAGTGTTTAGTTGTATCCCAGTGAAGTTTTAATTTGCATTTCCCTAATGACATCTTTCCATGTCCTTATATGCCATTTGTATATCTTCTTTTTTGAAGTATTTGTTCAGATCTTTTAGACATTTGTTTAAATGTTTTCCTTTTATTTTCTTATTCTTGAATTTTGAGAATTCTTTATATATTCTGGAAACAAGGGCTTTCCTTTAGGTTTTCTGGAAATAAGGACTTTGTCAGATGTATAATTTTCAAATGTTTTTTTTTTCCCAGTTGTGCTTTCTGTTTTCATTCTTTTAACTCTGTCTTTCATAGAACAGTAGTAAATTTGGATAAAGTAGAATTTGTCATCTTCTTCTTTTGAAGATCATTCCTTTACTGTCACATCTAAAAACTCTCTCTAATGCAAGATTTTCTCCTAAACTTTCTTCTTGGAGTTTGATAATTTTACATGTTAAATTTAGGTATATCATTTACTTTAAGTTAATTTTCATATAGGCTGAAATTCATATTTTTGCATATGGATGTCCAATTTTTCCCACCATAATTTTTTGCAGACTAGTCTTTCTCCAGTGAATTACATTTGCACTTTTGACAAAAATCAGTTGACTATATTTATGTATATCCATTTCTGTTTCATTGACCTACAGGCCTTTAAAAAAAGTCCTTTCATCAATGTATGTATTTTCAATATACAAATTCAACACATACGTTGTTGGATGTATAGCTAACACTCTGAGGGTTGTTATTTAAATTATTTTTTTTTAATTTTGAATTCTGATTATTCATGGCTGGTATATAGAAATAATATTGATTTTTGTGTATCGATCTTGTGTCCTGCAATCTTGTTAACACACTTACTTGTTTGAGGACATTTTTATAAGTTCTTTGGAATTCTTTACATATTAATTCATCTGTGAATAAAGACAGTTTTATTTCATTTTTTCTAATCTTTCTGCCTTTTATTCCTTCTTATTGTTTTATTGTACTGGCTAGAACTTCCAGTACAATGTCAAATTGGAGTGTTGAGAGAGTATATCCTGTCTTGTTTCCAGTCTTGGGGGTAATGCATTCAGTCTTTCACCATTCAGTCGAATGTTATCTGTAGATAGATATCTTATAGGTATGCTTTATCATCTTAAGAAAAGTCCCTTCTATTCTTAGTTTTCTGAGAGTTTGTATCATGAATTTATGTTGAATCTTATCAAATACTCTCTATGTCTACTAAGATGATAATGAGTTTTCTTTAGTAAATAATTTTTACTCTTATATTTGTTATTTTCTTCTCACTTTGGATTTACTTTGTTCTTCATTTTCTTGTTTCTTAAGATGGAAGCTTAGGTTATTGATTGGAGACCTTTCGTTTTTTCTAATATAAAAATTTAGAGAAGTGACATCATCATGATGGTGACATAGGTCACTCTGGACTTCAGTCCCCTTCACAAAAAATCAGCTAGCAGCTATTCATAGACGAGACACCATTGTGAAAATCCCAGAACCCGAGGATGAGGCTGACATACCTCCTGGACAGCAGAGACCAAGACAAACTGCATGACAAAGGTAAGAGAAGCCCCTCACCCAGGCCGTCACACTACTGCACCAAGAGGGCTCCCCTAAGCCTACAGCTCCTCTGGTGGGAAAAGAGAACCCTCAAGGTGGACATCCAGCTTCCTCAGTGTTTCAGGACACTTGCCAGGAGGCTTGTTTAGGTCTCACCTCATAGGGATCACTAGAGGAAACTGCAGAGCTTGGCCACTGGGGATCAGATAGAGACTGAGAAGAGAGGTAAGTCTTATAGTCCATCAGTGCTCAGATCTTTGCTGACCATGTTTCTGCTTGCACTGGTGCCCAAGCAGAGATCCCAATCAGCAGCTGTACTCATCTGCAGAGCCAAGTCAGTAGCCCCATCTGGCCCAGGGGCTCGGCTGTTTGTTCTGCCTGAATTAGATCCCTAGCCAATGGGCCATATCAGCTGTAGGACCCATTCTAGGTCCCTACCCGGTTAAGGGAGCAAATTTGTACTCCCTTCCAATGCTAAGCATAGCCTCCAGTTCTGCCCCAGCAGGAAGCATGGCCTGGCAGCCATGGAGCATATCCTAAGGCCTGTGTGGCCAGGAAGCCAAGCCAGCAGCCCTGTTAACTATTCAACATAGCCTCTGGCCCCACATAACCAGGGAATCTGAACAGTGACCCCGAGAAGCCTTGGAGTCCAGCCAATGGTACCGCCCAGCTCTGGAGCCTTGCCTGCAACACCATCCTGCATCAGAGTCCAGCCAGTGATACTCCCCACCCCAACCTCAGAGCCGTGAGGCTCTGTATAGCCTGTGACATCACCTGACCAAGGAGCCTGGACAGCAACCCAGCCTAACTTTGAAGCAGTCTCCAGCCTCATCCAACTCTGGGGTACAACTAGAGACCTCACACAACCAAGGAACCTGGCCAGTGACCTCACCCAAAAGAAGAGCACAGCCTGTGGCACTGCTTGATCACAGCACAGTGTGAAGTCCTGTCTGACCTCAACACAGAGTCCAGCTAGCAGCAGCATCCCCTCAGAAAGCACAGCCTGAGGCCTCACCCACCCAGGGGCAATTGTAGAACATAACCTGGAGTCCCACCCAATCACAGAATCCAACCAGTGGTACCACCTTACCAGGGAACACAGCATTCCATCCTGCCCAACCAAAGGTGACTGCACAGCCCCACTAGTAGACCCACCTGACCACAGAATACAACCAGCAACCCACTTAAGTGCAAAGCCCAGCCAGCAGGTCCACTCAATTGCAGAGCCCAGCCATTGCCAACCCCCTGCCACCAACTTCAGAGCATCAACAGTAGCCTTGCCCAGCTAGAGATTCTAATAACAAGCCTGGGTTGCCCATGGATGCTACCAGCTGACCCAACCAGTAAATAAATAATAATCACATATATTAAGGAATTAGAAAGATCTCAAATAAATAACCCAACTTTATTCCTCAAGGGACTAGTAAAAGAAGCATATACCCTAAGCCCAAAGTTAGCAAAAGGCAAGAAATAATAAAGATCAGAGCAGAAATGAATTAAATAGACAATAGGAAAACAATAGAAAAGATTAATAACACTAAGAGTTATTTCCTTGACAAGATAAAATTGACAAACCTTTAGGTAAAGTAATCAGAAAAAAGAGAGAGGACTCAAATAAATAAGATTATAACTGAAAGAAGAGACATTACAACTGATACCACAGAAATCCTAAAGATCATAAAATACTACTATGTACTAACAAGTTGGACAACCTAGAAGAAATGAGTAAATTCCTAGGAATATATAATTTACCAAGACTGAATCATGAAAAAATTTAATAAATCTGAACAGACCAATAACAAGTAAGGATATTGGATTAGTAATTTTTAAAAATCCCCCCAAAGCAAAGCTAAGAACCATATGGTTTCCCTGGAGAATTCTACCAAGCATTTAAAGGAGAATTAACACTAATTATTCTCAAATTTTTTCCAAAAATTAGAGAGGAAAGAGCAATCCCCAAATCATGTTATGAGGCCAGCATTACCTGGATACCAAAGCCAGATAAGAGCCCTGCAATAAAAGAAAACTACAGGCCAAAATCCCTGTTTATTATAGATGTAAAAATTCTCAACAAAATACTAGAAAACTAATTCAACAGTTCACGAAAAGGATCTTGATCAAGTGGGATTTATCCCTGGGATACAAGGGTGGTTCAAATTTCACAAATCAATAAATGTGATAGACCACATTAACAGAATGAAAGATAAAAATCATATAATCATCTCAATAGATACAGAAAAAAAAGCGTTTTACGAAACTCAACAAATTGGGTATAGGAGGAACATACCTCAACTTAATAAAGGCCATATATGATAAGCTCACAGCTAACATCATACTCAGTGGTGAAAGGTTAAAAGATTTTCCTCTAAAATCAGGAACAAGACAAGGGTACCCTCTCTCACCACTTATAGTGGTAATTATTTCACAACATATACATATGTCAAATGATCATGTTGTACGCTTTAAACTTACACAATATTATATGTCAGTTTCGTATCACTAAAGCTTAGGTGAGGGGAAGAATTTAATGCTATCAGTTTCCTTCTAAGCACTGCTTCTTTGCATCTCTCAAATTTTGAAATGTGGTATTTATATTTTCATTGAGGTCAAATATTTTAAAATTTCCATTGAGACTTCCTCAATGACAAATGGGGGCATTATAAGTATGTTGTTTGTTTGTTTTCCAAACATTTAGGGATTTTTCCAGATAATTTTTTTGTTATTTATATTTCTAGCTTAATTCTGTTATGATCCAAGTATATACTTGGCATTTTTTTCTATTATTTTAAATTTTGTTGACGTTTGTTTTATGGTCACAATATGGTCTATCTTGGAGACTGTTCCAAATGCCCTAGTAATGAAAATGTGTTCTGCTGCCATTTGGTAGAGTGTTCTACAAATGTGAATTAGCTCTAATTGTTAGATAATGTTCTTCATAACTTCTGTATCTTTACCTACTTTCTGTATACTTTTTCTGTCACAGTTTGTTGAAAGCCAGACATCTTATATAGACACTGGAGACTGGTGTAAATAGTTTTATGCCTAGAAATAAGCACGCCTTCCTCTATGATAGGACTTTAGTGTGGGAAATTGAGTGTATTATACTTAGGAGTTGGTCTGGGTTGAAGGTCTTTTATTGCTTGGGTTACCCTTAGAGCACCACAAGCATCAAATTCCTATAGTGATTGTGTTTGGGGGTGAGGGAGCTGATTTGACCGGAATATCTGCTTTTCCTTTTAGGTCTTTCCTTTGAACTATTCTAAGACAGGGTCTGTTTTGGGTCTGTCAGCAGTATCTGGCTGTTACTTGCTCCTGGAATCTCATCAGTGGGGTGGGGGAGAGGGGGGAGCCATGATATGTTGGGGAGGTAGTGGAGAGTGTTCTCTGTTGTCCTGATTAACCCCCCATTCTTAGGCAGGCACCTGTCCCTGGTGCCATTTTAGCTTTTCTTCCCCAACCCTACCACTTAGTCCTGGGCCCACCATGTATTCCTGTCCCTCCTGAGGGATCGAGATTTTTTTTTTCTCCCTGTTACCTTCCCCAGAGTCCGTGAATTTTCACCTAGGTCCTAAGGGTAAAAATGTTTTGTTGACCTTCATTCCACAAATTAAGGCTTTCTTTGTAGGG
>NW_006798881.1:139992-147948 GCF_000442215.2 Lipotes vexillifer | reverse complement strand
GGAAAATAGGGGAAGTGGTCTAGATGGAGTCCTGTACCTCTCCTACAGAAGCTGTGGTTCTCCCCCCACAGGGTCTTCACCACAACAAAGGCTTTTTAAGGGCTCTTTCCTAATTATTCTGTGAAAGCATGATGAGGTTCATGAAGACGGAGCCTGTCGGAGGGTGCTGAAGAACTTCAATTTCTTTCACGCTCTCCTGCCAGCTACATTTGCTCCCTCACCACATTGTGCTCTAGTCTAACTGAACTCTTCTTCCTGATGCCTAGGGGCCTCTACTCCAGGTAAGTAGGTGTTCACATCTCTTTGCTCCCTTAGGTACCTGTGTCTCCTTGGCTTTGAGACTAGTTGATTGCCCTGTGCCTCCTTTCTCCAATGGATTTGAAAACAATCGTGAATTTGCACTTTCTCCAGATTTTTAATTATTTGTTTTGTTTTTTTTTTTTAGTTATCAGGGGAAGAGAGATGCTCTCATATCCTTGAGCAGAAACCAGAAGCCATTTAGGAAGCTTCTAAGAGGCAATCTGGTTAAGAGCAGGGACTATGGATCTTGTCTTAAAGTGGCAACTGTACAGTATTTTATTTTAAGGGTAAGAAATCCTTTCTCCCAAATCAAAGAATAGGGAGAAGGGGAAGCAGCTGATAGAAACCTGGAAGCCAAAAGGTGAGCTAACAACTCCCTCCCACCTTATACCATCACCCTATAAAGTCTGGTCACTGTGCCCAAACCACTTAAAAGTCAAAAAGCCACTAGCTTCCTCAGTCTGTCTCTCTTTCTCTCTCTCACCCACATTTTGCAGTTTCTGTCTCTATTGTTGTGTCTCTTTATCTGTCTTCCTCTCCACCGTACCCCTCAGTAAAATAGCTAAAACAGGGCCTCGTCCCTTTTTCATGTCACAGAGTAAACTTTCTAAACGATGGGAGCAAAAAGGAAATTCTGTCCCTGTCATGCCTTGGGGATATGGTTGACAGTGTTTTTTTGTTTTGTTTCATTTTTTTAATCTTCAGCCATTAGCTGCCTTGTCTCCACTTGACAATCCACGCAAGAGTGGTTGTCTAATTCCCCCTTCAGCCCTTTCTCCATTGGAATCTTGCCAGATGATACGGTTCAAAATTGATGAAGTCACTTCAAAAAGTTTTAAGGAGGTTCATGACTGTATATATAACTGTGGAAAGGTTTATGAGTCACAAAATCCTAGGCTTGTAGAGGCTGTAGGCAAATGTGTAGTGACTGTCTCCTAGTTTTGACTGCTGTTCACTTGTTCTGACCCTTTTTGCAATAGTCTGATAACCTTATACCCGAATTTTATCTGCACTGCAAGTGATTCCCCACTAGCCTTGCATGGCTCTGTGCATGGTGTACTATTTTCCTTTTGCTTTGTGATGATTTCTCATTCTGCATTCATAGGTCAGTCCTGCCCTGCTCCATAATTGCACAGACCTTCAGGAACCTAGGTCAGGTTCAGAGGTGTTGCTTCTTATAGTCTAGGAGAAGAATTTGGATATCCCTGTGCAGACTTCTAGGAGAAGAATTTGGGTATCACTGTCTGCCTCATTAAGAGAGTAAATGTGTGAGTGAATAGAAGAACAAGATAACAAACTAGCTGGAGTCCCAGCCACAGAAGACTTCTCACGGAGAAGTAACTTAAACTAAGTTTTGAAGGATGTTTATATCTGAGATTGGTAAAGAGGTGAAGCAAATGCCCTAAAAATTACATAAATCATCCCTCTATACCAACACTCCCTTTGCTGCCTTTCCAAGATTAACACCATGTCAGTTCATTGCTGGCAGCCAATGTCACCATCATTTTTCCTCCTCCTCTGATCTCTACCTTATTTCTTAGATATTTTAGTTCTGCTTATGTTGATAATTCAATACTACAGCTTCCTCTGTGTTTCCATTCTGTGGAGCCACACAGCTCACTTTTGATCCTGCATCAGCAGCCCATTCACTGATGAATGCCTGAGACCTTTCATATCCTTTATACCTGTTATGACTCACTCTCTTAGATGCATGATACTTGCTCTTGAATTTTGTGAAAGCTTTATTTTTTCAATAATTCTCACTTCACCCAAACCATCTGTTTCTCCCAAGATTCTACCTTGAGGTGCTTCAATGCTGACTAACCAGCACCCTAGTATCATGGACTCCTCAGTAAACTGCCTAAGGCAATTTATTCCAGGAATACCCCCTTGCTGGATACTCTTTCAATATTTTACCAAGAGTCTCTTTAGCTATGAAGTTTATTTACACAAACTGCTGAAGAGACTGTTGGGGGTAAAATATTGAAAGAGTAGAGAGCACCCAGGCACATTGTTTTTTTTCTGAGTTCAAAGCTCTTGAGGCTGAGGAGTGGGGGGGAGGGGGAGGGAGGGGGGGTGAGCGTGGGGTGATTCATAACACTACATCTGTCATTCAGGTTATCTTCCGTCTTAGCCCTAGGGACCCAAGCCTGAATCCTGAAGGGAGAGATCTGAACAAGAAAGCCAGTAAAGGTTCTAAATCATAGGGACACTAATTGCAAATTGGCATCAGGTTTGCCAGCATAGGAGCCTTTGGAGAACCTTCATCATCTCTTCAGGTGAGCATCATTAAGACCTCTGACTTCATTGTATACATACAAGTGTTTCTCCCATTGTGGCATGGGAGAAAATGTCATAAAGTTTTCCCCTTCGAACTTAAAAAAATTTTGTCTGGTTTGATGGTGTTAATCTTTTCACAATGTGTGCATCATCAAATCATCATGTACACTTTAAACATGTTATTACTTTATTTGTCAATTATACCTCAATAAAGCTGAAAAAAAATCTGATTTACACTTTTTAAAACTCTCTAAAATATCTCCAGCAACGTAAAAAGTTAGGATCTCCATATTTAAATTAGTTGCAGAAATTTACATAGACATTATATTTGAATTTGAAGAGTATACTTTAAAAAATTAAATTTGTAAGTTCATAGCAACAAGCAACAGTGATGATTTTGTTACTACTATTTGTTTCTTTTTTTGGTTTTTGTTTAATTTTAGAAATGTAGGTGTATTTTCCTTTATTACTGCAAATATATTTCAAAATTTGTTTTATCAAGTAAAATTTATACATAGTGAAATGCACAGATCTTGTAAGTACTGATATATATCTCAGTCTTGACCAAAATATAAAGTATTTCTATCACCTATCTCAGAAATTTCACTTGAGTAGTGAAAAGGCTCTAAATCATAGGGACACTAATTGCAAATTGGCGTCAGGTTTGCCAGCATAGGAGCCTTTGGAGAACCTTCATCATCTCTTCAGGTGATCATCATTAAGACCTCTGACTTCATTTTATGCATACAAGTGTTTCTCCCATTGTGGAATGGGAGAAAATGTCATAAAGTTTTCCCCTTCGAACCCCCTTCCAGTCAATCTTGCCCCCTAAAGTCACCAGTATTCTTATTTTTATCACCATAGTTTGGTTTTGCTATTCTTGAGTATCATAAAAGTGGAAATACATAGTGTTTACTTTTATGTCTTGCTGCTTTTGCTCACTGTAATTTTTTAGGGATTGTTTAATGCATCAATTAAACGTTCTTTTTAAAATTTTTGAACAATTTTTCACTCTAATAACTTACTACAATTTGTTTATCCATTCCCCCAGTGATAAGCATCAGAGTTGTTTCTAATTTTGTACTATTCTGAATAAAGCTGTTTTAAACAGTCTTGTGCAAGTGTATCATGAACATATGTTTTTGTTTCTTTTAGATAAACACTTGTAGTAGGCAGAATAATGGCCTCTCAGATACCCACATCCCCAGAACCTGGAATAAATTAGTTAAGTTACATGTCGAGGGGAATTCTGGTAGCAGATGGAAGTAATGTTGCTAATCATTAGCTGACCTTAAAACAGGGAGAACGCACTGGGTATCCAGGTGGGCCCACTGTCATCACTAGCGTCCTTAAATGTGGAAGATGGAGGCTGGAGAGTCAGTGCCAGAGAGATGTGGTGAGAGAAAGCCCTGACTGGATGTTGCCAGCCTTGAAAGTAGAAGGAGTCCATAAGCCGAGAAATGTGAGCAACCCCTGAAAGCTGGAAAAGGCACAAAAGTGGATTTTCTCCTTAAGCCTCCAGAAAGGAAGAGAGACCTGTCGTCACCTTGATTTTAGCCTAGTGAGACCCACTTTGGACTTCTGAATTCTAGAATGGTGAGATAATAATTTTGTTTTGATTTTAGCTACTAAGTTTGGGATAATTTGTTCCAATGACAACAGGAAAGTTCTACAATATCAATGAGTGAAACATTATGTCATATGGTAGGCATATAATTAACTTCATAAGGAATTACTGGATTTTTTTTGAAGCATATTAATTTACATTCTCTCCCATCAACAGTACATAAGAATTTGGTTGCTCCAAAACTTTGCCAACATTTAGTGCTGTTCATCTTTTAATTTTAGTCATTTTGTTAGAAGTATTATCAAGTTGTAGTGTTAATTTGGTGACTAATGATATTGGGCACATTTTCATGTATTTAATGTCCATTTCTAGGAAATATCTCAGTTCTGGGATATATCTGTTCAAGACCTTGGCCTGTTTGTAATTGTGTTGTTTGCCTTTTTATTATTTACTTGTAAGAGTATTTTAGTATGCTCTGGATATAAATCCTTTATCACATATAGGTATTGTCAACACATTCCTCCCACCTCTGTCTTGTCTTAATATTTTCTTTATGACATCTACTGATAAGCAGATATTTTAAAATTTAATTGAACCAAATCTATCTTTTTAGTTTAATATTTAGAGCTCTTTGTCTCATGGCTTAAAAGTCTGTCTAACCCAAGGTCATAATATTAATCTATCACTTAAGCTAGAACTTTTAGAGTTTTAGCTTTTAATTTTTATATGTGACATGAAATGGGAATCAAGTTTCACCATTTTCCTTCAGTTGCAAACAATTTGTTGAAAAGACTTTCTTTTCCCCATTAAACTGCATTGGCATCATTCAACCATATAAGTAAGTATTTATTTCTGCATGTTCTATTTGCTTCCATTGATCTATTTGTCTATTTGTATTCCAGTGCCACAGTGGCTGTTACTGTCACTTAATAGTAATTCTTTAACTAGTGTAATGTCTCCAAATCTTTTTTTGAGGATTGCATCTTCTAGATCTTTGACATTTATATAAGTTTTAGAATCAGATTGTCAATGTCTATGCTATTTTTTTATTTCAATTGCCTTGAATCTATAGATTTGGAAAAAATGGGAATCTTAAAAATATTGAATTTTCAATTCATGAATATGGCATATTTTTTAATTTACATCATCTTTAGATTTTCTCTTAAAGTTCCGTAATTTTTAGTATAGACTTAAATATGTCTTTCATTAAATTCCTAAGTATTTTGTGGGTTTTGGAGTGCTATTAAATTGTACAGCTTACTAATATCTTCCAATAACTTGTTGATGTTAAAATCAGTTGATTTCTGTATGTTGACCTTGTATTCTAGGATCTGTCTTATTCATTAGTCATTGTATCTTTCTAGGTTTCGTAGGATTTTTCTACATAAAAATAATAATTTTTTGCATAATCACACAACCATGTCATCTGTGCATAAATATAAATTTATGTTTTTCTCTTCCAATCTTTATACCATGCATTTTTCCTTGTCATATCGCACTGGGTAGGAGATTTCGTACAATGTTGGATAGAATAGTAAGAATAAATACCTTCACCTTGTTTTTTATATTAGGGAAAAATTGGTGTGTATGTCAATTTCGACTATCATGTATAGCCATATTAGTATTAAATAAATCATATGACATATGAAGTAACATGGAGATGGGATCTTTAGGAGTGTGAGCTATAATACAGTTCTTGGAAACCCACTGTAGTTCACTTCTTATGCTTGTAGGAGAACATTTAGAGCCACAAGTGAATACTTATGAGGGTTCCATGAAAATGAAGAGAAGTATAAGTGGGGTGGGTACTGGGAAAAGGAAGCCAGACGCCATACCCATCTGAGACTCTTGGTATGTGCATGCTCCAGTCACTTCCCCCATTTGTAGTTAAACAGAAATATAAATGAGTGGTCTACCCACTGCCTCATGCTGTTAATTCTAGGAATAGTTGCAGTTGAGGCTTTCTCCAAGGCAGTCAAAGCCACCTCCAGGAACCAATTAGTCTCTTCCTATTACCTCAGTCCTACTAGTGAAATCCACTCAGTCACAGGGATCATAATCAACCCCATTTACAGCACCTGCCCAGTCCACTTAACAGAAAGTATAAGATTTCCTTCATCTTTGCTTTCTCAAAGTGTTGTCCTATAATTTGAAAAGCTGAGTGACATTATACTTATGTGGTCAGTGTGAGGAATTCTCCACACAAGCTGATCAGTAACTAACCCCTCTGCAAGACAATTTCATCTCTCCACAGTGTGGAAAGGAGGAAGTGTGACAAATAAGCAGCTCACTCACCTGGTAGCATTAGCTGAATTTGCAAACTAATCCTCAGCTTGGAAAGTTCCCATCATCTCAGCTCTCAAAAGCTGAGCTGACTTAGACTGTTTCTTCTTTCCAACCAGATAAGTGTTACTTGTCTTATCTCAATTTAAAGCCATTTGATTGGGAAGCCTCCCCTGAATTCCCAAACCAGATCCAGTTCCCCTGAGATATATGCTTTTTCGTCACACTGCTGGCATCGTGACAGCAAGAAGGTGGTAGTATTTCACAATTAACAGTGTGGCCTCCTTGGGACCCCAGCTGCCTGCCTTTGAACCCAACTCTACTAGTTATTAGCGGCATATAATTTGGAGAAGTTTTTAACTTCTGTGTCTCAGTTGCTTCATATTTAAAATAGAGATAATGTATCTGTCTCATAGGGTTTTTTCAAGGTAAAGTAACTTTATGTAAATTTTTATGTGAAGCACTTAATAGTTAAATATTGCCTACTGTTTATCACAGTTTTTAATTATTCATTAATTTTTACTTGATTCATTCATTAAACTCAAAATTTATTAAAATGCCTGCTATGTGCCAAGCTTACTGTAGGATATACCAGTGAACAAAATCTCTGCCTTTAAGGGGCTTCTATTCTAGTCAAAGAGAAAGAAAATAACACAGCTAATAAATTAAAACGTTATATAGTATGTGAGAAAATGATTTTTAAAAATAGAAAGAATAGGGCTTCCCTGGTGGCACAGTGGTTGAGAGTCCGCCAGCTGATGCAGAGGATGCAGGTTCGTGCCCCGGTCTGGGAAGATCCCACATGCCGCGGAGCGGCTGGGCCTGTGAGCCATGGCCGCTGAGCCTGCATGTCCGGAGCCTGTGCTCCGCAACGGGAGAGGCCACAACAGTGAGAGGCCCGTGTACCACAAAAAAAACAAAACCAAAAATAGAATAGAGCAGAACAAGGAAAATTGGGAGTACTTAGAATGGATTGTAACTTTGAGTATGGTCACGGAAGGCCTCATGGAGATGTGACATTTGAGCAAAAACTTAGAACAGATTTCTGGGTGAAGATTGTTCTCACGGCAGGGCTATTGCAAAGGTTCTGAGGTCTTAGTATGTGTGGCCTGTGCAAGATCAGGGAAGCCAATGTGGCAGGAGAATGAGCAGGTGAAAAGATGAAATGAGCTGAGGAGGCGGTGGCCTGGGCCCTTTGGGCCAGCGCAAGGGCTCCAGCTTCTGCTCTCAGTGAAATGGGAGCTGTTGTAGGATTTTGAGCAGAGAAATAACATTGGTCTGACTTGCATTTTGAAAGCATTGCTCTTGTTCTGTTGAGAACAGGCCATGTGTAAGGGTAGCAAGACTAGAAAACAAGGAGACCTGATAGGAAACTGTAGCTGAAATCCACATGTGAGATGATAGTGGCTCAGACTATGGGTATCAGGGGAGAGGTGAAGATATAATCGGATTCTGGATACATCTCGCCACAGAGAGAGCAGACTTCTTGATGGAATGTTGGCAAGGGCAGCGTAGAGAAAGAGATG
>NW_006798881.1:137207-139982 GCF_000442215.2 Lipotes vexillifer | reverse complement strand
CCCTTACTCACCAGAAGATCAGTCGTGACCATGTTCGTTGTTGCTGACTGTTATTTCTTCAAGTAGGAAAATGCCTGGCACATAGTTGTCACCCTTGTTCAATGGAAGAAGGAAAACAATATTTTAAGATTGAAATTTAAACTAGAATTTCAATTCATTTTTAATCAAATCTTTTAAAAATTATTCTTAACCAGAGCACTCCTATCCCAGCACTTAAGAACCTGGAGAATCTTTTAGTAATCTGTAGGTTGACTGATGTAGCTGAAATCAGAGCACAGGGAGGTTTTTTAATAGATATTTTTATTGTGCAAAAAAAAGCATAGTACCCTGCATAGTACTCCTCCCTGAGGCCTGAGTCACTGTTGTTCTTCCCTGTATAGTGTTTGTGCTCATCAAATACACATGGGCACTTGCAGCAGTTTGCACATACTCCTTAGATGTGTAATATCATCACCTTGGCTATCAGCAAGTCTTGCTCTTGGAGCCACTCAATTTAAAAAGATTTTTACAAGTACCTAATCTCACACTTGCTATTGGTTTTCATTAAGTCATTGGAGAGAGAGGCACACTGACTAGGAATTTACATCTAAGATGGGATATGTGTTTAATTATTTTGCCCCTTTTTAATCCTTGCTCCTCTACAAATGTACCAACAAGTTTCAAGAAGAGATTCTGGTGGCTGAAAGTGATCTCTTGCCTTTCTCATACTTTTATCACTGCTTAATAGTATCCTGCGTCAGGTCTTTAATTTTCTTCCTAAAGTGATGTAATGCCTATTTGACAATAAATAGAAAATGTTACTTCATTGATTTTTTTTTCTTTCCCCCCAAGTAGTAAAAGGGAATTTCCTTTCCTATTCACACTGTGACATGGTCCTCCTGGTGACTGCAGTACACAGTTGTGCATTTCGTAGCTGGGAACAGAAGAAGGGAACCCAGGTTGAACCAACACATTTGGTCTCATTAGCACTGACAGCTCAGTACTTCCTCATAGCTGACTGGGGGTATTTTTTCAGTGAACTAAACACATGCCACAAATTCCACACATACAATATTTATTAAACACCTTTATTTTCCATAGATCATTCTTTTGGAATAATTCCTTAGGAAGTCAAAATTCCAAACAAGTTGCAAATTTTGCTTGTACAACTAGCCAGCTGACCACAGGTTTTCTTTAAACTATTGTCCAACTCTGGTAACTGGTACAATAAGACCAATTTGAAACCCATTTGACTAATTCAAAACCAAAAGGCAGCTATCTCGCACTGAGAAATCTGGCATCTTTTAAATGATTAGTTCTTTGGAAAAGTAAGTATGTTCAGTAAACTCACAGAATTCTTATATCTCTTAAGAGCATTAGATAGCCTGTGTCTGATAGGACTTGCCTCCTACACATAGGCATTTTATAAAAAGAAAAAATGTTATGGGCTTAAATAGAGGGACATAAAACTGCTGTATGCAGAAGTACCCAAAGCCTCCTCAAAAAAGAGGCGTCAACCATGAACTTATGTGGATTAGAAGTGAAAACACCTTATTAGGTATAAGGTCATTTGGGGGGCTCGCTGACTATAAATGTCTGTTCCCAACTTCTAAAATGGCAAGAGGAAATGGAAAAACACAAAAACGATCATTGACAGGGTAAGAAGGATGTGGTGTAATAATGAAAATAAAAAACAAAAACCTTGATTAAATGCAACATTGCCATGCATCAATGGCATCATTAGCTGTTAGGCTTCAGGATTTTTAATAGGGAATCAAAGATCAAAATGAGAATGATTTAGAATCTGTTATTCAGGAGGCAAGAAATTGGAATGATAATCATACCAAATAAGCCAAAAATAAGGGATTAAGAAAAGGTATTTAAAAGTGAGTAAGAATAAAATATACAAATTTAAGCCAAAGCAAGCTAATACCTCATTACAATGACTTGACATTTAAGGCAAGCACACAATTCCAAATCCAGCTCTATGAAAGTCACTTTTATTATTAATAACATCTGCTAGACACTTGCTGTGGTTGCAGGTACACTAGAAATGACTTAACTATTTTGATATCTAAATTTAACAATTTTTTCATAAACAAGCACTTTGCAGAGTGGCACATTACAGACAAGACATTTTTCTACTAAAAATCCTAAGTGATGATATCTGTCGACCCACCTACCTATTTACCTACCTACCTATTTATCTCTCCATTCAAATAACTTGCATCTCTGTACTGTGATGTATGCCCACACACCAAAAGAAATGCTCCAAACTCCAAAATCTCCTAACATCTTTGAGAATTAGGTGCATTTGCAGAAACCCTCTGCGGATCTGTGATGTGTGGGGCTTTAATGCTTTGCTCCCATGCAGTACACAGGAAGTAAATCAAACATTTCAAGTACTGGACACTAATAATACCCCCATCCTCAAAGGAGGACCCAATCCTAATGGAAAGATTATTCTCTAAAGCTCATCAGCCATGCCAGCCTCAAGGAGACTCGCTCTCCCACCTGAACCTGCAGCAATTTCTTCCTCCACTGCTCTTGCCAGACATTAGCTGTTGCCATTCTCCACAAAGGGACATTAATAATCTTGAAGGCAATATGCTGTTTTTTGTTCTTGCTTCCTTGTCCCCTCCCTTGTTGCTCATTAACTTATATCTGCCCTCTAGGAATATAACTAAGTAATCATCTAAGGTCAGGTAGAAAGCTCTTGCAACTTCACAGATAAAGAATAGAGGGAGGGCTTCCCTGGTGGCGCAGTGGTTGGGAGTCCGCCTGCCGATGCGGGGG
>NW_006798881.1:126110-137142 GCF_000442215.2 Lipotes vexillifer | reverse complement strand
CATGGCCGCTGAGCCTGCGCGTCCAGAGCCTGTGCTCCACAACGGGAGAGGCCACAACAGTGAGAGGCCCGCGTACCTCAAAAAAAAAAGGGATTGTTAATTTGAAGCCCATGAGTACGAGCAGCAATGTAGCACACAGAAATTGTAAAAAAATTACAGCTTGACTTTCTGCCCCAGAGACAAAAAAAAAAAAAAAAAAAAAAAAATTGAAAGTTTTAGTGGAGATGACATTGTCAACCAGTGTATTCCCACCCAGAAATTATATTCCCAAGGATGTTTTCTAAGTATTGGTTCTCTTCTTTTTTTAATCATCAAAGCTGTTCCAGTGCTGCTATGCCTGAAGAAAATATATATGTACTTTGCAAACACTTTTTTAAAATTATGTGTGTCCCCTAGATAGTCTCCATACCTCTAATAGTATTTCTCTTTTGAGTATAGTCTAGGAATTTTTTTTCTTCTCAGTTTGAGAGATTTAAGGAAAAGAAAATCTAATATCACTTTTAATCATTATTTAACCTTAAAAACTGCAGTATTGACACCTAGAGTTAAGATTCCCACTGTTTTCTCCTTTAAGTAGTGTGCTTTGTCTCTTGTGTTGTAGCAACTCTTTCCTATTTTGGCCAAGCCCACGAGCACCTGTAAAGGGACTCTACCTTCTTATAGCAGCTCCTGGAAGATTTCCTTCTCTATCCCTTACCCCCCAACCCTCTGTCTCTCTCCGCCATAAAGGATTCTTTTCAGTCTCATAAGTTCACCTACCCATGCTAGAAAATAAAAGAATAAGTACTATCTGGAGCCTTGCAAAATTATGAAAGTCTCTATTCCAAAGATTTTTCTAACACGAGTTTTCTCACTCCACGTGAACCCTAGCTTTACATTTCTTGCCCCACCTAACACAAAGGAGATTCACCTTTGATTCGTCTCAGTGGCCGATTGCCAGGTATGCTGTATCCAGCTTGAGAACTGAGCCCTCATGGGAGAGCTCGGATTGAAAGACCAACTGTAAGAACCTGCCGTGTGCCTTTGGCATGTGTCTGAGCACGTAAGACCATCTATGCAGCAAACTTGAGGATATGCTGGTTCTGATGCGTACATGAAAGAAAATCTAGGGCTGAGTAGTGGGTGTGTGTTTCTAAACCTCTGTGTGGGAGGCATGTCTCTGAGTCTAGTCAATTCTACCCCTGAACTGTGTTTCCTATCTGTCTTCAGCTGTGACAATAGAGATAGAGAGTAGGAGTCCAGATCCTTACCCATCCACTGGTACTTGAAATGTAACAGTGCCCTTAACAGTTCATTTCCTATTCTAGAATCTAACTTTCTGAGCTGATTCTGTCCTACATGGGATTAACGTAGCGTCCTGCCTAACTGACTCAAGTACAAGCTATATATTTAATTGTACTTTTATTCATTTTTGGTCTGGCTCCTTTAAAATAGATTTTAAAAATTTAATGGTAAAACTCATTTTTTTCTAATATAGTCAAATGTAATACCACAAAATTTTACTGAATTACCATCCAAATTCCTTTCTTCCCTGGGAGGAACATCTAGAACTACAAAGCAAGGAAATTATAGCTCTTGTAATTCACTATAGCTCTCTAATATACATACAGCACAGAAAATACATGACTTAATATCATGTCACATTAAACCAAGAAGAGCTTAAATGGGCAAGATGTGGAGGTTAACGAGCTTCTATGTACTTTCTGTTAATCTCTGATGCTTCTCTTCTGGTCCCTCTGTATCCGCACAGAAGTTTTTCTTTTATAATTTAAGTAAAAACCTTTGTGAATTAAGGGGCGTATCTTCCAATGTCCCATATGAAGAGATGACTAGTGTCAACATCTGATTCCTTCCTACTCATAGCTGACACATCTCTACACCTAAGCATCTTAAATGTTCTAGGCTGAAATCATTACCTAGTGGACCACTTGGGAGTGAGACTGGAAATCTCCTCATCTCTTTTCTCTTAATTAATGACTCACCCATTTTGACTCTTCCATTTTTTTTTTCTATCCTTTATCTTCTTGGCTTAGATATCACCTTGTATATTCAATCTATTCTGTTTTATTTTTATGGTTCCTCTGTTAATAAGCTGTACTCACATTACAAAAATATGATTTAGTACCAATTTTCTTGGGAAAATAAATACTATTTAGAATATATTGAGATGAAACAGGCTCTTATGAGTTTGCCTGGAAACTATTCCTATGGGAAAATGAATTCAAAGATTCAATATCGAATTACAAATACAATGTAGAAATGTAAACCACATGTAAGTTCAGGCATGCTAAGTGATTTTTCTGGCCCCATTGCTCTTACAGAGGAAATATCACTCCTGATATATCCCATCACCGATTAGGGACATGATCAGAGTTATTAACCCCAACGCTTCATTCAGGGAGTATGGCTTCAAGAATTCTAATTGCATCCATCAGTTCTTCATTTATAAACTGTCTATTAGGCATCTATGAATATGGCTGCCAGTTCAAAACAAAAAAGCATGAGCTCAGCCCTGCTTACTTTTGCAAACCCCAGTCTCCCCATCCCCTATGAAAGGGGGAGACATGATAGAATCTCTTGAGTGGACAATGACTGAATATGTAGTTTGGGTAAATCTCTTCATTCTGATACACCCATCCATGCCCAAGTGAGAAGCCCTGTTCTATATCCTTTGTGTTGGAAATTTCATTTACTCCCATGGCTTCAAATAACTTTAATATGCAAATATCCCTCAAGTCTATACTTTAACATAGTTTTCCCCCCTGAACCCCAAAACCTTCTGCTTCTAGATTGCCTCCTTTAAAGTGGTTCCTCACATAAAATTTCTTCAAAATCAAACTCAGGTTCAGCTGCCCTGTATATTGAACTTTGCCTAGGTTTCTGCTTCATTTGATATCACTGTGCACATAGCTGCTGATATTGGAAACTTAAAGGCATTATTGTCTCTTCCCTTTGCTGTGTCTTAGAACGTAACATCTTATCTGTCTCAGAGTCCAGTTAGTTCTTTACCCCCAGTGTATCTCTAAACTGTCCCATGTTCTCGGTCTCCACTGCCACTCCCTAGAGACAAAACCTTTACTGACTGGTATTTAAACAACTGCCAAGTGTCCAATTGCAATTCCATCCCTGATACAGTTCTTCAGTTATTATTCTAAAGCAGAAATCAGATAACTTCAGTCCTTTCCTTGAAAACTTCGAAGCTATCTTCATCACCTACCAGATTAAACTATTATAATGGGGGATGTAACACTCTGAAAATCCTAACTTTATTTCATAATCTGCCACTTTCTCTCTCCCTTGAACTTGAAGCACAGAAAATTTCTGATTTCTAAAAAACATTTGTCCTCCAGTGCCTCTGCATATTTGAAACTGCTCCATTTCGTAGGACGTAATATATAAATTGAGAATAGCAATTGTTATCTTACAGATTTGTTAGAGGGTTATTAAGTGAGATGTTTCTGAAGCCCTGAATACATATCCTAGTACAAAATTAATGTTCAATAAGTGGTAGCTATTTAATGCTGTTTGTTTGTACCTGACAGTTTTAATTTAGCATTATATTGTGAATATTTCTCCATGCTATCAAATAGTTTTTGAAAATATGATTATAAACTACTGCATAGTAATAAATAACATGGATACACCTTAATTTATTATACCAAGTCCCTATCGGTGAACATTTATATTGTTATCAACTCTTTACTCTTATAAATAACACTATAATAAACATCATAATACATAAATCTTTGAGGACACCTCCAAATATTTTCCTAGGATAAATTATTGGAAGTAGAACAGTTTAAGACTCTAGAAACTTATTGTCAAACTACTCTCCAGAGAGGTAACAACTGATGTTGCCACTAGCAGTATCTGAGAGCTCCTTCATTTGCATCCTTCCAAATATACCTAGTATATTCTTTCTCCCTCTCTCTTTACTAGTATAATGGTATCTTGTTTGTTTTTGTTACAACAACCAAATAGTCCTCCATATTTAATCCATTAGGCTCTTTTAGTAGCAGAGGGGACAGAAACCCATTTGCCTCAAAGAATCTTGGAAGGTTTTATTGACCTGTCTTTTGGACTCATGGAGTAGACTGTACATTTCAAGCTTTGTCCAAAGGGTTGCCTGACCTTTATTTAACCACCTCTTAAAGCAATCACCCTTACTATCCTACCAATCCCCAATCACCAACAACTAAATATAAAAGCCAGACCTCTTATATTAGAGCATTCTATGATTCCTTGACATTCATCCCTCATGCCATGCCCTCAAAATATAAAAATCCATATCCCATGATAAATGGCAAGGTAATTATTAGGAGTAATAGAAGGGATGAGATGACTTAACCTCAAAATTGTGAGCTCAATCAAGGTTCTCTTTGAATCACTGGTATAAATGGTTGCTATCCAGCATCAAGGATCAGTTAAACACCAAAAATTACATAAATCCTACTTATCCACTGGCCAAAGAGATAAAGGCAAAATTATTTGATATTTGATATACTGTTTGCTAGCTAAGGAAATGTAGGGTGATATAAGGCCACATAGATCAACAGAATTATGTTTATCTTATAGTCGTTGTCTCCCCAGGGTCAAGCATACTGTAAATCACTCAAAAAATATTGAATAAAAGAAGGAAAGAAAAAATATATATATAAACCAGATTTGACTCTCAACTACTTTCACTTAAGCTGGGAGTCTTATAACAGCTCTCAAAATTCTGATTAAACCTCCTCTCAGCATGTTTAGTTTGCATGTATTGGATTGATAACAGATAAACATGGTTTCTAATTTCATTATTAGTCATTTATATATTCTTTTGTGAAATACCATAGCACGATATTCTTTAATATGCTATGACATAAGTTACATGTATCCTTTGAGCCAGCACATCTGCTTGTGGTAACTTAAGGAAATAAACGAAGAATTCCAGAAATAGAAAATGTATTAAATATTTATTCCAGTGTGTTCTTACAAGCAAAAAAAGGGGGGAAAGGAAACAATTCATATATCCAAACATATGGAATTAATTAAATACAATGTAGAACATCTACACTTGAATACTATCCAGCCATTGAGACTGATGTTATAAAAGTTTCTGTGTGCTTAAATATTCTATTTTTAATATATTAAGTGAAAACATTAGGTCACACAACTCTACATGGAATGATGTCCTATCTCCCTGTTCTCTCTTGAACCTGTCATCAACCATTTCACCAAACGATATGAAGGTTACTAAAGACCTCTGTGTTGTGAAATCCAGTGCTTAGTTCCCGATCCTCTTCTTACTTGACCTATTGGCATCATTTGACCTAGATGACTGCACCCTCGTCCTTGAAACAGATTCAGAACTTGACTTCAGGAGAACCATGTGTTCTTAGTTCTCTTTCTTCAACAACACCTCTTCCTTAGCCTCCTTTGTCGACTTCATTTCATATGTCACATCTTAAAATGAGTTCCCAGTCCTCAGTCCTTGATTCTTTCTACTGTCTTTACTCACTCCTGGGTGATTCCATCCGGTCTTCATGGCTTTAAACACCATCTATAAAAACTGATGTTGCCCAGATTTCTATGCTGGCCTGGACCTCTACTCTGAACTCCAGACTCTGCAGTTGGCTGCCTATTTGATGTTACCAGTTAAATATTTAAAAAGCAGTTTTGATTAAACTTAAAAAATGAACTCCTGATGTTTTACCCTCAAACCTATTGCTCCCACAATCTTTACCATATTAAACAATGGCAACTCTATTTTTCAAGTTGAGTGATGATAACAATAATGGAGTGAGGTGGGTTGGGGCCCTTGGGGATGGGGGAGGGAGGGTTGAAAAGTGAAAAGATTTGAATATTTCTTTCTCCCAGTTTTCGTCCAAATCTGTTTGAATATTAGGCAGATATCCATAAGCTTAAATTTAGGCCTCTATAGCACCCACTTCTATGATATTAACTGTCAGTATTTCTCAACAAAATAATTCCTGAATTAACATAAAAATGATGTGTTACAAAATTCCAGTTTCAAAATACGCTTATTTACAGTAAAAGTTCTACCCATTGGTGAAATGTTAGACGCATTCTGTTTCACTTCAGGAACAAGATGAGGATGTCCATTATTGCCCTATCTAATTCAGCATACTGGAGCTCCTAAACAGCATGATAAGATAAGAAAAAGGAATAAAAATATAAGAATTGGAGTGGAAGAAACAAAACTATTTTTCATGGATGTCTTGCCTACATTCAAAACCCCAAATTTTCTACAAATTATCTGAATTAATAAGAGACTGACAGTTTTGCTGAATGAAAGATCAATAAGTGGCAAAAAAAATCAATTGCATTTCTAGAATAGGGATAGAAAATATAATTTTACAAAATGGATAAACAGACTAAATATCCTGAAGATATTAGTTCTTCCCAATTCAACCTAAACATTCAATGCAGTTTCAGTCATAATCTCAACAAAAATTTTAAAATTTATATGGAAGAAGAATGGCCAAGGAAAACAATATTATTGAAAAGGATGCATACAATGGATTAAAGACTTACATATACAGGCAAAACTTTAAAACATTTTGAAACAATAAAGAATATTTTTATGCTTTTGAGAAAGGGAAAGATTTATTCAATAAACATGTAAGCCACAAAGGAAAAGACCAATAAAATTAACTATAATAAAATTAAGAACTTCTGGTTCTCAAAAGAGACATTAAAGAAAGTTTTAAATATACAGCTTAGGAGAAGGTATTTACAACATAACCACCAAAATGTTCATTTCCAGAACATACAACTCCCACAAATTAAGAAAATAAAAAAAACAATACCCCCAAATGGGTAACACATATGAAAAAATATTTCACACAGAAGGACACAAGAATGAAAAGATGCTCAAACTCATTAGCAATCAGACCTGAAAACAAAAAAAAACACAATGGATACCATCTCGCATACACTAGGCTCAAAAAAAATTAAACTAATGACATAGCTAAGAGTTGGTGGGGATGAGAAGCAATAGAAACTCTTAAACACTGCTCTTGGGAGAGTAAATTCTTACAAAACTATGGAATTCTCTAATAAAGTTAAAATGCACATACCCTGTCACCCAGTATTACCAGTCCTGGATAATATATCTTAGAGAAACTTTTGTACATGTGTACCAGGAGACATGAATAAGAATATTCATAATGACTTTATTTTCAACAGTAAACTATAAGTAACACATGTTCATCAAGGGAAGATTAATAATTGTGAAATATTCATATGATAAAACACTCTATGACAGTGAAAGTAAATGAACAGTTCTGGGCAGCAATATGGATGAATCTCAGAACACTGAGTGATTGAAAAGCAAGTCATGCTAGGGCACATACAGCATGATACCACTCATAAAAGTGTTCAAAAACTGGCAATATTAAAAAATATGTTGTTTAAAGTTAAAATCAAATCTATGGAGAAAAGCAAGGGAATGAAACACAACTTAGAGTAGTGTTTGTCTCTGGTGAATATTGGGGGACATTGCCAGGGATGGTTTGGAGAGAGACTTCACTGTAAGGATAATGGTCTATTTAAGATGTTATGGATTCCAGGTGTTCACTTGTGATTCTTTATAACTTACCTAAACATTGCATATATTCTCCTATATATACTATATATGTTAGAACTTTTGGTCTCAAGTTTGGCCAAAGTTTACTATGTTTTGTTGTAGCAATCAATTACTACCTAAATGTCCTGTTGATTATATCCTCAGGCAAGAGGAATCTAGGATATAGTTAGGGTGGCCCACTTACCTGTATTCTTATTCCCAACCCCTCATCTTCTCAAAGTGCTAGGTGAGAATGTCATGCCAGGTACCTTCCACTTGCCTCTTCCCCTTCTCTGCTCTGCTCCCTGCCATGGGAGGGGGACCTACACAGGCCACGGGAATGACCTTCCATTCCCTTTGATTTCTGGTTGGTTCAGGTCGCTGGAGAGCCCTAAAAGGTGATTGGATGGAGGGAGGACAGTGAGATCAAGGTATTCATCACCCTCATTCTTTCCCACCAAAATTGTCTCCAGCTGACTGATGCCCGGGATTCAATGTCACTGCTTTTCTCAAGGCTGTCAACCTTATAGGTTCTGATAAGTTCCTCATCCCTTCAGACCTAGAGGGTCTACTAGTCAACCTCATATTAAACTGTGCCAAATACGTGGTTCCAGAAACCTCTACCTCTGTGAGTAGCCCCTTTGTAATTAAACCCTTGTGAAGTACTCTGAGTGTGGCATCTAATTCTTGTTGGGAACTTGCCTAATATAAATGGAGAGGGCTGGAAAGAAAATTAGGGAAAATCACATATAAAAAGATTTTTTTTAAGTATTTGGGGAGCAATGAATAGTTTTTGTTTAGAACCTGAAAACGATATTAACTTTTTTTTTAATGGGGAAAATAAAAAGAATGATAGGGGTCTTAATTCAGAGCCATTTGTTCACTTATTCAACAGGGAAGCGACATGTTGAACAGTGTTAGAGGAAGACGATTCTGGTAGCTTTATGTAGGATAAACTGTGGAGCAAGGTCCTGGAAGGAAGAAGTCCCTGACTTAGCAGGCCAGTAGGAGCTGGCTTGGTGAAATCAATCTCAGAGTGCACATTTGAGGAGCTATCCAGTCAGGTCCCTTTATACACCTAGTCCCACATCGCGACTGCTCTCGTCTGGCATGCCTCGTCTATGAAGTAAATTCTGTCTGGATGTCAGGCAAAGGGATAGCATGACATGAAAGAAGAGGAATTTAGTTACACAGCTCTTTTTTGCTGCCAATAATATTTTAATTTGTATCCTTATCACCGCTAATTGTTATCACCCTGTTCAAGGCCTTTAGCAGCATTTCATATTCCACTCTAGGTGTGTTTTGAGCCTTTATTGTACCAACACAAATACTCATTAGTGTTTTGCTCTGCATCCTTTTAAATCGAGTCTTTTATATTGTTACTTTGCCCACCGTGGACTCTGAAATGTCTCTCTGTTTAGCACCATCTGCAGATTTAATTAATGTGCTGTTTTGCTCATCTTCTAGATGATTAATAAAGATGTTGAATAGAATCGAGCTTAATACCATAACATGTGGCACCCTGTAGCCACTTTCTGCTAAATGAACTCAAATGCAGTTTGCTTTTATACCTGCTCATGGCTTTTTTGTGATATTCTTAATCCATCTGAAAAGTGTTTTTCTTGAATCATATTTGGGTTTGCAAATCAGAACTGGAAGTTTCCCTTAAAAGAAATAACTCATCTGTGGATTGCATTACCTGCACATTACCAACCTAGCCCAATGCTGTGTGCAAGTCAGTTTAATGTAGATTTCTATGATGATGAAACCTACCTTTTTCTAACACATTTGAGATTCTCTAAATGTTCTTGCAGTTGCTTTATAATTTGGCCTTTTCAACAACCAGTGACTTTTTATAAAGCAGGTAGGTTCTATATTTCTCATGAGGAACTTGACACTCTGAAATTAATTTACAGAAAGCTAATGATAGTTCCAGCTTTAGGATTCTGGAATTCATACTTGCTGATGCCTAATTTGGCATTCTAACTGGTTGAAATATGCTGCCTCAAGTTTAAGTCATTAGCAGCTTGGGGGAAGAATTCCTGCTACCATATCTTCAACTCAGTGTTTGGGAGCAAAAGTTAGATTTTATAAAGGCCCAGCAACATAAATTTTAATTTTTCTCAACACTTCTATGGTGTTTCTTACTGATTCTTAGCCACATATTAAAGGTAAATAAATGAGAAAAGGTAGATCTTGTAAATATCCTCCTATAAGCAGCATATATCAATGCTTGGAGATAAGCCCATAGATAAGATTATCTTTCTGTTCGCTTAACAGAATGTACGTGGTAGTTCAGAGTTAGCTAAGTTAAGGGCTAAGTTATTAATGCCAGTTTATTACTTATGAGTGGGCTGTTCCAGCTGATTTTCTGCTTCATAGGAGAGGATTACTAGCCTCCCTTAGGCTAGGTCCTCTCCCTTCTGCTGCTCAATGATCAACCCCCTGAATTCATCCCAAGGCTACTCAGACCTCTGGCCTCTATTAGGCAGCACTCTGTTTCCTCTACAAGGGTAAATGCCAGGAGCTGACAGCATATTCTTCACTTGCTCTTGCCTCTAGGATGATTGGCAGTGGAGGCTTTATCAGCTTAGCAGTACTGCTGATTTCCACCTCACTGCGGGGCTCCTTTGTGCATGAGGCTGTCAGGAACTCCTGGACATGGGTATGTGAGGGACTTCTCTGAGCCCAGCCCAAAAATCATGATAAAGAGCTGGATGTAGAATCAGAGCCATAAGCAGCAAAGCTGAGTATTTCTTCAGTTTCTGTCTCTGGCTAGTTCTTAGCACACTATTACAATCAATTGTATGACCCTTGGGCAAATTATGCATCTTTAGTTTTTCTCACCTATAAGGAAAATAATAAAAGTAGAAACTTCAGTTGACACAAAATGTGTAATGTACCAGAAAAGTAAAATGAATAAATGCATATCCTTGCATGCTAGCTCTCCTTTCTGTCTCATAAGCCGTTGCAACTCTCTACTAAAATTAGTCACCAAATTGTTATATTATAGAGGCACACACCTTCTTAAAGGAGAAATTAGGGTAGCACAGCATATAAGCAAACAATAATTTTTGGTGAAGTTTTTATATACCTTTGAATAATAAGCAGAAAATAAAGCATGCTGTTTTAGCTTTATGGTAATAAACTTTTAAATGAAAGTCATTATTAACCAAAGATAAAAATAGAAAGAAAATGTCCCAAGCCAATTGTTTAAGGTACAAGGTAGGGTTTGGTGTATAAATCATACCACTTACCTCTCCTACTTAGTCCAAGTCTTCATCACAGGTTCTATACAAGAAAATTGAATCAAATGTGGGTCAGACTTCAGCTAGATTGATGGTAAAGCTTGATTGGGCAATGCATCAGGGACTTGAGTCCAAAATGAGATCTCCTTCTTCTACAAGGATGGCCAGGTCCACTTAGTCAACCTGATTTGCTTTATCAACTGGATATCGGAAG
>NW_006798881.1:52187-126025 GCF_000442215.2 Lipotes vexillifer | reverse complement strand
AACTGGATATCGGAAGAGATAGGTGAGCCACTGTGCCTGAGGAGAGGTGGTTTCCTCTGTGGGGTGGGGTAAGAACAGGTAGGGGAAAGGGGAGTCAGTGAAGGAAAAAGGGGGAAAAAAGTGGTGGAAACTTCTTCCCCCAGAACTTCTGAGCACACTGTTGTATCTTAGAGATACAGGGCTAGGTGGCACATGATGATCCTTACATTATCACCTGCCACAGTCATAGATATGATGCATTTGCTTGATTGATATAGTTGGGGTCAGAGCTGTTCTTGGACAAATTGGAATTTTTTTGCCAGTAAGAACATTTAATGGAGAACCCATCTTTTATTTAAAATTCTCTAAGATATTCAGTCTCATGAGTTAATAAGAAAGAGTGAATAATAAGTTATTTAGCATCAACTTTATACCGGCACTTTACATATATTATCTCATTCTCTTCCCACCCAAATCGTATGACAGATACTGTCACAAATATTGTACTGATGAGGAGCCCAACACCAAGGCAGTGACCAAGGTCATGTAGATGGAAAGAGGCGGAGACAGGATTGAGGTCCAGCTACGGCTGGTCTCAAAGCTGTTAGAGCAGACTGTTTATGTCCAGTTGGTGAAAACAAAAACAGACACATTCACATGTTTATAATGTATAATCAACCAAACTGTGGAACTGGGAAGTATAGTCTGGCTGAAAGAATCCCATTCATTTTCCAGCAAGTATTTCCCTGGTGTATCTGCCATTTCATGGCGTTTCTCTGTGCTCATTTCAAATTATTATTTTTTTGAATCAGAGCTCACCATCTTTGTCAGGTATTATCTGATGGTACTGTGTACCATCCACACCCTTCTAAGCTCTCCCATGAAGGAGCTAAAACCCAGGAAATTACATTCCCCAAACTCAGTATAACTGAGGGCAGGTGTAAGTGAAGACTGAGTGTACAGGGCTTCCAGGCTTCCTCCCGAATACAAGCCAAGCCAACGCTGTAGACAGACAGGATCATCTGTTTCCTTGGGACTTCTGCCCTTCTGGATACTCTGAAAGCCTGCAGAGCCCTCTCTTTTCTATCTTCCTTTTAGCTCTTCGAATGCTTGCGTAAGCCTCTAATTTTCGATATTAAATTTGTTCCTGCTTTTAAAAAAACCTATCCTAGGGGCTGTCAAATGAGAGCACACAGGACAATTCTGAATTCTGGCTCGTGGTCTGTTTTTGTAAATGCAGATTTATAAGGACCCAGGTACACCTACCGATTTATGTGTTTTCTGTGGCTGGTTTTCCTCTGCAATGTCAGAGTTGAGTAGCTGCAACAAGAGACCAAAGGACCCATATGGTAGATAGAATAATGGCCTCCAAAGATATCCTTGTCCTAATTCTAGGAACTTATGAATGTTCATTTACATGGCAAAAGGGACTTTGCAGATGTGATTAAGTTAAGGATTTGAGGTGGAAAAATCATCCCGGATTATCTGGGTGAGCCCAATATCAGGGTCAGGAAAGGAGAGGTTTAAAGATGTTATGCTGCTGGCTCCAGAGGGAAGAAGGGCCCATAATCTATGGAATGTAGGTGGTCTTGAAGCTGGAAAATGTAAGGAAACATATTCTCCCCTAAAGCCTCTAAAAGGAGCACAGCCTTGCCAACACTTTGATTGTAGGACTTCTGACTTCCAGAACCGTGAAATACAAATTTGTGGTGTTTTCAGCCACTACGTTTGTGGTAATTTATTATAGCAGCACTAGGAAACTAATGCAGTTAAGTGTAAAGCCTAAAATATTTACTATCTGGCCCTTACAGAGTAAGTTTGCTAACTCCATTTCTGCTAAATGCAAATGGCCCTGATTAGTGATGGAATCTTATTTTCTGGGTCAATGAACAAACAAGGTTCTCATTGGTCAAAGACTGCCATGTCCTTTATCTAAAGACCTGCATATTGTCATTAGTAATAATTACCCAGGTCTCACTGGAAAAGCACTTTAAAAAAATCTTTTGTTCCTATCTTCTCTTAATTTTATATGAACCTTTAAAAAATTTTAGTCTTTATCACATTGATTTTTAGGAAATATATATATTCTGGATAGTAATTGTCTATGATACATGTTCCAAAGAATTCTTTTTCTTGTGTTTATCATTGTATTTTTATGTAGATGAGTTTATAATTGTTATGAAGGAAAATGTATCAGTCTTGTGTTTTAAGAAACTATTTCTCTTCCTAAGGTCATAATATTTTCCTATAATTCTAATATTTAAAAAAAATTTTTTCATGTTTAGATCTATAATATAACAGAAAAACATTTTATAAAGCATTTTTTATTGAAATAACACTTTTCTCCAAGGGAGAAAAAAATTAACCATTCATTGAAAATTCGGTTACTGCAACATTGATATGAAATGCCAATTTTGTCCGTCTCACTGGGGAAGCATTTTGAAAAAAGTATCTGTTTTTTCCATTGACTGTTCAACATACGTATTCTTCCTCCCTCTTACATCTGCCCAGTTACCACATTTTCCTTACGGGGCTTCTCCAATCCCACCATTTTCCTTCCATTCTAATGCATTCAGATGATCTTTCTTGCTCATGACCTTGGTCAGGCCTCTCCTACCATTTGCTTCCATTTTCTCTTAGCATAAAAGTCTGATTCTTCACTGACCACACAGTATGACTTTCAATTATTTCCCTCTCCTTTGTCTCCTTCCTGCACCTTTTGTTATCCATCATGTTGCTTCCTGTTTAACTTTTCTGGCCATTATTCCAAATGCTTCACAATTTCCAAAAAAGCCTATAGTATACAATTTAGAATAGCACACACCTGTCCCTCTCTGATCATTCGTTTCCCGCTAACACTCTCTATTGACCACCAAAAAGGAAGTGCTTGGGTGACATATCTTTGAATTACACAGGACAGCTTGGCAGCTACCAAAAATTTTCTCAGACAATTCTAAAATCGTCTCAGACAATTCTAAAAACACATCTGTCCTCAGTGACTTAATTTGCTTGATAGTAAATCCATTGTAATCTTCTCAGATAACAACTTGCTATTTATATCAAACTTGTATCCAATTCTGAGATGTTAAATATAGGATCCTCCACATATCCTGACACTCATTTCTAATAAAACATGGCATACATGGGAATGAACGTTTAAGTTTATAGAGAACCAGCTGCAAGGCAAAAGGGTTTAAAGCGCCAGGTCATAAGAAAGCCACAAGAAAGGCCTCTATTTCTAAACTAAATAGAGAATTAAAATTTTTCAGAGCTAGGAAAGACCTTACAGATCATCATCCACTGCAATCCTTCTTATCCTAGAAATGAGGGGAACTGACCCAATTTGAGAACCCAGATGACTCGTTCAAAGTCCCACAGCCAGCCAGGGCGGAGAGTCAAGCTGGAGCCCCAGGTTTCTGACTTCAGCCTGCAGGTCAGGGCTCTTCCTACCATACCCTGAAGCAGCACCAGAGCGTCCGCTCTGGACACCAGTGGTTCCATCCATTTTCTCAAAACAAACTTACTACATTTAGAAGATCAGAAAAACACGTTGTACTATATCCACTAAACAACCAGCCCTGAATGTTGATAAGTACTTTTGTGTGTGAAAGTGTGTCTGTTGGAGGGGTTGACAGAATGACCACTGCAAATAACCTGAGTAGTGGACTTTAGAATATGAGGGGAAAAGGGTCTTTGTTTTATCAAAAGAAAAGTCATTCCAGAAAATTTTCTAAATCCAATGTTATGGATAAGTAGCCTAAGTTAGGGATATTACAAAGGATAAATTGGACCAGGGTCGTCTCGTTGCTGTTGATTTTCTATTCATCTCGAGAGTCTTTGCAAAGAGACATGTTTCATTCTGAACAAGTGTCAGTGACATTAATTAAGAAAAAGTAGTGGGGAAAGAAAACTACAGTGGTGTGTTAACTTGTCACTGGTTCTCTAGTACCTTAAGCACTTTATCTGACGAGCTTCTTTTCCTTCTAACTTAGATGAAAGGTTACAGTCCAACAACAGACAGGGATTGCCAACATAAGGAAACATACTTCATTTTGAAGACTATCTGTAAAAACCCATGACAGTTATGTTTAACATTTGACTAAATTTTGACCACATATAGCATAAACTACCAATCAGATGTTTCCTTATACTACTGTTCCACTTAATATGACCAACCATTGAATGTGGACACATACATGTAACAATAAGGAGAGAAATCACAGTGTTATAATAATTTCACATAACAAAATGTCACCTGAGTAATTTTATAACTGTATCAATTAGCTTTATGTCTAAGAAATGTGGTTCATTAACTTATTAATTATTCATTGAAAGATTAGTCACATTTAAGGACAGAAATACCAGGTACAAAGACAATGTAATATAAGTCACACTTCACTAAAATGACAGAATGCAGTAAAATATTTTATGTTACATATTATCCCTCTATTATCATACTGTGTCAGCCTAATAAAATTAGTAGTGAAACCCTACTTTGTATCTTTAAATTTCAGGGTCTGATATTATGCAAGTTTTAAAAACATTTGTTGAAAAATACTGAGTGAGGATCTGTTATGTGCCTAGCAATGTGCCTGGCTCTGGGGGAAAAACAAGGCGTTGGATGTGATCCCTGCATTCAGAAACATAGTTAATCCTCTTTCTGCAGATCATAACCATGATCTTTTTAAGACTGGTTCCAGCTGGCCAAAGCCCCCATTGAAGGTATGATGGCAGGTAGTGTCTGACCAAGAGGTATATGGAGTCGAACTGCGCACACTCAGTATCCCTCACTGTACAGAATAGATATATTCCATCTAAGTGAGCCATAAGTTCTATTCTCTGTAAAGTAGATCTTATTTTCATACTTTTACATTTCTCTATAAATTATAGCTTATCTTCCTACTTTCACACTGTATACATAGAAATTCCCTTATTGAAAAAAAAAAAGAATAGATTGAAATTTGGGTGACGGATTGATACGCACTGCACAGTGTAGTAGAAAAGTCAGCAGTCGTGAAAAGGGGAGACTTGAGTGCTAGCCAGGGGGCCATGTAATTTATAGCCCATATCAGGACACCACTGAGAGCGAAGGGGGTGCTGCTACCAATTATGTCAGGACCACGCATATAAACTGAGACTGTCCCATGCATATAAACTGAGACTGTCCCTGGAAAACCTGGACATAAACTCATCCTACTTCTCCCCTCAGGTCTGCCATGTATAAACTATTCATGGATGAGTAGTCAGTTCAAGATACACTACTGCTTAAAATGTTCCACTGGCTTTCCTTCATTATTAGAATAAAATCTGAAGTCCTTCCTTACCAAGACCTGCATGGCCCTCTTCAGTTAGTCGAAGCTCAGAGTAACCGACATCTCCTTGGCCTTGAACATTCCTCCCAGAGAGCTTCAGGGCTCCATCCTTCTCTTCATTCAGGTCTCCTTCAGATGTAACCTCTCAGAGGCACCCTTCCTGACATCCTGTATAAAACAGCGACTCTTCGCACACAGGTACTCTGTTATTCTGTTTTGCTCTTCTTAACAATCTACTACTTGACTTACGCTATGTATCTATTTACTGTTGGTCTCTAGGATGTTAGATATGTGAAGTCAGGAACTATTTCTTGTTCAATATTTCATTTCATCTCCAGGACCGATAAGAGCATCTGACATTTTAGCAGCACTCGATAAATATTCGTTAAATAAATGTTGACTGGATGAAAGTATTCATAAAAACACAGACACTAATTCCTTACGTTATGTAAAAAGGAGTCTGAAATACCTGGTATTTAATTTCCAGTCTGTGAATCTTAAGTGTTGGCATTGAATTAGGTACAGTGTTTCTACAGGATCTTTAAGAGCCTCTCAAGTGTTACCTGTTTTCCAGTTCTTTTCTCAGCTTCTTGCATGCACAGACTCTGTACTCTCATAGCTGATACAGACCTTAATTATAGCTCTCCTCATATGAGCCATCACCAGTCAGAAAAGGATCAAGACACAAGAGAGCAAAGTCTACTTTGGCAGCTAAATAGAAAGTCTGGTATGGGCAGAATGGGGTAAATTGACAGTGGAAATTCAGGCAGGAGTTAGATATTGGAGGCCAAGTTTTGTAAGACAAATTAGCAATTTGTATTTATCCTAAGGCAATGGGTGGTCATTAAAGAATTTTAAACTGAGGAGTGATGGGATCAGAGTTGCATCTGCAAAGGATAAACCTGGCTGGCTTGTAAAGGATAAAGTGTAGGATACCAAGACTAGCCTCAGGGAAGCCCTAAAGCATTGACTGCAACTGTCCCATCTTAAATGATCCTGGCCTGAGTAAGGGTGGGGAAAAAGGATCCTGGATGGATGACCTCTTTGCATCTCTTTCTCCCTCTATCTCAATCTCTCTCTCTCTTTTAATGATTTTATTGCTTCTCTAGATTCAGCTATTTCTATGAAAGGAAACAAAATACATTGCAGCTCTCTGTAGTACATATACCATAAGCACAGCAACTCAGTAACTGGATTAGTTACTCTAAATTCATGCTTTCTTTCCAGATTGTACCAAATTACCTTTTTTTTTTATGACATTCTTAGTGCAGTAGATTAATAAATTTAAGGTAGAAGATATCACAATGTTGTTATAGCCCAAAGTCATTAGTTAGCCTATCATTTCAGTAGTTTTTGAATATTCTGATGCCCCATGGACCTATTAAAGGTGTCCAAAGAATCCTGTTTAAGAACCTCTGCTCCAAAAGGGTGGTGATGACTGAATACCTGGTTCCTGGGTAGGTGTGTTTAAATTAAGACCGTCATGATAGGAATCATATAGGATACGTGCTTCAATGTTTATCTGAGCAATACTTGTTTTCTGACACCCTCTGGTGCCTGGTTTACAGCCAGTGGGTCCCACAGGGTATACAGCCGTCCTGCTCCTCCTTTCCCCAGTTCTCTGTGTGTGTGTGTGTGTGTGTGTATGTGTGTGTGTGTATGTGTGTGTGTGTGTATATACATATGCATGTTATATGCACATGTTTGTGTGTATATACACATATTTTGAGAGAGAGAGAGAGAGATTGAGATAGAGGGAGAAAGAGAATATTTTATCTCTCCAGAATAGAAAAGATGATGTATGACATATGAAATGATTCAGAGATGTGAGCCTTATTCTATACGCTGAAAGCACCTGGTACGACTACCGTTTTCAGAGTTTCTTCTTTTGCAAGACAGAGTTACCAGTTAAAATGCAAAAGATGCAGGAGGGCTAGTCCACTAGTCTTTTACCTCAAGTAGTTGATTACATTAGTTCTGTCATCTGTGGGTAGGGGGGCTTTAAGGATAAGTGATGTACAGGAAGTAATTTGTTAGAACAATGTAATAATATATATTCACTAAAGAATATTTAGAAAACTCAAGTAAGTACAAAGAGGAAAACTTAAATCATAATTCCATCAATCAGATATAAACACTTAATATTTTAATAATGTACTCTTTTATATTTCATATTTGGTCTTTAAAAATTCTTTTAAATGGCTATAGAATATTCCACTTTCTGGACATAACACAAGTAGGTAAAAAGTCCCCAATATCAAAACTTTCAACTTTTAATTATCATAAAGTAGCAATGGTTATTTTGTAGTTAAACATAAATGTGGAGTTGCTGTGTGAAAGAATTTATGCACTCCAAGATCTTTAATACATTTTACAAAATAGGTGGCATCTCCTTAGAACTCATCAGCAGTGTGTGAAAATACCCATTTAGTCAAATCTTTGTTAAACTGGGGAATTTTTATTTTAAAATAATGCCTGCCAAGGTGGTAGATGAAAGTGGTGCTCTGCTATTTTTTTTAAAGTCAATTTCTTTGACTGCTAGTGAGACTGGCATATTTTTTAATAAGATGCCATGATGGTGAAGCAGCAGAATGACTGCCTCCCTCCTTCAAGACTAAGTCGAGGAACACACATAAACAACTGTGAGAAACCCATGGGTGAAGTGGCTGTGTTGAGCTGGTGTTGGAGGGATGCGGCTTTGACCTGAGGCAAGAGGCAGCAAGGCGAAGCTCTGGGGGGATACTAAGAAGAGAATTGTTGGAGTTCATCCCTTGCTGCTGCTTCATCCTTATCTTAGGACAGAGAAGTGCTTGATGACCTCTACCCTCAAAAGTGAGATCAGGGCAGAGTATAAGGAGCTGAGAGAAACGAGTGGGGACTGGCCAACTCAGGCATCCACACCCAAAAGGCTGGTTAAATGTTTATATAACTACAATATATAACATAACTACAATAAATATCAGTGAATTAAACTTACCTGATACAGCTGTGCAGATGAAGCATACGTAAAACGTAAAGACACAAAACTGAAGAAAAGGATAGAAAATAACGTATCAGTCAAATGTTAACCTAAAGAAACTGCTGCAACCTAATATCAGACGAAATAAGTTTAGAACAAAAAAAAAATTATGCTTACAAAGGGGCATGGCATCATGGTAAAAAATCAATTTACCAAAAAGATACAGCAATTTTCAACATCTTTACAGCCAATAAAATAGCCTTAAATATATTTTTTTAAAATGGATAAGTTTGCAGAGTGCTTATAGATACTATCATAGTGATAGCAACATCCTTCTTTTGATTATTGATAGACTGAGCAGACATAAAAACACTAAGAATATAGAAGATCTGAACATCGCATTTTAAAACTTGATCTAATTGACATATAGAAGGTTCTGAGCAAAATACATCATATATATGATACATACATATATGCATATCGTACATATATGATGTGTGTGTAGGAAAGAGATCTAATAGTCTTCTATGTAGTCTTAACAATTAAGTTTAAAGTTAATATGAAAACAATAAATAGAAACAAAAACACAACAATTTAATATATTCCATGTGTTAATCTGTGGAAGCCAATAAAAGATATTTCAAGGGAAATGGTATAGTCATAAATACTCCAAATTGAGAAGCTAACTGCCATAATTACAGATAAAGTAGATATTACAGAGTGTTATCAACAATCATATTCCAATATTTTTAAAACTTACATTTAAAAAATCTAAGCATAAAATTTTAGCTGATAAATCAAACAATAAATTTACTATACCTCAACCAAGTGGCATATATCCAAGATATGCAAGGCTGATTTAATATTAGAAAAAAATATGAACGTCTTATAGATACAGGACAGGCATTTTATATAATTAAATACTTATTCAAGATAAAAAAAAAAAAGACCTCTTAGTAAATAAGAGGAAATTCCTTTAACCTGATAGAGGTCTTATCTTTTTAAACAGATACTCTTCAAACATCATCTTAAATGAAGAAATGTCAGATGTTATTGCCCTTATAATCAGGAATGAGGCAAAGAAGTCCACTATCCCCATTTCTATTCAAGATAATAAAATTCCATTTTGAACCTATCTGATCAGGAAACATAAGTTTCATAATTCCATGTCAGGGAGATTATGGATGCACACAATCTCTTATACATTGATCATTGACTTGTAAATTGGTAAAACCACTCTGGAAAATAGAAGGATGTTCTATCTCAAAGCTAAACATTCATGTACCTTCGAACCTAGGTATGCAGATAATGCCTTGCCCATGCACCATAGGACAGATGCACAAGTACGTTCATAGCAGCACTGTTTACAATAGCAAGAACCTGGAAAAAACACAAATGCATATCAATAGGAGCAAAAAGAATGACCTATTGCAATAAAGCATGATATCCTTTATAGGAAGATAAAAACAACTAAAATAAAATTCTGTTTCTAGGAATACAAGTAAATGCAATGAAATAAAGCACTACATAAAAGGAAACAGGGAAATGACAAAGACAAGATTCAGGATGACAATTTTTCAGGTGGTGGTGGGGAGGCAAGAGAACAGGATTGGAGGAACTATATGGTAACATGTAGGTTATTGTCAGGTCCTACCTTCGTTTTGTGTGGTGGGTTCATGGATGCTTATTACATTATTAAAAATAATTATTGTAGCTAAATAACTGAAAATGTAGCATACATGGGTCAATGATGAGGTATGTCATAAACTTATGATTAATCTAATTCTACATACCTGAAGTTCAAGGAGAAAAATATAAGATTTTTAGCTATTTGAGTGCCAGAAAATGCTAAGGTAGCAAAAGGACACAGATAACTGGAGGGGCATTGAAAGCAAACTTTACTTTTTTCATGTATTTGCCTAGTATTTACCCCACATAGAGCATCCAGGACATTGATGAACACAGGCATAAGTGCACTAACTTACCATCAGTGCTATAAGAAATAGCTAGGTTAATCTCTCCAATCCTTAGTTCTCATCTCAAGTAGTACATAAATATAGTATGTGAAACATTTTGGAAGGATAAAATAAATATCACAGAGACTTTGAAAGGTGCTATAAATAATTATGCATTTGCCTATTCACTAATATATCCAACAAACATATTAAGCCACAGCTCTCTATCCAGATATTATTTGAGGCACTGACGATACAAAGGTGGAGGGGTACAGCCCATATTCCAGAGGGGCCCCATTATACAAAGGAGACCACATGTTGACCAATATAGTAAAGCCAAAAACCATAACTCCTGGGGTCAAAATATTTAAAATTAGAACTTTTTTCAGAAAATTCAGAGACAGACATCATCATTGTAGTTACACTAGAGGGAACTATATTGGAACATAAAAGGAGGAATGACTACCTAGGATAATCAGGGAGGACTTCATGGTGGAAGTGACCATGGTTCTTTGGAGTTATCTTATTAAATGACCTAAAGTGCACTATAAAGAATAAATGGAGTTTGCCAACCAAATAAGAGAAGGCACAATATGTACAAAACCATGGCAGTATGATAGCATATGGTATATCCTGGGAGTTTTTAAACTCTGCTTTGCTAAAGCCTAGGTATTATGGGGGAAGTGAATAGTGAAAGTAAGTCAGTTATGTTAGCCCTTTGGTCTGGCCCAGCCTACCACATTATTTCAAAGTAGCATCCCCATTAGTAACATGAAGATAGACAGTATTATATACAGGCTTACTGTTAGCTTGACCCCTGCTACTAAAATTTTATTTTCCCCAGTTAAACTATTATCGATTGTCTAAATCACAGTTTGCCTTAGGAGCTATAATACTACGGTTGAAGTTTCTTACTCTTTTCCATGCTGACTTCTCAAGCTTTTCCATGTTTTTTAAAATACATCTTAGCTATTTGATAAATGAAAAATGGTTTCTCATTACAGCTTTAAATTTAGCACTCAAATTTAGCTTCATCCAACAAAAGACTTTGTGTAAAAACAACTTTTGATGTCCTTCAAGCCAGCTCATATTTGAAAGCATGGGAGAGGGTAATCAAGTGAGGAGCTCTAACAAAACCTCTTCCCCTCACCTATGCAGTAACAAACCCGTGACTGCTGAAATACGCTCCGCAGGTCACGGGGAGCTGTACATCATTCACTGCCATGCCTCCATGACTGGAGGCTGCTCATTCACTCCCAAAGCTGACCTGAACTTGCCTAGCAACAGGATGTAGTTGCTAATGGTAACCATTGTGGAGAAATGTTTGTTCTTGGTGTTTGGGGTCTTTGTCTTTTCAGAAACACGACAGTGTGAAAGACTTTATGAGTGGCGATGTCTCACCACCTAACCCATTCCATTCTTTCGCCTCCTTTGCACATACAAATTTAAAAATTTCCTCAGTAGAAGCACAGTTTACTTTTGAGGATTGGCCTCACCCTTGATTGGAATATCTAAACTAGTTTTTCACCTAGACCAAAAATAGATGTAAGTCTTACCAAGTCTTATTGGAACTGACTACCCTCCCACATGGGCCCCGCCTGTGAGTTCTCAGGTGTGGCCACATAAGCCATAGGGAACCTGAACTCTAAACAAAAATTTTTAAAATAACAGTAATTCAGAAAGCAGTAAAATTCATTTGAAAATATGCTGTAGAAGCATTTATCAACATGTTGAAGTGAGGTTGAAATATCTTCAGTTTGAAATGCTTTGCTTTAGAGCAAGGTTTCTCAACCTCAGCACTCCACATTGTAGGCTGGGTAATTCTTTGTTGTGGAGGACTGTCCTGGGCATCGGAGGATATTTAGCAGTATCTCTTGTATCTATGCACTAGAAGCAAGGAGCAGCCCATCTCCCAGCTGACACAACCAAAAATGTCTTCAGACATTCCCAAATGTTTGGGAATCCTTGGGAGCAAGATTAACCTTGGTTGAGAACTGCTAATTTAAAGTACTCAATTTAAAGACAGAATTTTTAGATGTAGAATTATTAGCCAAACAAGCCAAGCAGGCATAATTGATGGAAAGATGAATGAGAATTTAAAATTTGTCTTAGAAAATGGCTCAAAATACCAAAACTCAATTAAAGCTTCTATAGTGCTTATGGAGGACTAAAAACAAACAAGCAAAAAAAGGCCAATATATGGAATACCAGTGCCTAGCATCGTGTTGACAATTAAGAAAAAAAATATTTAGACCAATTTATTTTCCACTAGTTCATGCACGTGGAATCAGTTTTTGTCCTTTGCCTAAGTCTTGTTTGTTACTCCAGCTATGATGAATTCTGATGATTATTACTGACTGGTCAGTAGCTTTCTGTATCCTGCTATACTTTAGGTTTCAGCCAGGTGTTTTATATAATTGACCATACGGGGAAACCGAGATACACTCAGAAATTAAAGTATGATGCTATCACAATTTCCTGATATTGATGGTCATGTTATGGTTATATAGGAGAATGCCTTGGTTTGTTGGAAACACACTAAAATATTAGGATGATGAGGGCTGCTTATCATGATCATGTGGGCAACTTACTCTCCAATAGTTGAGGAAAAATGTTCTTTATACTGTAATTCTAACTTCTGTGTAAGTTTGAGATTGTTTTGAGTGTTCAGATATAAAAATTTCACTCTGTACATAGGCAAAATAAAAGGAAGAGGGAAATTATGTAAATAATGTGGGTGTTGTCACTAAATAAACTTAGCCTTAACTGAGCATGAGCTGAGAAGCGTGAATACGTTATTCTCTCAGTAGGTTTCAATTTCCTACATGAGTCTTACAGTGTGAACATCTTGACACATTTACATTTCACTGGCAATTTCAATAATTATCAAGGGTAATTTATTTTACTATATGCAAGTTTTTCTTTATACATTACTTTCAGAAGTTATTCTCATAATGAGATGCAACCAGGAAAGAATGAAGAAAACCAAAACTAAAATATGTCAGTGGAAGTTAAGGGAGGAGAGAGTCTTGAGAGGATGAAAGTGTATTAAACGCTAAGGGGGTTAAAGGCAGGCCGGGGCCTGTGCAGACACAGCACAGCATTGGGGCAGCGTTGGTCTGAAACCTGGGCTGGCTCATTCTTGACCTACTTGGGGAAGGCTATCTGTAAAGGGGAGAAACTTCCAGTGGCCCCAGTATGTCTAGCCAGATCTCCTTTTATTAGGGGCTGCTAACCACCTCCATGGATGGTGAAGAGTTTGGTAAATGTGCCAGTAGAGTAGGAGTTTGGGATTAACATATACACAGTACTACGTATAAAATAGATAATCAAGGACCTACTCTTTAGCTCGGGAAACTCAGTATTCTGTAATAACCTATATGGGAAAAGAATCTGTAAAAGAATGAATATATGTATATGTATAGCTGAATCACTTTGCTGTATACCTAAAACTAACACAACATTGTAAATCAGCTACACTCCAATATAAAATAAAAATAATTTTTAAAAAATGTACCAGCAGAACCATCAGTGGAAGGCAAAAACCTTTCAGATTAGTATCTCTTAGATTAGTCACTAAAAGGGTATCAATGGCTTTGGCCAGAACAATTCCAGTGGAGCAATGGCAGTGGGTTAAAGAGGTGAAAATGCAGAGAACTTGCATGTAGATGGTTCTTTCAAGGCACCGGGTTGGGAAGAGGGAAAAGTGTAGATAACACCTGTGGAGGGGCATAAGCTTGACAGAGGAATTTTGTTGTTTGTTTTTTATGCAATGAGAGAAGCGTAAGTGTGTTTAAGTGTAGTGGGAGAAAAATCCACAGAGAGCGAGTAGCTTTGCAGGTAAGTAGTTTGGGAGAACAAGCAAGAGTCGAGGAAATGGAGGTCTTGACGAGGCTGAGGGGTGAATCCCGTTAAGAAGTAAGGGGTTAATAAGCTGAAAGGAGAGAAATGGGAGTTAATGGTTTCAAGGATGAAGCAGGTCTGGCTCTGTGGAATTCTATTTCAAGTCAGAAGAAATGAGCCATGGTATGGCCAAGAAAATGAAGGGCAGGGAACTGAAAATATAAGGGATGGAGTGGGTCACCTACAAAGCCATTGCTTATAACTCCTAGGTGTGACTTCTATTCCTGAGGTAGTAAAGGAAAACCCATGACCATAATTCAACTTTCCCATGAGAATCCTCTGTATAGAGTCCCTGCCACATTCTGCTCCCTTTCTGTGAAGCGTTGGTTACCTCTTTGTTTATTTCAGACACAGTGCTTTCCTATGTTAGTTTTTCTTGGCTCAGAGGAAGTCTCTAATTTGATGTAGTAGACGTTTCCTAAAGCTTGTTGAACACAACTTACAGGTTCTGACCATCACCACCACCATCAGGGGTCTACAGAGCAGCTTCGGGAAGTCACTTAGTTCTGAAGAACAGTTTGGAAAGCTGTATTTCAAGACGTAATATAACCTAGTTCCCACAATTCTGGAAAGAATTAAATATTCATTTTCAAACAACCACCCTTACTTTATATCTTACACTTTCACTTGTTCACGAAATTCCCTTTCAATTTTGGCAGGCGGAACCTTAGTCAAGTGACTTGCAAAGCCCAGGGCATAACTTTTCAACCTTGATCCTTGGGAAGGGGCTATTTTGAGGAAATTGCTTTCAAAATAGGATTTTTGGAATGCTGCTGACTCTGGTGTTTTAAAATTTGTACTTATGGCCTTTGGCAAAGAGTGCATAAGATGTCCATTTATTGATCTAAATAATAAATACAAGGAGTCAGTTTGCTTTGCATTAAATAAATGTGCCATTTCTGCTTAAACAAATATCTCAAATTCAAGCAGATAAATCAAACATGAAGGGAGAGTCAACTGAAAACAATCAACAATAAAAATTCCCAAAGTGGCTAATGATGAGCAAGGAGTAGATGACCTTTGATCTTTTCAAGATGACTAAACACCCACACTTTTATGATGAGACTCCATCCACACACTCTTCAGTGAGGTTGGGTGTTGTACCGTTCTGTGGGGAAGTCTAATTGGACTCGCCTGGAATTAAATTTGTTCCTTGGGTCCTGACATTTATCAATACAGAATGTGTTCCCTGGAAAGCCGAAGTCAGCACTTCCAGACCCAGCAGCATTGAATAGTTCCACTTTCCTGCAGAGCACTTGTTCATTATAGCTGATGTACAAGGAGTGATGTTGTGGTGTGTGCACACACCACGAAGGTGACTGATGGAGGCTGGAAGGAGAATAGTCTGAAAAATCCAAGGGCTCATGGAGAAGAGAGGAATCGGTACCCCTATCTTCTGCAGGTGGGAGCCAGTCCCCTCCTCCCACTGCTTATTGTGTTGTTTGTCTTATTTAAATTGTCGGCCCACTGGGTAGAGATTGTAGCTTCTTAATATTCCATTCTGAGCCTGCTTCACAGCTGGCATTCGATAAATGTTAAATAACAATAATAACACCATATAGAGCCTCTAATTTCAGAAAGTGAGGTAGAAATGGCTGTTTTGAAGCTCCATATTAATGGCACTGGCTTTGGATGCCTTTTTCCTCTCCCAACACTGTCTGTCTCCTGCTGGCTGTTACACATTGTACATTCCACAAAGCAGCCACTACCAGCTAACCACCCTAATCAGCTGCCACAAGGGCCAGGAAGCATCAGGCTCTCGGAGGTGAGAAGCCACATGCCTGCATACATGCACACCAGCATACAGGACAACGACAAAAAGCCACTGCCCTCAAAAGAGCAGCTCTGATCCATCAGCTTGACGCACACCATCACCTCTGGCTCATGTGTCACCCACTTGAGTACAAAAGTGCACTGGAAGGTGTTGGAGTGCAGAAATCATGCATTCTTTCCTAGCCCTTTCCGGTCACCAACGATGACCAGCGAGCTAGCCAGGAGTTCAGCCTACTGATCAGCATTTGCTTGAAATGTTTGGGTTGAAATGGATTTTGAATGTCTTTTTTTTTTTTCTTTTAAGTTGGTCATTTTCTTTCATAAGGAAGATTTCTTATTCCAAGCGCCACTTGGCAACTGAAAGAGAGCAGTTTAGCTTCAAATGAAAATAGTTGCTGTCAATCAGAAACTAACTATAAGGGTAGTGGGCACTTTTTTTTAAATTGAAGGTATTAATAGACTTTCTTTAGATATAAGAAAGGGAAATACTTATGTAGGAGGGAGGAAATGAAGGATTCTGGGGAAGGGGCAGAGGAGGAAGGAAGGGAAGGGTAGGATATGACTTACGTTCAGGGAGAAGTATTCAGAGGGCAGGATGAGGGCGAAAAAGACTTTTTTTTTTTTTTGGTTTCTTTGTCTATTTTACCAACTGTGCTTAAATTGACCTAGTGTTTGGAAGGACATAATTCATCCCAGAAGGTTTTCTAATGGGCAGAACACTATCTTTGTTTATGTTAAATGTGGTAGAGATAGATAAATGTTCTAATTTATATTTATAATTGACTCTTTACAATGGCGAATTTTAATTCCGGGAGCATGGGGTGACCATTTCAGCAGTGTGGGCACTCCAGCAGGCTTTGCCTTAACTCAGAGGAGACCTCATGAGATGGGCATGGCACAGTCTCACAGACTCTAGGACTGTATAATAATACTAAAAGCACTGAGTGCTTACTACCTGCCAAGTACTGTTTTCTCAAAATGCTTTACATGAAATGATTTCCTTAAATTCTCACAACAAATCAGTGAGAAGTGGAACTATTATTCTACCTATCTTACAGAGGAGAAAATTGAGACACAGACAGCTTAAGTAACTTACCCAAGCTCACACTGAGAAAGTCATGGTACCAGAATTTTAACTCAATCATTTCAGTTCCAGGAGCTATGGTCTCAACTGAGCATTCAACATTTTTAAAACAGACAGACACATTACATACTTGGTGTAATTCTATTAGCTATACTGACTCTAGGGACATAACTAGAACATCATGTGGCTTTGCATTACCTGCAAGACAAACCCCTAACTCTTTAGCAGGCACATCTCTGAACTCTGCATGTTGAAGATCCTTCGTGGTCCAGACACAGCCTCCATTTTTAGACTCAGCTTCAGCCATTCTTCATAAATGAGCTTCCAACCAAGCCATTTCAGCTCACTTTCAGCTGGGTTGTTGTTTTTCCCTGTGCCTCCTCATATCTGCAAATACTCATTGCTTGCTTCCGTTTCCCACGGTCCTCACTTTCTCTCTTCCTTATCCATCTGAGAGATTTGCCTTTCAAAACACAGCTCAGACTTTGCCTCCTTTGAGAAGGCATCTCTGAATTCTCCGTCAGGTTTAACAATCCCACAAAACATAGATACTCATGCTTTGGAGCACTTACCACATTGCCTTGTCATTATTCTTTCACATATTTTACTATGTCATTTGAATATAACCATTCAGAGACAAATACCTTATTTATGCTTATGTATCTGGTGTCTTTAAAAGTACCTTGTGCATGAGAGTTTTTCGATAACTATAGGTGAATGAATGTTAAATGAGCCTTTTCCTCAGGCTCCTTTTCACGCCTCAGGTCTCAACCTAAATGTCAACCCCTCAAAGAGTTCTCTTCTGACCATTCCCTCCATTTACCTTCTGAGGTAAATGAAAGATTGTTAAATTATTTGCCATTCCTTCCATGAAGAAGTGGGTCTGAGCAGACTCATGACTGCTTAACCAATGTTACACAGCATAAATGATGCTTTTCTAGGTGTCCAGCTCAGTCTATCAGAACCGGCAGCTACATCTTCCTGTCTCTTGGGATGTGCTTATAGATCCCAGCTGCCATCCTGTGAGGAAGCCAAAGCAGTACTATGAAGAGGCCCACTTAGAGAACAGCCAAAAGCCAGTACTAAATTGCCATCCATGTGAGCAAAGTCACCTCAGCTGCTATCACTTAGAGTAGGAATGAGCGGTCGCGGCTAAGCCCTGACCAAACTGCAATTGGTCAGCAAAATGAAAGGTTATTGTTCTAACCCACTCAGTGTGGGTTGTTTTTTGTGTGTGTGCACATCAATACAGAACTGGAACATCCTCTAACACATCATCCTATTGATCTTTCCTTTTTATGATATGTCTCAGTCTGCAAGGGTCATGTGTATCATTTCTTTCCTCCCAGTCACCACCCTCAGTTAAATATGAGCTCCATGTCTATCCTATCCACTTCTACAAATGGTACCTGGTATAGAATGCATGCTTAGTAAATACTTTTTGAATAACTGAATGTTCTTCTTAGAGCTATGTTACAGAGTGGCCCCATAGATGAAAACAAGGACCTTTGGACTTTTCAATTACGTAATCTGTCTTATGTGGAGAGTTACAGTATTCTTTCTGTCTAAGATAACTGTATTTCAGGTTTCATGTTATAGGCAATGACAATTACTACCTTAGATTTACTTTATTAGGGTAAAATACACATTTCTTATGCTAATAGATTTTCTTTTTAAATCTTAAACCAGATATGCTCTAGTAAGGAGAGGACGGGAGAACAGCGGGTGGTGATGTCATGGTAGAAAAGAATGGCTGTGTTTATAGGCAAAATAATTTACAAAAAAAACCCTGGAAGCTTAGATCTCATTTTCTCTTAGACAACCATTCTAGAGAATCCAGTGTTAATCTATAAGTTCTCTAAAATATGATTTTAAACAAATGACTCTAATAAGCTATGTTCTTTTTAAAATCCTAGCAGGTTCTAATTTAGTCTTAAATAATTACAATCCTTCAAACTACAGATCATAAAACTTAAGACGAAAAACTCACTTTCACAGAGGTCATTTAAATAAAAGAGCAAAAAGATGTAAAAGTTTTAAGGGTATTTTTCCCCAGTAACTGAGCACTTTCTTATAAGAGGGGAATTTTGGTCTTGGTATACTCATTCCCAGCTCCATCAGCAAGTGGGGCCCTTTGACTCCATGTGGGAAATAAAGTATCAAATGATCAGCAAGAAGCTGAACTTTAAATTTACAAGTGCACTTTCCATTCCTATGGAAATTGCACATTCTGTGGAAATGTGCTTAGATTGTCATTGTCTAGTCAAATACAGTGAAGATGCAAGTTGAAGGAGCATAATTAAGGTTTAAAAAAAAGATACAATGAGAATGGCTGTCTTTCATGAAGCCTGATAATCAGCACCTTGGATGCATTTATGGGCACAGAATGGTCAGACACATTCTCCTGAACCACTGGTCCTCAATTATCATCATCTGTGGCTTGTTATGTAAGTGTATGCACTATTTCAGTATCTTTGCTTAGGTAATCTGGATGCTCAGTTGAATAGAAATTTTCTTTGGGCTCCTTCAAATCCCATTGCATAGGTCTATGTCTTTGATTTCATGCAGCTTGTCAAGTTATCAATGAAGTAAAAATAGTTTTTTTTTTTTTTTCTGAGAGAGAGAGAGTTTTTTGGCAATACAGTCAGTAAATTCTAACGTTAGTTTTAAAGAAGACTTGTAAAAATACCAAATATGCTGTCATATTTTATGCATCCACAGAGATAAGAATAAGAGAAATGCACTGATAGAAGAATTAGCTTTGCACAGCTAAATCTCCAAATGTCAGACCTCTCCTACAGAGCAACATGAAATATAATTAAACTTGAAACCACAAGTATATATTATTTACTGAACATCTACTATGCTCAAAGCAATGGTATATGTTCTGTAGACGACATAGTGAAATGAACCTGTAGTCCTAATTAGCAAGTAGCTTTCAATGTCTGGTAATATCTCACCAGTTAAGAAAATAAATATAATTTTATAAAAATGGATTCAAAGATGGTAAAAATGTGCCCGGAAACTGATGGGGAATACAGTTACATCCTCAAATTCTACCTTCCTGTGCCCTACTATATTTGGATAAGCAGTAGTTAGGTAGCAATCCACTGTGAAACATTAGGTATAGGCCTGTGAAGACACTCAAAGACTCAGAGATGAATTTATTTTCCTAATACTTTTTACTGGAATATTGCTGATGTCACCTAATGGCCGAGAATTTTAATGAAATTTTAATAATGTAAAACGGTTACTTCCAATTTATTGTCTGCCTGCCTTGCCTATAGGACATGTGACTGGCTCACTTATTTTTTTTTTACTTTAAGCTATTTCATAAACTTAAGAGGCAGAACACATCCCAGAGGAGGAGGTAATATTCAAAAGAAGATATTCTGGATTTCAAAATTCATCTAGGCCATAAAGAGGACCAGGGAGATGCCTCAATCATATCTCCCTACTCCTCCCCACTGTGTATTTTTTTTTTTTTTTTACTGCAGAAGTAAGTAACTGTCTATTTTCTTTTATAAAAATGATTTGAAAGGGTTTTGCTTTCTTATTTGTAGAATCAAGTTCACAAAATTAAATTTCAAAAGATTGGTAGGTTTGCAGTCATTGTGCTATGTTTCATCTCCTGTTCCTAGGATACAATTCTGATTGTTTCAGAAACTCATTGACAGTAGGATAACATGTTCTGTGTGCTTTTCACGTTTGTTTCAAGGGCAAATTTTCTTGCACACAAACGAGGACAATTATCTTCAAAAACTCCCGGCAAAATGCAGATATACCTCAATAAAAACCTGTTTCACGTCATCACATTCAAATCCCAATGTGGAGAATGTTATTGTTATTGGAGCTAAGTGTAAAAACATCAGGGGCAAAATGATAAAGGATCATGCAGGCAAGGCCAGGGAATTTGGATGTTTTGAACCTTTCAAGAATTTTAAGCAGGGGAATGGCATGATGATATTTTTAGTTAAAAAGATCACAGGAGGTAGTATGGAGAACGAATTGGAGGAAACAAGACTGGAGAGCAAGACATCATTTTCAATAATCTTATTAAGAAAGGAAAAGAGTCTGCATTGAGGTATAGCAATAGGAATGGGAAAGAGAAATAGAGACAGAAAGGTTCAAGAAAGATATACAAAGTAGAATCCACAGGACTTGGTGAGTCACTAAGTGTTAGAGGAAGGGAGAGGGCATAGTTACTGTTTTCATGGCTTCTGGCTTTGAGAGCTGGATAAGGATTTGTGCCATCTAACAGAGTAGAAGGGCAAAGATAAAGAAAATCAGTTTGGAGGTGACAAGGATGAGTTGGAGAATCTTGGAAGCATTCTCTCAACTAGATTCTTGAAATAGTTGTTTGAGATATCTAGGTCTGGAAATCAGGAAAGAAAGGTTCTGTAAGTTTTTGTATTGATTTTAAATAGCCCTTAGTTCCAAACCATTGCAGGGAAGTGTTAATTAGTATATATAGGACTTGTAAATCGTTGGTGGTAAATATATCCGTGGCAGTTGATAAGGTCACACAGGCAGGGTAGGTAGAATGAGAAAAATAGAAGGCTGATAATGAAACCGTCATGTAAAACAAGAGCAGGTAGAATGGAAATCTACAGGGAATATGAAGGAAACAGGAAAATAATTTAATAGGAAAGCTGTCCTAGAAGGTTAGCAGAGAAAATGTTTCCATTTCCATAAAATGTTTCCATTTTATGACAATTATCAGTAGTATCAAATGTGACATGAAAGAGAAATAGGATTAATGCATGCACATACACAAATATATTATTGGACATCTGAGAATTAATAAAACTGTTCTCCATGGAGAAGTACCCTCTTCACCCTGTTTGGTCTCTAATACTCCATGTAAGACCCAACCCCAGGCATGAACATTCTCCTCCTCCTGCTTGGGTTCCACCTCCCCGTGACAACTCATCACCCTAGCGCAGATTTTCCCCCATGTCACCCTGCTTCGGCTCTGACACGCCACACTTGCACTGCCTTCCCCGGACAACATCCTCCTCACCTTGATCAAATTCCAGTACTGCGCTCTGGTCCCTCACAACTGCTCCCTGCCCCAGGCAAAAGGAAACCCAATGTGCTTTGCCCCACTTTAATGCCTTTAGGAATTAATTGCTCATGAAGGGAAGGGAAGGAAAAAGGAAGAGAAAGAACAAATTTATATAATTTAAGTGTGCCTATGATAAAAATCAACTGGCCACATACTCCAATATGCAGCACCTGCTTCTCTTTTATGGAGAGCTCTGGATCCATCCAGATGTAGCAAGTGTGATACACCAGTTTGGCCAGCCAAGAACTTCAAAATATCTTAGATTTGTCAATGGGAGCGTGTTCATGGCCTTGGTTAGAACAATTTTACTGTCTGTCTATCTGCATTTTAAATGTTTCAGATTCCACTTTTGGCCTTTATTTCTTCTCTGTTATATATATTTTCTGTATATCTTTTACAAACTATGTTCTGTAAATTGATAGCTAAAATTTTCCAGTTATAATCTTTCATAATCGCCAGATCCTTATTTCCAAACACTTTATAATCCCCATTAAATTCTCCACAGGTGACCAAGAATGTCCAAAATTTAACTACTGTCTTTCCCCCAAAACCCGACTTATCCTACCATCTGCTTTTTCATGAATGGTATCTCTCTTCTCCTGGCCATCCAAGTTAAACCTTGTGCCACTCCATCCTCTTTCCTCTCCCTGATTCCTCAAACCCAGTGTCTAAGACCTGTTGTTTCTACTCCCTAAATAATCTCAAATATACCCTCTCCTTTCCATTTTCACTATTACTGCTTAATTAAATGCTGTGCTTCACATCTCTGATCCACGTTCAGAATCAAGGAACTCATTCCTTCCAGTAGCTAGGATGTTGCCTGTTGATGGCTCACAGCTGAATCTCTTCCAACCAGGAATTTTCCTCAGTCAAAGGGAGCTAGCTGCCTTGCCTAAGGTTACATCCCCTTCCCAGGGGCAACTCCCATCCATTGACTACTGGTTGGTGCAGAGGTACAAAGACCTTGGCCCTCTTTTCACAATCTGGGACAACTACGAATAGCCATCCCAGTGCCTTACTTCCCCCATGGGATGAACCAAGGATTTGTTATAATTCCATTGCAGTTCAATGTCTCCCAATACTGATTCCTTCATGGCCTCACAGGTGTTGCCAAAAGCACACCCAAACTTTCTGTGTGTAACTCTTCATCTCACAGTTTGTTTGCTGGGAAACCTGACTGAAGACAAAAAGATAGTTTATGCCAGTGGTAGACCAAGGAAACAGAATTTGCAAACTAGATTACCTACCAGTCCACTGGCAAGTCTGATGGTAGTTAGTCTGATCATCTCTGACCTCCTGTACTGAATCAACTGTTAAGACTTTCCCCAGTGGTAAACTCAAATTGTATAGTTGTGGAATGGAATGCACTAGAAAATGCAATGTCTCGAGTATGTGAGAAATTAAGTAATCATAAGGATAATGGAATTGGGTAGCTGTTGCTGGTGCCATTTATTCATTGGAGAAAATAAAGCTTGGGAGTGATTAATCACCAATCTAAGATAAAGTGTTAAAATCAGAGGGTCTCCTTGGCAGTTGATAAAGGAACTCGTATCTCTTGTAGCTTAAAGGCAGATAATCTTTGGATCAGGTTAGGATCAGTCACAAAGATAGTGGTGCTTCAGGGAAAGTTGAATTCCCAGCCATTGCAAGTCTGCTATGAAGGTATTAAGGCACTGGTTGGGAAGCAGTGGGACCTTGAGACTTGGGATAGGAATATCTAATCAATGCACTTAAATCTTTAATCCCAATCCCCCTGAACACTTTGAGGCTGCGAGGTCGCCCACTCCTTCCCCCTAATGGCTAGCTTTCTCCTTCTTTTCCTTGAAAATGATGCAGAGACATCTATCTTTAATGAAAACACGTACACACCTCCCCAACCCAGGATCTATCTCAACCACATCTCCTTGCCACCAAACCAATAACTAGAGTTAAGTCCCAACAATACTTAGCCAGGGGAGCATTAGGCTGGCTAAGGTAAGAAAGGGATTATAATCTGTAGAAGTTTCAGGACTTAAGCAACATGTATCAACACAAGGTAAGGAAGCATATAATGGGATTGAATCCTGAGATTGCTATATCAAGAAGGGCAGAATATAAAATTGGGTAAAAGAGAGTTCATCAACAGTGAAGCACTCTTCCATTGTGCAGAATTTAATACAACCATGGCAGCATGGAAGAGGCACTACACAGCCAAGGAGTCAAAAGAATGGCTTGATCAGTTTATGTCAGCCAGACTCTATTAGCCACTCCAGTGCTAACAAATTGGATGCATGAATGGAGTTACCACGGGCCAGCCAGCATGGGCTCCCACTCACGAAGGATGACTTAGCTATTGCACCTGCCAAATGTCCAACATGCCAACAACAGAATCTGACAGTAATATCCCAATATGGCACCATCCATTGAGAAGGCCAACCAGCCACTTGTTAGAAAATTAATTATATTACACCCCTTTTACTCTGGAAGAGGCAATGATACATATTGAATGGAACTGACACATATTCCAGGTATGAGTTTGCATTTCCTACCCACAAGTCTTGCTAACACCACATCAGTAAAAATGCCTAACCTCACAGAGCTCACATCATAGCAGTATAGGAAGGAAAGTGTTAGTGACTGGTCTGTAATTCATCCTTCTAACCCTAGGGACAAATTGGGAAGGGAGAAAAAAGGAAGGAGGGGTGCAGGAGGGAAAAGAAAGAAGTGATAGGGTCGAGTTTTTTGCAAATATGCTAATCAGGTTTTCTGATGGTATTTACTAATGGAAAATCTTTATTTTGGGTTTATGGTAAGCAGCGTGTACCTGGCATGTCTAGGTTTGCTGATGGTATGGTAAGTCAGAAATCTATGGATTTATGAAGAATGTCCTTCTATAAAATATTGGTGCCAGTAGTATAATTATTAGATCATAAAAGGGAAAAGTTTAATGAAGAAAACAGCCCTCTTGTCTACATCAGAGGTCAGCAAACAACAGGCCCTGGGCCAAATTCTGCCATGCCCACTCTCTTCCACATCTCTCTACTGCTGTAGAACTGAGTCGTTGCTGTAGAGACTGTCTGGCCTGCAAAGCTGAAATGCTTACTCTTTGACCTTTTACAGGAAAAGTTTGCTGATCCCTGGTATAGGCAATGCCTCTTAAGCATCACTTAGAAATCTCATATCCTAAATACATGCCATGGCTCATCCTAGTGTAGCAAGAAAGAATAAGAGCCAAGATGGTGTAATTCCTGTAAACCAAAGGAAAGTGTTTCTAGATGAAGAGAGCTTTGTTGGCTAAGATTCCTTCATATTAACCGAGCTCTGAATCAAACCCTACCATGATTTAATCTAGGTAAAATTCCCCCTTGATCCCTCAGTCAGAAGGTAATGGGGATCTGGCAAATCAGGAGAACTTCTCTCTTGCCTCTGTACTGTTCCCTGACTGAAGTGGACAAGTGGTGCTCTCCTCACTGAAGCACAGTAATATTTCAGTATTCTAATACTGGACAGTGTTTGGCATGCACTGATGAGTCCCTCAACGTCTTCTATTGCTCCTGATATAGTAATTCATTTTCTAATGTCCCTGGTAGTTAGCCTGGCATTCTTCAATGGAGGTCTTCCAAATTCCCTTTAAAAGAAATGTCCCTGTTTAGATGAGCTCTTGTTGAAGTTAAAGTTGGAACAGCTCTAATTAAAACAGAGGGCTACGGGGCCTAGAAGCCCGTCCATTCCTTCTCTGCAGTGGTCCTTCCTGCAGTGGTCCCGGAATGAGTTTCTTGGAATCTCTAGAGCTCAGTAGATCAGATTGAAATATCACTTAAATAGGTGACATTAAGTTCTCTTTCAACACTAATTTATTACAACTTTTAAGTCTTGTATCTTGGACTCAAGGGATTCTTTCCCCTGCTTTATCAACTCCTCTCTGCTCTTTGAGAGAAATATATATTACATATTCAAGAGTGTCCAGTGTTTCATCATGTTTCAACATCCTGGCCGTCCACTATATAAGACAGAAGTTTCCTTGTTCCTCTACTTTTTCATCTTAGCCCACACAGGAAGAAACTTCTGCTAACAGTCTAGCCCTTATAGGCTCCTTCCCATAGTAGGAGAAACTAGTCTGACTGGTCACAGTCCAGGGTATTCTCTGAACCATATTTCACCAGTGTTTATGGTCAACACAAGGTAAGGAAGCATATAATGGGATTAAAGGCCAGTAGGAGTGCTTGCCTGCTCTTTTACCTCCTATGCCCAGGTACCTATGGCCGCTGCCTGTCCTCCTGAGTCTGCATGTCCAGACAGGGCCCAGGGTTTGCCTTCTGGAGATCTGTGGTCCATATTATTGCATATTCCAATATTAAATGGACCCTTAGATTCAAAATAATAAGGGCAAGCGCTCATAATAACCTTAGAATTAAGCTTCTTGGTCCAGCAAAATGTAACAAAAGCACAGGGAGTTACAAGGCATTCAGCTGCTTATTAATAAAAGTTTTGAAACCCTAATGGTCAGAGCTCTAGAAGGGAGGAGAGATGAAAGGCATCCTCAAATCTTATATCATTACCAGCATTTATGACCTAAGTGGCTTAGGGGAAGCAAGACCCCTAAAACCATTGCGGTAATAGGTGTCTGCAGGTACTGAAATGTACTTAGTAGGTATAACTTGTGATAGTTAGATATCAAAGCATCTATGGCTGCGTCTCTAGATACTGAGCTACTGATGTGCTTAGCAAAAAAGAAAAAAGGAAAAAAGAGAAAAAAGGCAGTCCTTTTAGGAGTAGGGGACCAAGCCTGTTTGCCAGAATCACAAGCAAAGATATAGGATTGGGTCTTGGGCAGAGAGAGACGTCTTTCCTGGGAATAGGAAATCAGAGGACGATGAAGTTTCTCTTCTCTGGAATGCGCTGCAAACAGATACTTTTCATAAACATGGCTGTAAGACGCAACAACCAAAGTAGTTTTCTCAACTCCCAGGCACATTAGAATCACATAGAGAGTTTTTAAAAATACATGTCTGATTCCTAAGCCCTACAACAGACTAACTGATAACAAAATCTCTAATGGAAGGCATCCAAACATCTGTAGTTTTCAAAGTTTCCCAGGTGACTCTAATATCCAGCCAAGTTTGTGAATCACTAGGCAGTGTAAATACTGCATACATGCAGAGGGAAAGATTTTTGTTGCACTGAATGTTGTAAGGCAGAAATCTAACAGGTTTTGCTGTTTGTTTTTATTCTCATTCATTATATCTTTCAGCCAGGGCTTAGGGACTGCTAGGAGGAAAGATCTGCTTTGGTTGCACCAGGAAAAGAAGGAAATAGATTTCTGTGCTGATGGAAAGGTGAAGGTTTAAATCTAAAAAGCGGAGGAGAGGCAAGGTTTTGGAGAGAGGGGCTCATAGTAAAGATCTCATTTGGGTTTTGAAGAACTGGAAGTTGCATTGAAGGTTAAGATGACACAGGAGGAGAAAACAAGAATTTTGTTAACCTTCATATTTATTTAGATTCCCCTTATGACTAGCATTTACTGAAGGTGTGCTAATGAGATAAAGAATATCCCAAAACTCTGCCCCTTCCTCCCTTTGTTCACTTCGCACAGTTCAGGGTACCACCAGGAAAAGTCAATTTTTAAATTTCAAGTCCAGCCAAATCATTAAAATAACTAGGGTGGCTTAGTGGCTTCATAAAAATTAAATCAGGCACACATTTTGAGTAAGCTCATTATGGAAATAAGGAATCCACAGAGCCATTTTAAAGTTGATGCGCTTTCCAAAATCTTGCTATTATCTTATATGTGTGTGTCTATATGTGCCGGAATGTCCAGTACGTGGTTACATAAAAATGCCTGATGGCAGCCCCTCTGCTTTCCCCAATGGATATTTTGATTTATACCACTTCCAGCTTTATTCGACTTCCACTGATTAGTTTGCATTTACATTTTCATAGCATCCAGCTGCTCGGCATTCATGATTTACATTCATCCAATGTAATTAAAGTATTTGTTGTGGGTTTATAAGCCTTTTAATGGTCTATATTTCTGCATTTTGTGTCTCTCCTTTTCCAAATTTATTTTATTCATCAAGCTGTGTCCTAAAAAGCAGTAGAAACAATTACCTCTAAAGTATGTTGGTATACAGCATGAATAACACTCACGCTGGATTTAAAACTACCCTCTCTCGAATTACCAGTTCAGTGCTGAAAATAAATGTCTCTCTCTCCAGATATTAGAATCTAATTATGTACAATAAACCATGTTAAATAATATCAAGGGTCCAGCCTAAACCAACAAAGACTCAAAGTTCCCCATAGAAAGCTGAAATGTTCCAGCTCACATCTGCTTTTTGGGGCCAAGGTTATTTTCAGAGGTCGCTGGCACTGTTGAGAACCTGTCCAGGCTTGACATGATAGAGTTGAAGTGCACGCTAAGGAGGAGGAAGCCTGTTTCTCTTGCCTGCTACTCTGCACAAACCAATTTGGTAAATACTTTCATTTCAGTCCCCTGTAATTAATAGGTAATTAGCTGTGGCTCTGGGAAGGAACAGCAAAATGACAGCTAAACCATTTAGACTTTTACTACAAACGAAATCGCCCAATGCAGTCAATACTTCAATATGACTTCAGAAGCTGAAATAATCTCTAGGATTTAAATTCCCATTGACCTCTAGATCAGTCCTGACTTCTAACCTCTAAGTCTCTTTTGGCATTAATCCCACTCCATATTTGCTTCCATCTTTGGATAAGCGCCTGTAAAACCCTAGAATCAGCTAACCTTATCTTCTAAACATAATTCTTTCAGCCACCTTTCAGCCTTTTTCCAGGCCTATATACATTTCACCAGTTTACCATCTTATTAGATGCTAAACCACACTCTTCATCTGTTTCAAGTGACAGGTCAAAGCTAACATTTTTTAAAAACCCTGCCCAATTAATATCAAGAATTTACTCTTCTGAGTCACTATACATTTTTAACACATGGAAACAATTATTTTACCCTTGTGTCTGTTTCTTTAGTATTCATCTGTGCAGTTTTGATTATCTCATCTCTCCTGTTTGGTTGAAAATAGAGGGTAAGAAATTGCTCTTAGTTTTAATTGGTGCTGAAAAGAACAGCTTTGATTAAAAATAATAATAATAATAGGTTTGGTTGGGAGAAGAGGGAGGAGAAATTTGGTAATAGTAAACTGGAACTTTATTCCAAATGATTTATCTTTTGAAAGAATAGAAAACATGGAATGAGATAGTTATAAATATGTCTAATGTGCTAATTAGAATGGCAATATTCATTGTCCACAATCTTAGGCATGCTGGTTTATATTAAAATAAATTTTAAAATAGTTGTGAAAAAACAGAAATATAGATCAATGGAACAGGATAGAAAGCCCAGAGATAAACCCATGCACATATGGTCACCTTATCTTTGATAAAGGAGGCAAAAATATACAATGGAGAAAAGACAGCCTCTTCAATAAGTGGTGCTGGGAAAACTGGACAGCTACACGTAAAAGAATGAAATTAGAACACTTCCTAACACCATACACAAAAATAAACTCAAAATGGATTAAAGACCTAAATGTAAGGCCAGACACTATCAAACTCTTAGAGGAAAACATAGGCAGAACACTCTATGACATAAATCACAGCAAGATCCTTTTTGACCCACGTCCTGGAGAAATGGAAATAAAAACAAAAATAAATAAATGGACCCAGTGAAACTTAAAAGCTTTTGCAGAGCAAAGGAAACCATAAACAAGACAAAAAGACAACCCTCAGAATGGGAGAAAATATTTGCAAATGAAGCAACTGACAAAGGATTAATCTCCAAACTTTACAAGCAGCTCACACAGCTCAGTATCAAAAAAACAAACAACCCAATCCAAAAATGGGCAGAAGACCTAAATAGACATTTCTCCAAAGAAGATATACAGATTGCCAACAAACACATGAAGAATGCTCAGCATCATTAATCATTAGAGAAATGAAAATCAAAACTACAATGTGCTATCATCTCACACCAGTCAGAATGGTCATCATCAAAAATCTAGAAACAATAAATGCTGGCGAGGTTGTGGAGAAAAGGGAACCCTCTTGCACTGTTGGTGGGAATGTAAATTGATACAGCCACCATGGAGAACAGTATGGAGGTTCATTAAAAAACTAAAAATAGAACTACCATACGATCCAGCAATCCCATTACTGGGCATATACCCCGAGAAAAAACATAATTCAAAAAGAGTCATGTACCAAAATGTTCATTGCAGCTCTATTTACAATAGCTAAGACATGGAAGCAACCTAAGTGTCCATTGACAGATGAATGGATAAAAATGTGGCACATATATACAATGGAATATTACTCAGCCATAAAAAGAAACGAAATTGAGTTATTTGTTGTGAGGGGGATGGACTCAGAGTCTGTCATACAGAGTGAAGTAAGTCAGAAAGAGAAAAACAAATACCGTATGCTAACACATATATATGGAATCTAAAAAAAAAAAAAAAAATGGTCATGAAGAACCTAGGGGCAAGACAGGAATAAAGACACGGGGAGGGGGAAGGGCAAGCTGGGACGAAGTGAGAGAGTGGCATGGACATATATACACTACCGAATGTAAAATAGCTAGCTAGTGGGAAGCAGCCACATAGCACAGGGAGATCAGCTCGGTGCTTTGTGACCACCTAGAGGGGTGGGATAGGGAGGGTGGGAGGGAGGGAGACGCAAGAGGGAAGAGATATGGGGATATATGTATATGTATAACTGATTCACTTTGTTATAAAGCAGAAACTAACACACCATTGTAAAGGAATTATGCGCCAATAAAAATGTTAAAAAAATAGTTGTGAAACATGCTCAGTGCTACATTTCAATGCAGACTTTTATTGACTAGCCTACTGAGATTCTGGTGTAATTACTTTTTAGATTTCATGGTTATTCCATGATTTTTAACTCAGATTCCACCTCTGAATATTTAGACCAAAGCAGCTAAAAGATTATGCTCTCTTTTTAAGAAATATCTACCATAAGCTTTTTAAAAACTTATTTTGAAATAATTTCAGACTGATAGAAAAGTTGTAAGAATAGTGTATTTTTTTCCGACTGTTGTTGTAACAAACAAACACAAATTTAGTCTCAGGGTAAAACCCAAGGTGTCAGCAGGGCTGCATTCCTTCTGGAAGACCTAAGGGAGAATGTTTTCTTGCCTTTTCCACATTCTAGAAGCCACCTGCATTACTTGGCTCATGGCCCCCTCCTACATCTTCAAAGCCTGCAGTGTAGCATCTTCAAATGTCTCTCTAACTCTCACTGTCTTCTGACATCCCTGTTTCACTTCTAAGGATGTGTGAGATATTGGGCCTACCTGGATAGTTCAGGATAATCTTCCTATCTCAAGATCCTTAACTTATTCACATCTACAGCATCCCTTTTGCCATGTTAGTTAACATAACCACATGTCAGGGTTAAGACGTGGACATTTTTGGGGAGGAGGGAGCATTATTCTGCTGCCACAAATAGAATAAAGAATTCTTGTATATTCTTTATCTGGAGTCCCCAGATGTTAACATTTTACCACATTCACTCTATATTTCTCTTCCTTTCTCTCTCTCTTCATATACATATTTCTTTCTGCACCTTTTGAGAGCATATTGCAGACATGATGTCTCTTTACCCCTATATACTCAGTGTATATTTCCTAAAAACAAGCTTATTCTCTTATATAATCACCGTAAAATTGATCCAGATCAGAAAATTAACATTTGTAAGATGCTTTTAGTTAATCTACAGGTCTGTGTCAGATTTTGCCAACTGTCACAATAATGTCCTCTATACTAAAAGAAAATCTCAGATCATAGGCTCAGATCATTTGTTATCTACCATGTCCCTTTAGGCTCCTTTGATCTGAAACAGTTCCTCATTCTTTCTTTAATGATGTGGATAATTTTTAAGAGTACAGGTCAGCTATTTTGGAAAATGTCTCTTAATTTGGGTTTATTTGATGTTTCCTCATGATTAGATTCAGGTTATGCATTTTTTGGCAGAAATATCAGAGAGGTTAAATTTTGTTCTTTTCAGTGCATCATATCAGGAGACACCAGAAACTTTTGCTGGATCTAAATTCAGTCTCATTTTAATAATAACAAGGTCTAACATTTAGGAATACTTGCTCTGTGTCTGGATCTGAGCTAAACACGCTACATACATTATCTAATTTAATTTACCATATTTGTTTTCACTATAACTGAATGGGGATTCACACAACTGGTGAGATAAAGATCTGGAATTTGAACTCCTTGTCTTTTTCTTTCCAAATGCCATGCTCTTTCTACTTTATTTATAAAAAAGGGAATTATTAAGTTTTCATACTTAAGATTGACCAAGACAGCCTCGATGTTCTCTTCAGTTCAACTAAATTTCAGATAGGTTCTTCCTGACTTCAGACTCCACCTCCATTTTCTTCCAGCATTTATTTTAGAAAACTTGAATTGTGAATTCTTTTTCTGACCCTTTGAGATGTAAATCTTGTCCCAGCCTCTTGCCAGTTTTACAGTCCAGAAATGTCTTTCTCAAGGACCTGGGAGCCATCCCTTTGAAATGTAGTCAAGAAAGATAGTGCCCCCTCCCAGTCTCTGTGGGAGGGTAGGAGCCTAACTTCAATAAGTGCCAGTTAGTAAACACTTTGAACAACCTCCCTGCCAGCTTCCTCCAGTACTTTTCCACTAACTCACCCTCGCACTTAAAAACTCCTTCCGCCTTTTGTCAGTGGAGTTGAGTTCAGTCTGTCTCCCCTGTAGCATTAATCTCTCTCTCCTGTTGCAACAGTTGTGAATAAAGTCGTCTTATTCAGGGCAATATTTCTTTTACAAGTTTATATGAAAAAAAATTTTTAATTGATGTCAAGTTTTCCCCCAACAAGTATAAAGTAATTAAGCAATGACGAGTATAGCAGTTTTAATTATTATTTTTTAATGACTCCTGAATCACATACTATGATGTGGTAGCTCTCACTTTGACACAGCCATGGTCTTGTTTTAAACAGAAAAGTATACCTTCCTGTTTTGTCATTGAAATAAACACCTAACTATTGCCTGCTACCCATTTTCTAGGGACAGCTATGCACATGGGCTAGTGGGTGCTGCCAGGTTCACACCAGCAATATCTCCTTGCTTTATCCCTAAAATATTACTCTCTTAGCTTAAGTGTTGGGTTTCCGTCCTTTGCAAAGAAAGGAGTTCTACTAATATTCTCATTACTTAAAATGTGTTTCTACCCCTGCCTTAGGATGTAAGCCCTTTGTTTGGAGGTACATGTAAGAGTATTTTTAGCCCTTCAGAATCTTTAGGGCAGATGTCATGATTTAGATCCCTGCATCCTCACTTTTTTTGGCTCTGTGAGTGGGGGTTAGGGAGGAGGAAAGGGTGTGCATTTTGTTGACAGTGATTTTGGTATCCCAGGAGGAAGTGCCAGCTGAATATATTCATTACTAATCCTCAGATTCTAATTCCATAATTGCCTTGTTTTGTGTTTGGCTTTTTGTTTTGTCTTCCATGTACCCAGTTTCCCGTTACTGTTTCATAAGTGAAATATCTTTACTTACCACTCTGAGACTATTTATACTTTCTCTAAAGTTTTTCCTACACCTTGCATTGGCTGTTTTATCCAAGTGTCTTTAGTATGGTTGTCTCATACCTGGTAGAGGTATTCTTCAACTAATTGGTGAAACCTGGCTCCCTATTTATATTTGAAAGTGAGGTACTCAAAAGCTAATGGGAAGCTCTGTGCTGGTCCCTAGAGCTTTCTCCCACCTGAACTTGAGCATTTCATTGGAGGACTTCTTAACAGCATTATCTTCAATTTCATTTCATGAATGAGGGATCCTATAACTTTTCACCTATGGGTGTAAGCCTGGGAGCAGGATTGTGGATGATGAGGGTAAGATAGTGTGTAGGGAGCCGGGAAGCTCATGAGTCAATATGCAGACTGATCTGATCCCTGTTTTCAGTCCTCATTTCACGTGCCCTGCAGTATGTTTGATGTGCTAAGTCCACGGCTTCTCTGGTTCTATTTTTCCGGCTTTTTCTGGTTCCATTTTGCCTTTTGAGTGTGTGTGTGTATGTATGTGTGTCCTAGGGGACAAAAGGGGAAAGGGCTAGTCACCTGTTTGCAAGTCTTGGAGAAGAGAAGGGGGGGGGGGGTTCCTGTTGCTCCCTGTACATACTTTTAGCCATTCTCTCCTCCCTAGTGTTCGCAACTTTGGAATTTTTCTGGAGTTCTGCAGCATTCGCTAGCTTGCTCTTGTTGGTTTCTACTTACACAGATTCCTTGTCTCTTCTTCCATTTCTTTTCGTCCTTGTTGGTTATTATTTTTTAGAAGTACTTTACACTCCTTTTAATGGATTTTTGGGAGAGTACAGAAATAAATGCAAGAGTTCAGTCCACCATCTTTAACTCTTGGTATTCTTCATTTTTAAATTTAGATTTCCCTGCTTTAATGTCTACTTCTTTATAGCATCTCTTTTCTAACTAGATTTAACCTCTGGAAAACAGGTGTACTGTCCTAAATGCTTTTGTGTATGGTATGTATGTATACCATCTATGTATATGCGTCTGGTATCTGCCGCGGGTTTATAATAATAGAATCAGCGCTTACATATGCCAGGCCCTGGGATAAACCGTTCACATGGATTAACTCATTTATGCATCATAACACTCTTGTGTCCCAGATATTATTATTGTTTCTGATTTATAGGTGAGATGCTTAAAGGTTAAATAACTTGCCGAAGATCACATAGCTACGAAGCTGTAGAGCTGATTCAAATGCAGTTGGCTCAAGGCTGTGCCCTCAGACGCTATACTATATAGCCTCTCAGTTATGTAGCTTGCATGTATGTACGTGTGTATACTTCATACAAGTGCGCTATCTGCTGTATTTTTCCCTTTTATTTGTATAGTTATTGCAGTAACTGGGAACAGTGTTTGCCTGAGAACAGACACTCGTCTCATTAGAGGACTGACGTTACTGACACTGTACTGTGCCTTCTTATCCGCCCCAGCAGTGTGCTTTTTCTATAGAAAAATCTCAGTAAATATTCATTATTTCACTTTATTCTGATACCCATACACAGGTAATTTTATCGGTAATTTGGACTTTATAAAAGTTCTTCGATATGCAAATCTTCTTGCATCTAAAATGTAAGCAGTTTTTATGGGGGGAAGGGGAGATGGTACTCACAGAGCTGATGTTTACACAGGAGTTGTTTACTTCTGGATTGAAATGAAGAATCTATTATACAACCCAGTTGTTCTATTCCTGTAACCACTTCGCATTTAGATGTACTCTGTTTAGAGTCCACCATACGTGAGTTAAGTCATTTAGGTTTAGCTGGGCCCTGGACTGTGTCTGATAGAGAAAGAAAGACAAATACAAGCGCCTTTTTAAAAGAGAGAGTTAAACTTCTGGATGTGTTATGTGAATGAAAATTGTTGTGGCTTTCTTTCCATGAAAGACAGAACCCTAAGTGGTTGGCTCAGAAAGGTGTGTATGGATACACCCTCCCCTGTCCCCTCCAAACATACCACACACACACACACACACCTCCTTGTTTTCAGGTTCAAGGTCATAGTGATGCCTGTTTTTCCGCTTGAAGAATGATAACGATGAGAATAAATTCCTTTTCATTATTGGATCATGTCTTACACTCCTGATATTCTTCCTCCTTTACCTTGTTAGGAGAGAGCCACTGTTTTTAAATAAGAAAGCAGTGAGATTCTTAACTGTACATTTTGACAAGAGACTCAATTAGTATTAGATTTTTCAATGACTGATGATTTGCATTCACTTCAAAATAGCCCAGAGCCACGAACTTCTTTCACAAAGCATACCTGAGGGCTGGCAGTAGGCAGTGGCTTTGCCATTATTACTGATCTTTCTATAATTCTAAATTGAAATGGTACTTTTTATCCTATTTCCCAGCCACCCTGCTCAAAAAAAAAAAAAAGTTTTCCCATAAATGATTTGGAACTATCTATGGACATTCTTATTACAAGAGAAGATTAGAAAAATGAGAACCAATGACCTTCTGGGTAAAGTGTACAAACACAGGCTTAATTTACTTTTTATCTGGACGTTTAGAGTATGTTTGTGCATGTGTGTTGTATGTCTCTTTTTCTTCACAGATGGTTTGTTATAATTAGATGATATAAAGCAAACATTCTCCTTAAATTCAGGAGGTGATTTCCAGTATTTCATAGCAGTATTTAGAATAAGTGGTCATGGGCATATTTAAATCTCACTTCTGTCTTATTCTCTTTCTTGCCATCTCTCAGCTATATATGCAACTGTTCTCCTTTCCCTATTTTCTCAGTGCATTGGTATTATCTCTTCTATGTCCCTCTTGGTTCTTTTTTTCTTCTGGTATATAATTAAATTTCATGAAATAAATATGTATTCATCCTGCTGATTGTTAATATGTTGAACTCTGCTATTAGCTCAGGCCATTTGGGGAATGTTGTAAAAGTCTTTTGGAATTTTCCCAGAACTAATAGGATTCTGAAAAGAAAAATCCATCAATTTACTTCCCAAGTTTGTTCATTGTTGGTTTCTTGCTGAAAGAAAGTGACCTTCTTTTTGATGAACCTGACATTGATTAGACTCTGAGTTGAGGGGCCTGCCCAGAAACTCAGGGGCCACATGACAAGTAGATGTGAAGCAAGAATTTAGTTTTCATTTTCAGAATCCATTGCAAAGTTGTTTTCTGCAAGGCTCAACTTCACCTTCTTGTCCTTTCCTACCTCAACACCTGTGAGATTTGTGGCACTAGAAAGCACTGTACTTTTAAAACAACAATGTCATTTACATAATTTCCTTTCCCACTTAGGAAGTTTTCTCTTCCCTCTCAGTGAAATTTGCATCTCAATCTCTCTTCCTTGTAAGAGCCTCCAAAAACCCTTAAGTCACAGTATTTTTGAAAACATGAAAGTTATGATTTGACTTTCCCATTGCCTGTTTATCCATTGGATTAGTGATTTTCATTAACCTCGGGAATTTAAGGAGGCCAAGCTCCTGACTGAGAATAGATCTTTATCGTGAAATCAAATTATCAGATAAAATTTTAATTAGGATTTGCACTGCTGATCAAAGGAACAGCCAAGGGATTATGTGGCAAAGGAAACGCAGAAGCTACCCAATGCCAACGGATGGATTTTCTCCATGATGCTTTTATACATACCAAAGCAAGTTTTTGGATACATGGTCCACTAAAAAACTAGAAATATCAATCTGTTATTTTTAAGTGAGACTACTTTATTATTCAAGAATCAATCTAAAGAGAATAATGAAAGTTATTCAAGTAAAATAAATCCTATGAGATCCATAACTTTATATAATTTTATCTACTAGCACCATCTCTTCCTTTATTTCAGCCTATGAAATTTTTCATTACAAAGGGTGAGACAGCCAAGGGAAGGTAGTCCGAGCAAGCTTGTAAGATTCTGTACAGACCAGGACCCCAAGAAGGGGCAAGGCTCTGTGTTATTTTTTCTATGGATGAACACAAAGGAATAAAAGTCTGAAGTTAGGTCAGAGATACTAGCTTTTAGTCTAAAACAAGCTGTGCCTGCCTGTGCATCTTTGGCCAGTGCTGGTATTGAATATCTTCCAGTTACAGATTTAGTATAAGGTCCAGAGCCAGGGAGAACCATGTCTGTCATTAGACTCATTAGCTTCCTACCAGCAATGACTTTGGAATTGGCCTAGATCCCCCTGGGACTCATTTCATTTATTCAGCTTATGTTGGTTGATCACCTTTATGTACCAACTGCCTTGAGAGGTTCTGGGGAAACAACTGTGAAAAACATATCACTCCTTCTTTTAAAGAATTTACAGTAGATAAAATTTAAACAGTTTTAATAAAACATGGCAGGTGCTATGTTAGAGGTAAATGTGACAAAGGATGCCATAGGAATACGATGGATACCCAACCCAGTTGTGGGGGGAGGGGTCAAGGAAGACTTTCAGGGACTTTTTATTTTTTTTTATTTTTTTTGTTATTAGAAGTCTTTATTTAATTGTCATGTATAGGACACTGTGCCAATCTGGAGATGTGACAATCTTCTCCAACACACATGGAATATTCACAAAAATTAAACATGGACAAGCCCATACATCAATTCCCAATGATTTCAAAATCTGTATCATATAGATGAAATCTCTGGAACTTTGGGCCAGCCCAGCCTCTGGGAAAGGAGAGGGGGACTGGGGATTGAGTTCAATCATGTGGCCAATGATTTAATCAATTATACCTATTTAATGAAACCCTAAGAAAAACTCCTGACACAGGCTCAGTGGAACTTCCTGGTTGGTGAACACACTGATGTGCTGGGATGGTGACACACCTGGATAGGGTATGCAAGCAGTGCACCCCACTTCCCTAAACTTTGTTCTATGTGTCTCTTCATTTGGCTATTCCTGATACCAACTAGGGTTCTTGGCCTTCCCCAATCAATAGAAATTGACTAGAGGCCAGACAAGAAATTCAGGCAAGGCTTTATTGGGGTCCCTGCTGCTGTGGGGGGCAGTGAGAACAAGCAACAAGGTCCCTTCCTCCCTTGCGGGGAGAGGGGAAGCTTGTTCCTTATATGGGGTGAGAGTAGGGGTGTGTCCAGGGGTCAGGCCGGAGGCGTGGCTTAGGTGGTCTGCCCATCCGTTAGGTGGTGTTGTGTGCAGGGAGCATGCTTAGGACCCTGCTTTTTCTCCCAACACCCCGTGTTTGCTCTAGGCTCTTCAAAAGTGGCAGTGGGGTTTTTTGGTCTCTTTGTATCTTTTGGGTCCAGAATTTGCCCCAACTGCACATGCAAGCACACAATTATTTTCAGTCCCATACAGTTTCTTTGTATTTTGTTGCTCGAGGAGAGGTGTGTCCAGGTGCAAGCACTGTAGCACTTCAGCAAGTGCTGAAGTCCCAGCCTGTCTCATTCCCCCGCAAAGACTCTACACCCTTATTCTTAAGGGGGAAGGGGCCGAAGGTCTCTTCTTCTGAGACTTCTTCCTGCTGGACACGGGCCACAGACCCTAGCCTACCCTAGAGGTATAGAAGTCCCTTGCTGACTGTTCTAAGGACCTGTAGGGACCTGGGCCACTCTCCACTGGAATGGGCTGAATTCTTCGAGCCATCATGAGCCTTACTTCAAACTCTTGAAGCCTGACCAAACTTAACCAGAAGGTTAAACAAACAAGGGGTAGAAACGAGAAGAACAACAGTAACCATTAAAGAGCCTGGAAAGGGAAGGAACCAGGTTAACTTTGGGCTTCCTTAACTGTTGACCAGACAAAGGAGGTGATGTCGCTCTTGCCAAGAAGCCATTCTCCTTGGGTATATATTTTTGTCCATCTCAGGGTTAAAGTTTAATGTGTTTCTCTATTTTTAGAATGGAAGGTCTGGACCTGTTGGTCCCAGCTCTCCCTCTTGGACCAAAAAGTCTGAGTCACAGGTTTACAATGGTAGGGAAGACAACAGAGCACTAGACAAAATATGGCATAAATCAGTATGACTGAAAAGAAAAGGGTTATAAGAACATGAAAACCTCCTGCCAGAAATTTTTTTGTACTTTGTGGGATCCAAGAGAGCAAACTAGAGAACCAGTTTTCAATTTCCCCGCCCATATTGAATAGCTAGGAATGGTGGTTAATTATCTGCTGAAGGCAAGTGGCTTTTCGACTTTTCTCAATGTTGGTTTCTAGCTGGTATGGGCATGAGGGCTGCTTTCTTTGCCTCCCAATCTGCCCTGTTGTTCCTTTGGGTAATTTGAGAATTTTCCTTTTGGTGCCCGCGGCACTGAATGACTGCTACTAGTTTTGGTTTTTGAGCCTCTTCTGTGAGATGTAAAATCTCAGCCCCATATTTTACAGGGGAATTTTTTGCATTTAAAAGTCCTCTTTCTTTCCAGATAGCTGCATGGGCATGTAAAACAAGGAGGACATATTTTGAGTCTCTCTCTCTATATATGTATAATTTACTTCCCGTAAGGTTAAGGTTTCAAGTAGGGCTATTAGTTCAGCCCTCTGGGCTGAAGTGCTAGGTGGCAAAGGTTTTGCTTCTGTAACACTATAAGAGCTCACAATAGCATACCCTGCCCTCCTGACTCCATCTTTAATGAAACTACTGTCATCAGTAAACCATTCTTCCTCAAGGTTTTCTATGGCCTGGTCTGTTAGATCAGGCCTACAGGCATAAACCTGGTCAAGGATTTCAAGGCAGGAATGTGTTAGTTAGTTCTGGGCTTTCCGTGGGCATTAGTATAGTTGGGTTGAGGGTGTGGGAAGCTTTGAGGGTTAGTTCTGGGGAGTCAAAGAGTAAAGCCTGGTGGCCTCCGGTTAGCCAATGGTGACCTTTAATTTCCAGAATCCCTTATACTTGATGAGGGGTCTGGATTTCCAGTGGCCGTCCAAATGTAAGTTTGTTCGCTTCCTCCACTAATAAAGCAGGGGCAGCTACCGCCCGGAGGCAGCCAGGCCAACCTCAGGCCACAAAGTTTGTTTGGAAAAATAGCCCGAGGAACTTCTAGCTTTTGCACAAAGACCCCCAGAGCTGTCCCCTGTTTTTCAGCTACGTGCAAGATAAATGGTTCTTTTAAATCGGGGAGACCCAGCACAGGAGCTCTGGTGAGGCCCTGTTTGATATTATGAAAAGCCTTTTCTTGTTCCCCAGTCCAAAGTAATAGTTCTGTATCTGAGCCTTTAGTGGCTTCATATAGAGGCTAGCCATTAGTAAAATAGCCCGAGGAACTTCTAGCTTTTGCACAAAGACCCCCAGAGCTGTCCCCTGTTTTTCAGCTACGTGCAAGATAAATGGTTCTTTTAAATCGGGGAGACCCAGCACAGGAGCTCTGGTGAGGCCCTGTTTGATATTATGAAAAGCCTTTTCTTGTTCCCCAGTCCAAAGTAATAGTTCTGTATCTGAGCCTTTAGTGGCTTCATATAGAGGCTTAGCCATTAGTCTGAATCCTGGAATCCAAATTCTGCAATATCCTGCCATGCCTCAGAAAGTACAAAGTTTTGTTTTTTTGTTGTTGTTTTTTTTTTTTGTCTTTGGGGCACTTAGGCCTAATATAGCTTGTTTTCTATCTGGAGATAACTGTCTGTCAGGGTTTATAATATATCCCATATATTTAACTTGTTGCTTTGAGATTTGGGATTTTTTTCTGGGAGATCCTGTAACCCCAGGTCCCAAGGAAATTAAGGATTCAGTGGTATTTTGCTCTGAGGCCTTCATGGTGGGGTACATATTAATATATCGTCTACATACTGTAGAATGGCCCCTTCTTTTAGGTGTATTTCCCTTAGTTCTTTTCCAGGGCCTGGGAGAACAATGTGGGCTGTTCTGAAACCTCTGAGGCAGTACTCTCCAGGTATATTGTTGCATTTGGCCTGAGTGGGGCCTAGTCTACTCGAAGGCAAACTGATACTGAAATGAGGGATTAACTGGGATGCAAAAGAAGGCATCCTTGAGGTCAAGAACAGTAAACCATTTGGCATCTCCAGGAATCTGGACTAATATATTATAAGGATAGGGCACAAGGGTATGTACAGGGACCATTGCATCATTTACTTCTTTAAGGTCTTACACCATTTGATATTTCCCAACTGGCTTAACAACTGGCAGAATAGGGGTACTGCATGGAGACTGACAGGGCACTAAGAGGCCATGTTTTAAGAATTTATCTATGAGGGTTTGCAAACCTTTTTTTGCTTCCAGCTTTATGGGGTACTGTCTCTTTTTAGGATAAGCGACTTCTGGCTTAAGGCTGGTTTTTACAGGTAGGGCATTTATAGCCCTCCCAGGGATTCCTTTGTCCCAAATTGCAGGGTTTACTGTGTGTAGAATATGGTTGGGAATAGGCCCTTGTTCTTTCAGCTGATTTGTCTTAGTCATAGTCAAGAAAAGGGGCTGCTTGGGACCTCCTAATAGTAATATGTGGCTCCAAGGGAGCCCAGAATGTCTCTCCCCAGTAGTGGGGTAGGACACTCAGGCACAACTAAGAAGGTATGTGAAATCAAGCGCTGTTCAAACGGACACAAATGGGAGGTCCAGTGAAGAAACAGGTGTGAATCTTTCTGTTGACACCAGTCACTGTATAGCTTTTGGAGGAAAGAGGCCCAGTGTGAGAGATCAGGACAGAGTAAGTGGCTCCCATATCAATTAAAAAATTGATTTTTTTACCTGCCATGTCAAGGACCAGCTGGAGCTCCTCAGTACAGTTAGAAATCTCATTGCGGGGAGCTGCCAGAATCCCTGGGCCACCTCGTTCATCCAGCATGGCCATCTTGGGAGTGGGACCCCCCTTCCCCTTTGGGACTGGGGACGGTCCCACTTCCAATGACCTGTTCGTTTGCAGACTGGACATGGACCAGGGGGTTCTTTTTGGCACTTTTGGGCCCAGCGACCTGTTGACTTACATTTGAAGCATTCGCCCTTGCTGGTTTTACCTCCAGGCGGATGGTTAAACTTCCCTGGCCCCCTTGGGTTGTCCTGAGGTTGCAAGGCATGGCTGACAGCTATGACCATCAGTATAGCTTGAGCCCTGGCCTGCTTGTTTTCATGTCCAGTTCTCTCTTCCCTCCTCAGCTTGATCTCGATTATTAAATACCCCAAAGGCCATTTCTAGGAGTTGGGGCAACAGGGTTTTGTGAGCCTAACTTTTGTTAACTTTTGGAGTTTCTGCCTAATATTGGGGCAGGCTGGCTGATAAAATGTTGTCCCAGCAGGGGTTGACCCTCGGGAGCAGATGGATCAGTGTTAATAAATTTTCTAAAAGCTTCCACAAGCCGTCCCTGAAAGAGGGCTGGATTTTCTTATTCCTCTTGGGTCACTCCTTTACCTTTTCATAGTTAACTGGCTTTTTGATATACTTTCTCATCCCTACTAATGCACATTGGATCACATGTTTCCTGGCTTCTGTTCCCACCCAGAAATTATAATTCCAACAGGGCTCCTGATTTGGGACTGTGTCTCCACCCATAACAAAATGTTTGGGTTGGTCCCTGGCAAGCTGGTCAGCATGCCCCTGGGCTGCTGCTTAAATTCTCTGTTTTTCCTCAGGGATACAGCAAGTAGATAGGACTATTTGGACATCCTTCCAATTTAAATCAAAGGCCAGAGTTAGGGCCTGAAACCCTTCAGCACACTTACTAGGGTCTTCAGAAAACAGGCCCAGTCTCTGTCTGCATTGGGCTTAATCAGTTAAAGAGAAGGGCACATGTACTCTGATTGTCCCTTCCCCATTTGCCACTTCCCTAAGAGGGCATCCTTTTCCCGATCCTGGGTGATAGGAAGTTCCCTTACAAGTTACCCCGGAAGGACTAGTCTCTCCCTCCTGGGGCAATGGAGGGTATAAAGAGACATAGGGAGGCAGAGTGAGGATTGGTCAGAGGGATCTGGAGAAGTAGGTGCTTCCAGGGAGGCAGGTGGCTCTGGAGAAGCAGGTGCCTCTGGAGAGGCAGCGGAAAGTTGGTTTCAGCCCCTGAAATTTGGGGAAGGTTAAAAGGGGATCATCTAAAATGTCAGGATTACTCTCCGTTGATTACAGGAGCCACTTAGAGTGGGGTTTTGGTAAAGGATCATGAAGGCTTGAACACAGGGAACCTCAGTCCATTTTCCCATCTTGTGACAGTAAAGATCCAATTGCAAGATGGCATTGTAATTTAGAGACCCATTTTCAGGCCATTTTTCTCCACCCCACCCCCCCAACTTACATGAAGGCCAGGCAGTATTACAGTAGAGCTTAAGTTTTTCCCTTTTCAGCCCATCTATTTTTAAAAATTTCCAATTTTTAAAGATACATTCCAGAGGTGTTTCTTCTGGCTTAGAAGATCCTCCCACGTTGAGTAACCTGAGACCAAGAACGCTCCTAGAAATGAAGTCCGGCATCCCAGAGACATTTACTAGGAGGCTTTTGTCAGGAGGGGATTGGTGTGTCCTCCTAATTGCCTTCTTACCTAATGGGATTTTGAGCGTCCTCCATCACCTAACCAGATGTCTCTGGCCGTCAGTCCCTCGCACGAGGAGTCCACAATGGAGGACATTTGAACCAGTGCCGGAGCGTTGCCAGGACTCTCCTTGAGGGGGATCTGTTGTCTATAAAGTTTATGTCCTATAACGATGTCCTATAATAATTTGTTGGGGTGTATTACTTAAGATTGAGCATGTATAAAGCCTAGGATGTGGGCTGCTTGGAAGTGGCCAGCCCAAGAGGTAGTCTGTCATAATGTATGGGCTGCCAAGGCCTGGAGTGAAGGGGGTCCTAGAGGTGCAAAAAGGAACTCCTGGAGGAATTAGAGTTGGGCGCAATGGAAAATGCCACGGGGGTCAGGACCTGAGGGCCTAGAGGTAGGAGTATTCCCACAGGTGATTGTTTTGGACATAGAGTAAGGGGCGAGACTAGACAGCAGAAGAACCCAAAACCCTTTCCCCTCTCTGTTTGGTGGCTACAGTAAAATTGGGGAGAGGCTGATGATTCCATCTGACACTGGCAACAGCGAATTTGGGCAATGTTTCCCATGTAATTTAACATACCATATGAGCCCAATTAGTTTAGGATCGATCTCTCTTTGGGATGCTCCAGGGGCCCTTTGAAGCACCCCAAAGTTAGTTGGAGGTCAAAAGAACTCTCATTAGAATTTGATATTTGGGGAGTCTGTCAAAAATTTCAAAGTTTTAAAACACCTGGTCAGATAGAATCATAAGTTGCTGTGAAACAATTATTCCTTGAGCTAAGGTGAAAAAATTTTCAAAAATAAATACAGATCACTTAAAGACACAGGATCTCACACAATCTGATATCAAAAGCAGCATTCCAGGAAAATTCTGTTCTCTTATGAGAGAGAGAAACCAAATCCAGTCTTGCATAAGCCTACTATTAATAAAATCCATTTACCTAATTAAATTTAATCCAAACTTAGAAGACCTTGACCACATACAAAATTCTTTTCTCAATGTTCCTCTTCTGCAAACCTTCTACAACTTTCTGTAACCATACTTGGCCCCTTATTCTTTCCATTAGAAATAACCAGCTTTGGGACAAAAACGCCTTTTTTCCTTTAACAAAAATCTATTTCCATTCCTCATACCTTTTCTGAAAACACGCATCTTTCTTTCCTTAAGCAACCATAAACTGTCTTTTTCATTAGCATTCTATAGATTGGTAGAGAACATCTCAAGGTGGCAACAAACAGCTTTAGTTTCCCTCTCACAAGAAGACAAAAGTAGGTAAATTTAGACCTGTTTAACAATTAATATTCCAATATTTCATCTTACTTGAAATGGCCTGTATACACAATGAATTCCTGTCATTTAACTTAGTTTCAATTTACCAAGATTTGGAGAGACTGTTTTAGATGGATGTTTCCAAAACATAATTATTCCTGTAGAGTTTACCAAAAAGTTCTTATCCCAGTTACATTTACTTAAATTTAATCATATCAGGTTATATTCCCTGTTGACAAATTTCATAACAGAAACAATATGCGCTTATTGACTTTCAGTAACCCTAGGTATAATAAAAGTATTATACTTAATGACTCTAAAGACTGGTCTGTGTTAATTAAACCCACAAGCTTAAACCAGACAAACCAATTTCTACAAAACCAGAGATCTCATAGTTTTCCCACTTGAATTTAAAATGGCCCTGTTTTTTCCCTCAGTCTGGCGGCTACAGATGAATCAGGTGGTTCTCTGAGGGCCCAGGCAGAATACTTACAATGCAAAGACAGAGGAGAAAGATGCAAGCTCCTTGAGCCCAGGTAGAACAGTTACATTGCAAAAGCAGAGGGGTGAAAATGCAAGCCCCTGGAGCTCAGGCAGAAAGAATAGTTACATTGCAAAGGTGGAAGAGAGAAAAATACAAGCTCCTTTCTTTTCTTTTTGTTCTCTAAAATCCCACCAAGGAACCCAAGACTGGAGTCTCAGGCACTGTAGGCTGCGTTTGTATTTCAAGGTTTAAATGCTCCACCATGCCCCCAATTTTGGCAGAGATTTGCAGGAGCTGTTGAACAGACAAAACTACATGAAACAAAGATACCAGTGACAAAAACTTAAAGACACAAGCAAGAAGCTTTCAGGATAAAGGGGACAGGAGCGCAGGTATAAGGGTCAGGGGAGAGGTAAAGTTCGGAGGGACAGAAAAGACTGAAAAAGAGAAAGAGACAGCAGGAAAATAAAGGTGAGAATACTGGGAGGATAAGACTTTCAGTTACTACACTATATGAGGTTTAAACCTCTATCACTCTCATAAATCTCCCATCAGGGAGAGCCTGGTGGACCAGGGTTGGCACGGTGTGAGGCGAGCCTCTCCCACCTCTGCTTGTCACCTGTCAAGGTGAGCCGTTGCCTGCTAGAGGGAGCATGGCCTCACAAGCTGAGAGGGGTGATGCTGTAGCTGCCCGACGTCCCCTCTTTCGGAAGGATAGGACGGAAGGAGGAGAGACAGAGAAAGGAGTAGAGAGATATCAGGAGAGGGCAAAGGACAAGGGGGAGAGGAAAGCGTTGCCTGAATGAGGGGACTGAGGCCCCCAAAGGCCAGGAAGGCAGACTTACCAGACGCAGTGATGCTGAAACGAGAGGTTCAGGTGGCCGCCTATCACCCACGGGGAAGCTGCGTTCAGTGGTCCCGTGGGTGCCCGGATCCTCTCCCTGGAAGGGGACGACTGCCCCACGTTGGGCATCATAAATCTGATACCGACCAGGGCTCTCAGCCTTCCCTGATCAATAGAAATTAACTAGAGGCCAGACAAGAAATTCAGGCAAGGCTTTATTGGGGCCCCTGCTGCAGCGGGGTGAGTGAGAACAAGTAAGAGGTTCCCTTGCTCACTCACTCCTCAGGGACTTTAAAATGCTTCCCTGGAGCATCGAGGATATGTCTAAACGCTGTGGTAGGGGAGTAAGCTGTGAGGTGAGAAGGTTGGCAGATGCCAAGTCAGAAAAGCCCTTATACCGCACACTAAAGAGGTCAGATTTCATCCTTAGAGCAACAGGGAATACATGGAAGTTTTTGTTTGTTTGTTTGTTTTTTGCGGTACGCGGGCCTCTCACTGTTGTGGCCTCTCCCGTTGCGAAGCACAGGCTCCGGGCCCGCAGGCTCAGCGGCCATGGCTCACGGGCCCGGCCGCTCCGCAGCAATGTGGGATCTTCCCAGATCGGGGCACTAACCCGTGTCCCCTGTATCAGCAGGCAGACTCTCAACCACTGCGCCACCAGGGAAGCCCAACATGGAAGTTTTAAAGCACAGGAAGGACATGACCAGATGGGCACGTTAGAAATAACTCTGAGTTCACTGTGGAGCACAGTGTGGAGATGAGCAATGCTGAAGGCAATCATCAGGTATCAAAAGCCTGAACCCTGGGCTTCCCTGGTGGCGCAGTGGTTGAGAGTACGCCTGCCAATGCAGGGGACACGGGTTCGTGCCCCGGTCCGGGAAGATCCCACATGCCGCGGAGCGGCCGGGCCCGTGAACCATGGCCGCTGAGCCTGCGCGTCCGGAGCCTGTGCTCCGCAACGGGAGAGGCCACAGCAGTGAGAGGCCCGCGTACCACAAAAAAATTATAATAAAAAAAAATTAAAAGCCTGAGCCCTGGGAGTTACAGAAAGGACGGGACAGTTTCAGGAGCTATTAAAGAGATAGACTTGTAAGATTAGGGGATTGATAAGATAAGGGTGAGGAAAAATTAATGAGATGTATAAGTAAAGAACAACACTCAAGTTTCTTGCCTGGGAAAATGGATAAATGGTGCTACATTTTATTGAAATAGAGATAACATGAAAAGTAGGTTTTATGAAGGCAGTATATGGTAAGTTCAACTCTGTGTACATTTCGCGTGAAGTGTCTGCGGACGTCCCAAGTGGAGCTTTCTATCATGCAGTGGTGCCAGGAGTCTGAACTCAGACAGGTCTGAACTATGACATTTGGGCCTTATCAACGCAGAGATGGTAAATGAAGTCATAAGGATTGAGAATAAAAATAGAAGAAAACTTCAAGGATGTGTAGAGAAAGAGAAGGCCATCTCGGGAAGATGAGCTGCATCTCCCTCCACTCCCCTTCCCTATGTGCCTTTGATGTGTGATTGGTCTCCTGTCCTAGTTCCTGCTTCCCATTCCAGTTCCCTGCTTGGATGGTTGCCCTGCTCTAAACCCTAAGGTCACTTTGTTGGTGCCCAGAAAATCAGTAAGCCCTTATTTAACAAGCCCCTTTTTAGAGAAGACTGGGCACTCTTCCTTTATCACCAGCTAATGACTGGAGTCCTGCTATAGTCCAGTCATTTTCTCCTGGGGTGAAGCTACCTTCAAGTTCTTTCCAAAAAAACTCCTAGGGTTGGGTCCCTTCCACGAACCAGATCAGACTCATTGGCTATGAATACCATTCCAGATTAAACTCGAGACTCTCATGCTTCCTTGGTCTGCTGGCCACCCCCTTTTTGGATTAAGCATATTTGAATTTTGGAGTTAGACAAATCTCAGTTTAAAATCTGGCTTTACTACTGAATAATTTTGCAACCTTTAGCAAGTTATCCTTTCTGACTTCATTTTCTATATCTGTAGAATGGATTAATAATTCCTATCTGCCAGGGCTATTTTGAGGACTGAATTAAAATATACACATAGTCCCTGGCACTTCTCTGTAAATTAATACACTTTACTTCTTTCTAATTTTCCCCAGCTTGATTGTAGGTAATGTGAAAACAGTATGATACAGTGGAAATAACAAATGTGTGTAGTAAAGACTTAAATTAGAGTCCTAAAATGGGTTTCAAATTACCTTACTTCTGTGTGAGTGACTTTATGTATGGCAGTTCTCTTTCTAAGCTTCAGTTTTCTCATTTGTAAAATGAGGATAATACCTGTGTTACTTACTTCACAGTTGTCATGAACCTCAAAGATAATGCATGTTACAGCACTTTGAAAACTAGAAAGTTCTTTAAAAATATAAAATATTAAGCACTATGCTTCACTCATAGGAGATACTAACAAACTTTTATTTTGGATATTGGTATATGAACAGTTTAGACATTCCAAACTTTTGACCAGAAGCTATTAATTTATTGCTGTTTAATTATTTAAATTACCTACAAAAGTCTCACTTGCAAAGAGACTCAAGACTAAATTTTTTATTGCTATGGATCTTAATTAGTCTACAAACATTTATTGAGCACTTATTCAGTGAAAGCCACTGTGCTTGGTCCGAAGGAACAAAGAGGAAATATCTAATACCTGAGTTTCAGAGGTTTGCAACTTAGAAAGAAAGATGGTCAAATAATTACTATATGGACCGATAAGGTTTGAAGATTTAGTAGATGTACCTGGTGGAGGCTGAGGGGATCAGGGGTATCTTCTTAGAGGAAGTGATAGCATGTGGGGTCTTGGCGGATGATTAGGAGAAGTTAGTCAGGTGACCGTTTATGAGTAGAAGTGGAGGTCTTTGAGGGTATTCCAGGCAGAAGGAGCAGCAATGACAAAGGCAAGGATTAACCCATTTAAGAAATCACCAGGATTTTAATATAATTGGTTTGCATTTGTTCGGGGATGGAGAACTGTGGGAGAGAGGGAGGAAGAATCAAGAGTAAGACCAGAGATTGAGCTGTGGATGGAAATCTTGCCGTGGAAATATATTAAGTACTAGTTGCCACGTGATGAGCAGAAAATTTACTTTGTATATCCTTTGGAGTAGAGCAACATTGGGGGCAGGAGAGTAGAAGGGGAAAGGGGATTATTGCAGTGACTCAGGTGAGACCTAACAAGGCCCTAATCTAAAGTAATGATGGTGCAAAAGGAGAGGCTGTACAGAGTAGAGCTTAATTAATGAAGACTTGATCACTGAGGGGACATGGCAAGTGAAGGGGAAGAAAAAATTAAGAATATATTCTAATTTTCTGACTCATATAAGAGAAAGAGGGTGTTAGGCTATACAAAAAGCTAGAGGGAGAAAAAAGGCAATACTGCTGGGCAGGAGAAAGCGGTGAAGAAAAGAGCGTGGAATATTTAGTTTCACACATCTAGAGTGCATAGGTAGCCACGCCCAGGAGACAATCTTTACCGTTACTAGGAAACTTCAAGGATAGGATATATACCTTCCCCTTAGATACATTATCACCCCTTCTCTCCCTCATCTCCCAACTCATAACAACCTCTTTGATTAGCTGTAGAGAATCTGAAATTCCCCTTAAATATACTTGATAAAAATCCAGAAAAATTCCCTGAAAATATATTGATTCAACTCAATTGTTTGGTACTCAGTTCAATTCTGGTAGAGGGAAGAGACCCTTAAAAGACTCTTAAAAGAAAATAAATGGCAATTCTTAGCCATAAATTAATCCTATGAACAAAGTATTAATCCTAACGTTATCACGATTAAGTCTCCCTCCTTCTTTTATAATCTTTCAAATTATCAGCCATGGAACATTGTTTAATTCTCTCATGTTCCTGTTCTTGTTATTTACAGGTCTTAGCATAGTCAGCCATGGCTTCTTAAAGCTCCTAATCTGAAACCATTGAAGAAAAATAACAGTAGTAATAATGATAATAATAATACACATTATGTATCACTTACTGTGTGTCAGGTTCAAGTGCTTTAAATAGATAAACTCATTTAATGATCATATTCTCTGACAAAGATTATTGGTACTATATCTAATTTAATATAAAGAAACTAAGGCATGAGGAAATTTAATGACTTTCCCACAGTATACAGAGAGAGTAGGAGAGAAAGGATTCGAATCCAGGCAGAAGCTGGGGCCAGGGGCCATGTACTGCATCACTCCACTATGAAAGGTGTGGATAATAGGACAAGGACTTTGTGACATTCGGTAAAGCTGGCACTCTTGCCTGCCATAGGGTCAGTATACAATATCATATATGTATATCATATATATGAATATATTGATATTAGATATATTAAAACCATAAAGGCAAAATTCTCCTCAACCAGGAATATAAAGAATAAAACCACGCACATCACACAGCCGGGGTTCATATCCCAGTTTGGCTTAGGACCTTGACTTGCTGAGGTTTGAATGCTTACAAGTTGAGTGACTGTGGACCAATTAGTTAATCTCTATTAGACTCATTTACTAATCTGTAAAATAAATATAACCTTCCAACAGGGATATGGTAAGGATTCAATGAAGAGAATGTACCTGAAATACTCCACCCATATTTATATCCTACTTACTCTGACATTATGCTACATGCCTTCGATGTTCTCATCACTTTACATATATGAACTCATTTAATCCTCCCAACAAGCTTATGACATAGGCCCTGTTTTTTTTTTTTTTATCATCATCCCCATTTAACAGGTGAAGAAACTGAGGCACAAGGAGACTAAATAACTTTCCAAAGTCATACATGCATATAACTGGCAGCCTAGGCGGGTCTGGTTCTCAAGTCCCTGCTCTCAAGGGCCATGTTGTGCTGCCTTGCTAAGTACGGCACACAGGCGTATTAAGGCTATTACCTTCCCGCCTAAGCGGGTGTTGTGCTTCTTGTGGACAAAATGATTTCATTTCCCTCTCCTGATATGCTAGGAATAGTCCCTGAAACTCTACAGATAACAGTTAATAAGGAAAAAATTAGTGAAATAGAAGAATGAAAGATTTTAAAGAGCAACTATGAAAGGAAGGGTCTCCCCTCCTCAACAATTGATTGGAGGTCACCCCTCTACAAGCAGACGCACAGGTCATCTTCATGACCGAACTAGATGTGACCCGATCAATTGCTGATCTTAGGCAGTTATTATTTCAAAGAGCCCTTAACCCAAATTGTTACTGCCTATCTCTTTGGTAGCGTCTAGCTCATGTGATAAAACTCTCTATAAGGAAAGAAAAAAACAGTCCTGTTTTTTTTCAGTGCCAGGTTGGATAGCATGTTGATATAAAACCACTTAGAAGTGAAGTCTGACCACCAGTTTTTGACCATGTGATCCTGGCCAATCAGTTGTTTACCTCTCAATTTCTCCACTGTCCAGGGCTGCAGTATGGAGTACAGATAATGTTCTTAAAATCCTAAAACCAGGTCTGTCCCAGATTTAGCAGTCAGGAAATGGTGGCTATTATCATCATTATTTCAAAAAGCCACTAAACTTTCTTAGAAAAATCTAATCCCTGAGACTTCTTTGTCTGTCTGTATTTATCATTGATTTTTCTATTTTAAAGCCAAAGGTCATATTCCATTTTGAAGTCTAACAAATTCTAATCTCTCAGAAGGTTCAAACTATATTATCATTCACTATGAATTTGAGCAGTCCTTCCTTCTACTTTGCTGACATTTTGGGTTGAATTAATTCCATTTCAGCTGCGCATCTTTCCTCTCACAGCAGTTATCTACGCAATGGAGAATTATGGACCACACAAATCAGGTCAATGAAAAGTTCTAATTGTGCTCAGCTGTCTTCCTTATACACCTTCCTTTATAATGCAGCAATTCCAGATGTGATTGCAGTCACCATCTCAGAACTGTGGGGTGACCCCAGCTTCTCCGTAACTGTTCATATGGTTAAAGGGTAAAGCTTCCCAGAATGTCCTTTGTCTCTAAAACGAAGTTGCTTAAGAGCTTTTCCTAAATAAATGCCCACAGTACATTATGTACTATGTATTTCAGGCAAATAAAATGTTTAAGTCCACGGACGGAAAATGATCTTCACACATAAAATGAAATCTGATCAGTTTACAGCCCAACATGAACAGAACTCCCAAATTAGGCACTTCCAAATTCAGCACAGCAAACACTGCCAGCCACCAAAGGAACTGGAGAAATCAAAGCCCCTCTAAATCTTCCTTCCATGACATATAAAAGATGCAGCAGAGTAGAGGTCAAAGAATATGAGGGGGAAAAGGTAGAAAAGAAAAGAAAGATAGCTGATTTTTTTTTAATTTATTATGAAGGGATAGAACCTAATTATTCTTTTATGCAGAAATCCCTTTGGCTGTACACATGAATAAGAGCACTCAAGGCAGCAACATTTTTCTTATAATTAGAAGAAATTATGATGTCTCTCTTGAAAGGCAGAATTTTCCTTATCATGAAAAACAGTGTTCTTTATCATCCTTACTTTTTATTAGAGCCTTCAAAATGAGGTTTTCTTGAGCCTCTTGAAATAAATCCATTCCACTTTGAACTGCCAGAACTAACTATTAAAATGTGTCCTGATTCATCCTGAGAAATGGCCATATGCCCACTCGCCTGGGATCATAATGACTGCTAGGTGAATTCTAAAGAACACTGAATTCCTTTATCCTACAAACTGAAGTGTCCCGAGTTGGAAAATATACGGATCACCCCTTTAAATAGGCTGGCATGTCTCACCTTTACATTCATTTATTTTTTTCAACAAGTATTTCTTAAGTGATACTATGAACAAGGCATCGGCACCAGGCTGAATTTGCTGTGGCTGCTTGGAAATTAACCTAAACAAAACACCACACATAAAAGATGATAATCATCAAAACAATGAAGAGAACTTTTTTTTTTTTTCCAGGTAGAATTCAAAAGCATTTGGAAGGTAACAGTGCTCTTTAATTTCATATCAACTCTTTTTGGGGAATAGATGCACAACTCCAAGTTGTTATTGGCAGCTGATGAAAATATTGACACCAGGGATGCAAAATCACAGTTCAGTAGCTGCTCTGCTCAGCTGTTCTTGCTGAGTTCTGAGAGAAGAGCCTTCTCCTAGGGCGCCTTCCACACAATCTCTGATTTAGAGGCTTGCCTTTCGGCACTTGGGTACATTCACTCCCTCATGTACACCCTTAATGTGTGCAGGTCTCTCCAGGGTTGTTTTTGCCCACTCATCCTTCTTTTATTTCCCTTACTATTTTTTAAAATAATTTTTTCATAATTCTCTTCCACTCTGTTTCTCACGAGCCTGAAGCACCTTTAGAAGGTTTGAAAAGAAGAGGGGAATAAATTAAAAGCCCTTCCAAAAGATGTGCCTCTGTGAGTTCCGATAAAAGACTGTGTTTGTCCCCAGCATCTTAATATTTGCATTAAGTTGTAGTTGCCTAGAATTATCAGCCTGCCTCCTTCTATTAGATAGCCTCTTCCCTTCAAGCACTTACTATATTCTATGTATTCCTGTACCTTTAACCACCTAATCATCATAGTAGGTCCTTGATAAGTAATCTGTAATATTGAAGAACTGATTTCTTCTTTGTCCTACCTCTTTGATGCCCTCTACAAAGACTATATCTGATTTATTTAAACTCAAATCTTTATAGAACCCCAGTCATGTACAAAACTCTGTGACACATGCTCCAGAAAAAAAAAACAAAAATAAAGAAACTAGTGTCTTTAGAAAAGTCTAAAGGGAAAAATAAAATGAATGTACACTAACTAATAAAGACAAAAGTTTGGGTTTGGGGGGTAGAGTTAGAACATACCTATCAGTAGACATAAGAATATTATGAGTCATTCTTCACTTTCCTGTCTGTGTAATTATAGGCAAATATGTGAAAGACAACATTGACAGTCAACACCAAAGAGAACAAATGTCTACCATGACTGTACCAGAGTCCCACACGCATGAGCTGTAAATGTATAATGAGAAGTCTTTAGAGCTCAGACAGAGAGGTGGAGCATATTTGACTGAGGGGGCAGGAATGGCTTTCATAGAAAGGTTTTTGGTTTTTTTTTTTCCCCCCTTGCGGCACGCGGGCCCCTCACTGTTGTGGCCTCTCCCGTCGCCGAGCACAGGCTCCGGACGCGCAGGCTCAGCGGCCATGGCCCACGGGCCCAGCCGCTCCGCGGCATGTGGGATCCTCCCGGACCGGGGCACGAACCCGCATCCCCTGCATCGGCAGGCGGACCCCCAACCACTGCGCCACCAGGGAGGCCCTGGAAGGTATTATTTTAAGTGAACATGCAAGGATGGGTAGAATGTCATCAAGAAAAAATAGGAGCATAATCTTGCATGCGGGGGAAAAAAAAAAATCTAGAACCACCAATGTATAGAGAGGAATGTGGGGAAAGGCTTAGTGTTTGAATTAGTAGTTTGGCCAGGAGATTGGAGTGGAAGATTGATAGGACTCTATCAAAGCTAGAGTCCCAGAGGCTGTGCCATCATTGAACCTCAAGAAACAAATCTTCCTAGATTTTCTGTGGAAGCATCTGTATGATACCAACTGGTGGTTAAAGCCCCAGATGGGTCTCTTTAGGAGGAAAGAGTTTGAGTCAGTTGTCTCCTGTGTCTTGCACTCTTCATAAATTGGGACATTTACATTATATACCAAGTGCTCAATAATTATTTACTGACAGACTATTGAGCCTTCTAAAATATACTAAACATCAGCTACAAACTAAAAATAAGTACAGAGCCTTCTCTGATATTTGCATATTAGCCCACAGAAGCCAGAGCTTTTAAACTCCCTAGCAACCATACCAGACAGGAGCCTGGTCGAAGTAAATTAGGTTCTTGGATCCAGTTCCAGTGAGTGTGTGTGTTGGGGGGCTTCCCCGCACCATAAGCAATTCTTGGACAACAGCAGGGTGTCTGAGAATTCAACTCAAATTCTGACATTATCTACCTGGAAATAGCATCAGATTCCACAGGTTGAGGGCTCAGTCCTACAAGACTGCCACCTTCCTCCCCCACAACCCCCCTTCAGATGGCAGTCGAAAGGCCAGGTTTTACCTGTGTTTCTGACCAACTGGCTGTAAATCAGAGGTTCCCACGACCCCCTCCTCAGATTAGGTTAATTTGCTAGAGCAGCTAGCACTCAGGAACATTTTACTTACTAGATCACCAGTTTATTATAAAAGGATATGACTCAAGAACAGTCAGATGGAAGCGATGCATAGGGCAAGCCATGGGGAAAAAGGCAGGGAGCTTCCATGCCCTCGTGGAGCATGCCATTCTCCCCATGTCTCCTTGTGTTCATCAACCCAGAAGCTCTCTGAACACTGTCCACTTGGGTTGTTATAGATGCTTCATTTCATAGGCAGGGTTGATTAAATCGTGGGCCATTGGCAATTGGCTCAACCTCCATCCCCTCTCCCCTTCCCAGAGGTCAGAGGGTGGGACTGAAAGTTCCAACCCTCAAATCATATGGTTGACCCCATTGGCAACCAGCCCCCAACTACTTTGGAAAGTAGGTGCTTTCCAAAAGCCAGTTCATTACTATAACAAAAGATATTTTAATCACTCTCAAGGCTTAGAAAATTCCAAGGGTTTGGGGAGTTCTGTGCCAGAAATGGGACAAGGACCAAATATATATATATATATATATATATATATATATATATTTCTAATTATAAATAACAATATCACAACAGTGTATGCAAATAGTTTTAGAAAAGTTTAATATTTTTTACCAAATTGCTTTTTGTGTGAGATATCTAGAAATGTGTTATTTTATTGTACTGTATAATTAAGAAAACTAGCATACTTTTAAAAATACATAGTATATTATCCCAGCAATTAACTACCTATACTATTATTTATGTATGTATTTATTCAAAATATGCATATTGAATGCCAAACGTGAGTCAGGTTCTAAACAAGGTTGAGGTGAGTGTGTAGATAACTGAGATAGGATTCCTATTCATAAAGTTTCACAATTTAGGATGCAAAAAAAGAAAAAAAAAAAAGAACAATGGAAGGTTTCCACAAATACTGCCACTAACAGTGTTGAAACTAGGTAATCCCTTATTTTTAACAATTGAAGGGTCTGAGAGATCAAATTTTCTTTTAGACAAATTATATATTTAGCCATTTAATGTTTTATTAAAACATTTATTGATTTTATAATAAGAAAAATAGCATTTTTAAATTATAATGTAATCATTGGACCTAAGGATAAAAATAAACAATTTGGAAAGAAATATTTTAATAAAACAATGGAAATACGTGGAAAGACAAATGATTTTGTAGAATTCCTTCTCTCTCAATAAATGTCATAATTGAACACAAATGTATTATTGTTAAATCATAGAAATAATTAAGCAAAAAGACTATTTTATATCAATTTGAAATAAATCCAGCCTATAATTGGTCTGATAATTTACTTTCAGAACTAGGTCAGAGGATTTAAAGATCAATCTGGTGGACTGTATCCTCATGACTGCCAAGAATGAAAATACCTTTAGAATCACTAAATGACCGTTTCATATATCCTCTTCCCATCTTAGTTGATCTGAGTTCTTTATGTAGCCATACATATAAACCACATATGTACCCAATTTCTTTCTTTTTTTTTTTCAAAATGCCTTTCGGGTCTGATGCAGAATGAATAGTGTTTAACCCAGAGGGTAAATTTTTTTGTCATAATTTCAGTGCAGGTGGGAAGAGTGTTTGAGAATGCCATTGTTTCTTGCTATCATTTCACATCCACAACTTAGAGGTTTCAACAAAGGGTCTTTATAGTTCACCCTTTTGGAAAAATGGCTAGATCATAAGGAGTTAACATAGTTTTAAGACTTGAAAGAGAAAAATGTTCCTAGCAAAAAAAGGCTTACAGCAAAATAATGAGTGCCAAGGTTGAAGCTGCTCTTTCTTGCTTTAGTGCTGGAGCTGCATTATTCACAACTGCCAATCAGCTAATCTGAAAAGAATTTATTCTTTACTGCATTTCTCCTTTATTGCTCCCACCCCACTGGTCTGGTGTACATTGCCTCCAGCTAGAAGGGTTTAGAAGTAGCTCCTAAACAGACAACAAATGCTGGTCTCTGAATCGAAGGGCAGTGGACACTGTGGAGAGAAAGCGCTTTTGCTCACCCCCATTTCTTTTTCACATTTAGCCTTTGCTACTGCAATCCTGAAAAGCTCAGGCCATTGCAAAAGGAAAAATTGCCTGTCAACTTCTGAAAATTCAATACTGAGCTTTTACTGAAGGTTTGGGGTGCAGGACTAGTTGCAGCTTCCTGAAATATTGGTGGTTCAAAAAAGAAAAACACGTTTTTAAGACTACAGGAAATAAATTTTAACAAATGCTGTGGCCACTGCCTAACCCGATCACCATTATGTGTGAAGTGAGGGAATTAGATATCATGATTTACAGTTGAAAACAAAGAGCCCTACAGATGAAGACGAGATCCATGTTCTGCAGTTACCCCTCCACTGACATTTGGAGCATCCTTGCAAAGGCGCGCCCTGTTGTTACGCCAGATGTGCGCATGAGTGCACACATGAGCAATGTTAGTAGGCATATAAAAATAGATATATGTATAAATAATTTCAGATGTATCTTTTAACCAGCAAGGAGTAGTACCCTGGCAAATTTGATTAATGCCCCAGGGTACATTTTTCCCCTTAGTATATTCATGAAGCACCAGTTAAGAAGGTTGGAATTTATGTAGGTCTACTGGGGAGTAATTATCACTCAATGCATTAGCAGTGAAAAATCAGAGATCATTGCCAGCTTTCCTCATTTCCAAAGCAAGGCTAAACATTCTCTCAGACTGAGTCAAACAGTCTTGCTTAATTTCTTGTGCTAATTCACCAAGTGGCAATGCAGGAGTGACACTGGCTTGTTGCAGGTATTTCCATTCTGAGGAAAACACAGCTACGAGAGGCTGTATTTTTGAAACATTTTAAACCAGAAATTGCTGCATGCTCCAGACAGGCACACACACCCAGGGGATGTCTGGCTGGCAGGCTCTCAGATAGGTGAAGGATGTGTGGATTGGGCCTGAGCTGGTTTCGTTTTGCTGCTGTTGTTAGTTCTGAGCTGAAGTGCACAGATCCGATTCGATTATTGGGGCAGGCTGGGGTGAGGTCGCCCCACTGTGGTTAACTCAGATGCATTGGTAATTCTACCTCTAATCCCACACCAGTCCAATTAGACACCGGAGCTTCTTTGCCAGCTGCAGCATCACTGTCAGCTCCTGGTGACATGCCCAACACCCCGTCGCTCAGCAGAGCCCCCTGAGCTGCCAACCCAACTCCCCTTTCACTGCTTCCCTGCCACATTCACCCAGCCTTCCACGGCCCCTACCGCAAACTCACTGATCTGCTCCCTGCCTCTCCTCTAGTCCCATTGCTCCATATTGTTTTGTTTTGTTTTTGCGTTACGCGGGCCTCTCACTGTTGTGGCCTCTCCCGCTGCAGAGCACAGGCTCCGGACGCGCAGGCTCAGCGGCCATGGCTCACAGGCCCAGCCGCTCCGCGGCATGTGGGATCCTCCCGGACCGGAGCACGAACCCGTGTCCCCTGCATCGGCAGGCGGACCCTCAAGCACTGCGCCACCAGGGAAGCCCCCATTGCTCCATCTTAATTCAGCCTCCTAGGGAGTAGTAGGAGACAAGGTGGTCAGTGGTACTGCAGACCGTGGGCCATAGTGCAAAGAATCAGATACAGCTCAGCTTCAAGCCAACCGAGCCACAGTGTAGCTCTGAGGAATGGGGGCAGCCTCCAGTGTCCTAATAAGAAAAAAAATAATTGAATCATTTAAAAGACCGAATGGTCCCAAAATAGTTATGCCATTTTATTTTGGGGTCAGAGGCAGTTCATTTGTTAAGATGCTGCAATGAGAACCCAATGAATGCATCATCTTATGCTCCTGAGAGAACTTGCCTCCCTTGCCACCATGAGGAGTATATATAATGCCATTTAAATGTGGTTTCGTTAGAAATGAACTATATCCACGTGACTAAAATGCCCATGCACATGTGTGTCTATAAATACTATACCTAGAGAGGTAGAGAGTGAGAAGAGAAGGGGGTGGGGGGTGGGATCGGGGTTGGGGAGAGCCCTGGAGAGCGCAGGCGCATGCACTGTACGAAAAGGGGAAAAAAAACATCCGAAGGACTCACTGCAGTGCAGTTTTACATACAGGCTTGTAGGAGCAACCGGAATGTTATTAGACCATAAAAGCACATCAGGCTGATTTATGGTTTCTGATCAAGGTTTCTGTGAAAATTACTCTGCATCATCGGCTCAAGGTGACTGCTACCATTAATGTGTGGAAAATAAATGAGATGGGGAGGTTGATAGCAGACGAAGGGAAGGAAGCGCAAGGCAGTTTATACAGCACAGGTTCCCCATCTTGTTTTACAGTGCAGAGAAGGCTGTCATCAAAATGATTGCTCTGGGGCAGGAAAGGCAATTCTGGGTAATTAGATCTTATGGCTTGTAGCCGGTTCTTTCTTACAACGAATGGATCAGGATGGTAGGGCGAATGTCTGCTTTCTGCATACCATCTTTTCTGTTTTCTGCTCATATTCAGACAGCATAGTTTAAATTTAGGAGGAAAAACATTGTAATACTGTTTTCCTGACTCCATTTGATTTTAATAGTTTTCATTCCCGTTCTACGGTTTTCCCGACTCTGTGTTTCTAATAGAATTCATCTCTCCCCAATAAATAATCTTCCAAATTGGAGACTTTCCAAGAGAATTGGTGTCTGGAAATATTTTATATATCATCTGATGGCAACAAAAGAGTTTCGCTGGCCTTTCCATTCCTGCCCTGTTTATAATCCATCACCAAAGCATTTCGTAGATGAAATGCCCTGCTGCTTATTTCAATATAAACAAGTAGCATATAGCCCAAGATCTTCCTATGAGATAGTTGCTGCAAAAGGTATAAAAGCTGTTTGCTTGCAAAATGCCCTAATCTCCCTCTCTTTTTCCTTTGTTCTTTTAGTCACTGTGAACTCTGCTTGAGCATTTGCTTGTACTGGTTGTCTTCATATTGACTTAGAGTTGGGATTTGGTCTCTATTCCAGGATTTTGATTCTATATGCAGGTAGAGAACCCTGCCTTTTGGAATGCTTGAGATAAAACTGAGTAGATTAAAAGATTTTCAAATCTCTTTTTTACTACACCCCTTTCTCTAGCTCTTAAAACTTGCCCTCTGGTGCTTCTGTCTAGCATTACACATCTGGAACACGCCAGTGTCTGCTCTCATAGCTGGCTTCTGCTGCACTGGTGGCCATTAAGAGACATGGTTCCAAGGAAACCCACGGGCCAAGAGACACTCAGCCCATTTAGCCAGGAAAGAACAGAGACCTGTGTTTTCCCTCACCCTATGCTTTTAAGTAAGTTTTTCACTTTAGTGACACATCTCACTCTAAATGCCCATCTTTGTGTTATAGCAGGGCTGAATTGAGACTTTCATCCCTATATATACATGCACACACACATCCAGAAATACTACCTCAGACAAACATTCAACATTGATGCTTCTTACCCGTGTTGTCAAGGATTCTGTTTCAAAAGCTCAAACGCAGTCACCAGCCTATCCCCAAAATACAAGGTACAAAAAGGTTTAATTGAAGCAAGGGATTCTAATATCCGTACAGCATTTTAAATTCTTCAAAAAAGCTCTCACTCAACCCATGTCTTTTGATCGTCACAGTGGTGGCAAGAGATCACTAAGACTGTCATTATGATTTCCATCTTACAGATGGAAATGTAAGCTCAGAGAAGTTACTTATTTTGCCTGAAATCATTTCATTCATAGTAGCAGAGCCAACTCTCATTTTCCTTACCTTTATCTAGGTAGGCTACTGTAGTTTAAAAAAAAAAAAAATCATTGCCCTGGGAGAAAACAGACTGCTGTTCTTGTAGTGACTCTGTTATGAACAAGAGGCAAGACACCAGGCAAGACTCCTAACTTCTTTGGTTTCCTTGGTTTGCTCAACTTAATATGGACTAGACATTTTCTATAGTACCGTCTAGAACTCTTTTTTCTATTTTCAAAATCTTTCTCAGGAACCACACCAAGTAGGGATGAATAACCAGTCACTGTCAGCATCTAGGAAAACAGAAAGGGACTGTCTTCCCAGTTATTACCTTTCTCATCCCCAACACATGCATACACACATACAAGCCCCTCCCCCAACTATTCTGTTTAGAAGATAAAAGTTTAAGATGAGAGAGAAGCCACGCCAATTCTTAAGAGTATATGAGTATCCTAAAATGCCTGTTTCATTTTAAGATTAAAATTTAGCTCTGAAAATAATTACTAAAATCCATATAGAGGAGAGGGCACATCTAGAGGTTCCAGAGGAATGTGTGCCAAAGCAGAGCGTCACCTGAGATGCTGCCAGATTGCTATTGCTTCATGGCAATGGCACAAGCTGAATGAATCTAATATATCTCCCCTCATATGGGGTCATCCCTCCATTATGCAGCTTCATTTAATTTGGCTGACGCTACCTTTTACAGCAAACGATTCTACAGTTTGCTAGTTTCTTTAGCTTCAAAAGGATTATTTAGTTGACCTTCAGAAAGGTCCATTTGTAAACTCAAGGATAATGGCAGGGGATTTGGAATTCAGCCATCTATGAGTATATGGGAATATTAGGGGGGGAAAGCCACTTTGCTGCTTCAGAAAACAAATATTTTGACTGGGAGATGGAGAGTCGCTTGATCACAGATATCCCCTCCTTCAGAAACATCTATTTCCGAAAATTGTCCCTGTGATGACCTCAATATATGTTATTGGATTTCTATGGCCTGTTTCGGCTACAAAACTTGACTGGTGTTTCAGTAACTGCGCTAAGCTTGGTGCAGAGTTTTGAGTTCCAGATGGGGTAAAATCCCATTCTCAATCCTGTCTTCCCTGTCTAAAGCCCAATTCCCTTTTCCCCTTCCTTCCTCCCTCCAAGGAGACGAAATATTTAAGGACCAAAAGGAAATCGGAAGCATTACTAAGAAAAGGCACTGCAACTTTCAGTCACACAAGGAAATATTTGGGAAGCCCTCAGGGTGTGACCACACTGACAATAAGTCACAAAAGGTGGAGGGAAAATGCAGTGCCACGCCGCTGCCTGAGCCCAGCGACCAGCTGCTCTGAAGTCAGCCAATTACCCTCCGGTTTGCTCCGGTGGATCAGAGGCAATTGCTTTAGCTAATAACGATGAACACTGCATATCTGACTTCACACAAAAGGCACTAAAATCTACCACCTGGCTGAGAGAACCGCACAAGTGTCCTGGTGACACATATGTGTGTGTTTTAGAGGAACAAATGAGTCAGAGGGAGAATGGCAAGAGATGGGGACCACCCTTCTATTGCACAAAACTTCAGCTATCTCTTCTCCTTTGCCCCCAGACAACAAGCAGTGTAGCTAAACTGCTTAAATCTCCATTCTTTATCGTACATAAAGCAGACATTATCTTCTTCCATTAAAAATCCTGCCTTTTCTTTCAGACAACCAGCTAGAAATAAAATGCCACACTTTCTTTCCTTTAAGGAAACACGTGTTTAAATTTAGGGCGATGGATGGCAACAATTTGCCTCTCAGCATTGAAGCCCAAAACCTCAGGCCTGTGCATTTCCTCAGAGAATCAGTGCTTACACAGTGGCCTTGTGTTTTGTCACTTTTGCTGTACAAATGCCCAGCAATTTTTTAAGTACTGTAATTTTGAAAATTTCCAGAAGACATCATCTAGTGGCCAGTCAGACAAAAGAGGCAAGAATGACAAAGCCCTTCAATGAGCAGATCAGAATCTTTCCAAAATTTACATGATAAACACAGTTTACCACAAGGAAGATTTCATTGTCCTTGTATTCCTTATTCATTTAGTAAACCCTTATAGAAAACTTTTCTAGCTATGCAGCTCTTATTTGTACAAGAGAACCTGTCTCCAAAAGTACCCTTGTCCACAGACTGTGAAGAGAAGTTATTGCTATTAACCATTTTTAGGACAACCTGTTGTAGCAGGTTGTGAATGTTCAAGGTTGTTTTTGTTTTTTTTTTAATTATTTATTTATGGCTGCATTGGGTCTTCGTTGCTGCGCACGGGCTTTCTCTAGTTGCGGCAAAGGGGGGCTACTCTTCGTTGCGGTGCGCGGGCTTCTCATTGCGGTGGCTTCTCTTGTTGGGGAGCACGGGCTCTAGGTGCGTGGGCTTCAGTAGTTGTGGCTCGTGGGCTCTAGAGCACAGGCTCAGTAGTTGTGGCACATGGACTTAGTTGCTCCACGGCATGTGGGATCTTCCTGGACCAGGGCTCGAACCTGTGTCCCCATTGGCAGGTGGATTCTTAACCACTGCGCCACCAGGGAAGCCCTCAAGGTTGTTTTGATACAGAAATTAAACTTTTTTTTTACTTCCTTTGTTGCAGAAGTTTGTTTAAAATTAAATGTTTCTTGCCTTCAAGGAGAACAAAATTTATCCTTTGACTAACTTTTGTTATAAAGCCTCAACAAGATCTGTTGCAAAAAGAATGGTGAGATATTATGGAGCAGGCAAAAAAAGAAAGGATCAAGTACAAGCATGACCAGTAGGGAGCGTTTGTATCTTCCTGAATGACACTGTTTGGGCATCCAGAAGTTGTCTGGGAACTAGATCAACACAGCGGATCACTCAGCCATCCCATGCACCAACTGTCAAGCTGGAGTCCTCTCTATTATTTCTGGAGAGAATTTCTCTTTACTTCTAAGTAGCAACTTGCCCAGAGATGGCCCAGCTGGTGTGATGCTCATCCAGGTCCACGAATATGCTGGGTTTCCATGAGACTTAATCTGTGAGAACCCCACCGTTCTCCACACATACCACTAGGACCCTGATCACCTGAGAGGTCAAGACAAGAAGCATGGGGTCAAGACGCACAGGAAGGCAGCAATGAATGGAACCAGACAGAAACCTACTTGAGCCTAAGGCAGTGCTTCTCCTCTCAAGGAAAAGAAATTCTTAGATTTCACAGGTAGTTCAGCCCATTTGTCAGGATAGAAGAGCTGGTTGGGATTTGAGAACAGGCAACCTTTATTTGCTGTGCTTATCTCCATCGGAAACTCACTGCCGTATTAGGTGGAACCATATAAAATTTCAAATGTTCAACCATTTTTGGTCCACTTAAATGGCAATTTTATGTTGTTTAACATAACAGACTCTGGGGACCTGGGAAGCCAGCCAGTGGTGGAATTTCTATATAAGACTATAGAATTTCTATATAAGACTACAGAATTTCTATATAAGACTACAGAATTTCTATATAAGACTTAGAAGTGTTATTCTGGTGGAGGATGGCAGAGACATATAAGAAACTTACAAAGAAACTTCATTTGCTTAGAAAACATACTGCTTTTACTTAGATTACATGTTTACTTAGAATGCTCCCCTCCTGCTGTTGTCGCGCAGCCATCCTCACCACGGCCCCTGATTCTAGTCACTGGGATTGTTCCTTCTATCACATACATTACTAAAAACATACATGTGCTTTTTTTTTTTTTTTTTTTTTTTTGATTTTACCCTAAGGGGCTTTTTTTTTTTTTTTTTCCCCTCTTCTTATACCACAATGGCTTTCACTATCACACCAAGATATGAGATTCCCCAAATCAATATACACGCTACATATCTTCCTCAAATATTCCTTCAGGCTTTTTTTTTTTTTTTTAAACAATTTTACCATTAAGCTCAACATGCCCCATTCCAAACTCTCCACTTCCTCACTTTATTCAAATAGCGAGTAGTTCAATCCAAGTCCCATTACGTGGCTCTCAAATTCATTTTTTCTGAGCTGGGCATTTCCCACTGAGTGGAACTGTGCTCTGACTGCTCACATCACTCCTCTCCTAGTCACCCAAGTGTGGAACTTTATCCAGGTCCTTGGGATTTCTCTCCCATCTTTCCCTGCACCTTGTTACCAAGTCCTGATTCGCCCTCACTCCACAAATCTCGTTTCTTTTTATTAATTCAGCAATGTAAATGCTTTCTTTGTCCCACACTCTCTACCAGTTCTTCCTTTTCTTTTTCTTGCCCTGCATAGTGCTATAGTTCAGGGCCTTATTGCCTTCCCACTGACTTGCTTTAAATAAGACCATTCCCTACATTGCTGCCAAATTAGTATTTTTCATCATTTTTACATTTTGTGGATCTGACCCAAAGATGAGTGATTCTTTAGCAAATAAGATGGAAAAAAGAAGAAGAAAAATGGAAACTGGCATGAGGCTGGTCACCAAAAGCAAGAGAGAACACCACAGATATCGGGAAAATCATAGTATCCATAGTTTTCCAAGGGCATGGCAGGCTCAGTCAGGATTCAGGCATAGACAGAACCAGAGTTTCCAAGAGGGAAAATCGGGTTCCCATTAGAAATTAAAATGGGAATGATAGGTATCTCCAGGGGTCGTAGAGGGTGGCCAAGGCTAGGTCCCACTGGATTTAGGGGTATGGATGCTAACTCTGTTGTAATATTCCTTGCTTTTTATTTAGTCTGGTATGAGAACCTGGGCAGGGTTGTATTTTGAGGGAGGAAGTTAAGTAGGTCCAGTTTTGTGGAACTAGGGAAATCATGCAGAGGCTGATAAACCTATTATTTCTCTGCCCCCAAAACACTCAGACTTTTCATTGCCTTTAATTGTCAATGAAATCCTCCCTATGTCCCTCCAATCCTTCTAGCCTTGCCTTCAACAACTCCCCTACATATACCTAATAATCCATCCAGCCTTCAAAACGCCCACATTTTCTACTTCATGCCTTCATGGTTTCCTCTCCCTGTAATGCTCTTATGCCCTGGTGTGTGCTATTCAAGGTATTGAATACTACCCACCATTCAAGTGCTGCCTCAGATCCCAACTTCTCCCAAAAGTATTCCTGATTTCTCTTTCTGAACTTTCATTGTTAGTGTATAGAAATGCAAGAGATTTCTGGGCATTAATTTTGTATTCTGCAACTTTGCCAAATTCATTGATGAGCTCTAGTAGCTTTCTGGTAGCATCTTTAGGATTCTCTGTGTATAGTATCACGTCATCTGCAAACAGTGACAGCTTTACTTCTTCTTTTCCAATTTGTATTCCATTTATTTCTTTTTCTTCTCTGATTGCTGTGGCTAGGACTTCCAACACTATGTTGAATAACAGTGGTGAGAGTGGACATCCTTGTCTCATTCCTGATCTTAGAGGAAATGCTTTCAGTTTTTCACCATTGAGAATGATGTTTGCTGTGGGTTTGTCGTATATGGCCTTTATTATGTTGAGGTAGGTTCCCTCTATACACTTTCTGGAGAGTTTTTTATCATAAATGGGTGTTGAATTTCGTCAAAAGCTTTTTTCTGCATCTGTTGAGATAATCATACGGTCTTTATTCTTCAGTTCATTAATGTGGTGTGTCACATTGATTGATTTACATATATGGAAGAATCCTGGCATCCCTGGGATAAATCCCACTTGATCGTGGTGTATGATCCTTTTAATGTGTTGTTGGATTCGATTTGCTAGTATTTTGTTGAGGATTTTTGCATCTATGTTCATCAGTGATATTGGCCTGTAGTTTTCTTTTTTTGTGACATAAGAACCTACTGTACAGCACAGGGAACTCTACTCAATACTCTGTAATGACCTATATGGGAAAATCATCTAAAAAAGAGTGGATATATGGATATGTATAGCTGATTCACTTTTCTATACAGCAGGAACTAACACAACATTGTAAATCAACTATACTCCAATAAAAATTAATTTAAAAAAAATTATTCCTGAATCAAATAGATAGATTGAATTGCTTCTTCCTTGGGACTTTGCATTTCTCACACCACATGCCTTGTTGAAACCAAATTCTAAGGATTTAACTAAATGGCTGCACATAGGATGCAGAAAAAATAAGTTGATTTCCTTTTGTACTGGACAATATACCATGGACACTGTACACGCATCTAGTGCTTTCTATGAAATTATAAGTTTTTTTCAGACAGAGGGCACAATTAACTGATTAATGCTTTATGGGGCCTATCTTGATACTTTAGACACAATGGGCCTCAAACAAGGTTTATCTAATTTCTTGAATTATCTCATTATATATTAAATCATATAGCTCAAGTATGGAGCTTTCCCTAGACAGTGAATATAAATGTATTGCCATTCATGTTTGCATTCAAATATCAAAGCCCCAAGGCCCCACCTCTTGAAGGAGGTAGGAGTCTGTTTTATAGAATTCTCTTATACCAGTATTTCTGAGAATCTCCAGCAGTGCTGACAGATGTCCATAAGTCTGTCATGATGGTCACAGCATGCAATTGCTTCCTGGTAAGGATCATGTAGCCTAGGCACCACCATCTTACTAAGAAACCATTCAAAGCTGGAATTCTATTCCTAATCCAATTGCTGCCACTGCCATAACTAGATCAGAAATCATTCTCAATGATTTTTGAAGTGAGAAGGAGAAAGTTTTTCTGCGTTATGCTTAACTGATGGGAGTGGAGGTGGGGTGGGAGTGAGCCCTTTAATTAGAACACACAACTGCAAAGCTTTATAGCAGCTATCAATAACTTTCACTCACTGTCGCAGCTAGTAAAACCATGGCTTTGCAGCCCAGGTTCTGTTAGTCCCACAGACATGCCAGTCATATCTAGCCATCTAATCTTGCTACTGCTTTTAGGTGCCTGATTGCCTAAAACCTTAGCACCTTTGCTACTGTCAACTAGTCCCTCTAGCACTATTCCTCACCACTGCCACCACAATAGTAGTTGGGGCTGGCGAGCCAATGACACCACCAGCACTGCTACTAGCCTTGCTGAGTAACTTACAGTCCCTGGGTTCATTTGACATAATAAAGTGCTACTTGCTCAAGCTGCCTATTGTACATTGTTATGTAGCTCTCTACTCATTCACCTGGGCAAAGGTGATACAGTGAGAAATCTTGTAATTGTTCTTTAATATTCCCTTAGAATGTGTACCCAGCAAAGTTGTCTGAGATCAATTCAGCTTTTTCAATTTGTGCATGCACGTAGCTACATTCAGGTCTTCTGCACTCCATGCTGGCCTCCCACTCATCCCATGTATGGCTGGATTCGGATGAGTTCTGGTGACAGCCACCTAGCTATATGAGAATCAATACTTCTTTCTCCCTTCAGCCCACTATATCTGGCTCACTATTTCAGTCCTTGTCTTTTATCATGAAATCTCCAGGGGTCCTATTTCCTTTCCTGAAAAGGACTCCATTAGAGTTACAGTGGTCCATTTGATATGTCAGTATAGCCTTGAACCTCATTGGTGGCCAGGTCCAATTCTTTTATTTTATCTCATGAGATCTCCCATCCCAATATAAATTAGCAAATGCAAGTGATATGGGGCACATGAAGTGGCATTTGAGCGCTTTATCCTGACCACACCAGACATCTATATTCACCGCATATCAAAATTATTTTAAAAGTTTTCTAAAGTCCCTGGAGAAGACCAAGGAATTTAACAATTTGACCATTACCATGCTTAGCTCTTCAGAAGAGTTCTTGTCAGTACATTTGTATGAGATAACTACCTGAGGCTCTGCACAGAGCCACCCAGAAAGAATAAACAGTGCAGGGCACTCAGAGAGAGCTGACAAAAGTGCCTGTTCATACCAGCCAGACTGGACACACTCATTCAACAGCCAATATGTAAAATTCACAATGACTGCCTTCCAATCAAAACCTATGAGACATGTGAAGAAGCAAGAAAGTATGAACCATAATGAAGAGAATATTCATCAAAAGAAAAAGAACTGGTACATATGTTAGAATTAGCAGAGGGCATTGAAATGTTCTTATAACTGCATTCCATATGTTCATAAAGTTAAGTAGAGATATGAAATCTATAAAAAAGATTCAAACAAAACTTCTGTAGGTGAAAACTTTAATATCTGATATGAAAATTATACTGGATGGGATTAGTGGAAATTTAGACATTGCAGAAGAGAAGATTGAAAGATTGGTGATCTTGAACACATAGCAATAGAACTAATTCAAAATAAAACACAGACAACAAATTTAAAATGAACAATGAGCTGTTGGAGAACTTCAAGTTACCAAATATATGTGTGATTAGAATTCCCAGAAAGGAAAGGGAGAAATATTGAAAGAAATAATGTATGATTATTTTTCCAAATTTGAGGGAAACTATAAGCCCACAGATCCAAGCTCAATGAATCTCCAGCAGAAGAAACATAAAGAAAACTACACCAAGATACACAGTAATCAATTTGCTCAAGACCAGTACTTAAGAGAAAACCTTAACAATTGCAGCAGTGGAGAAAGACACGTTACATGAAGAGAAATGTATAGACAACAGCAGATTTCTTGTTGGAAACAATAGAAGTAAGAAGAAAGTGGAGGGACGGGGGAAGGGTAAGCTGGGACGAAATGAGAGAGTGGCATGGACTTATATATACTACCAAAAGTAAAATAGATAGCTGGTGGGAAGCAGCCGCATAGCACAGGGAGATCAGCTTGGTGCTTTGTACCACCTAGAAGGGATGGGATAGGGATGGTGGGAGGGAGGCTCAAGAGGGAGTGGATATGGAGATATATGTATACGTATAGCTGATTCACTTTGTTGTACAGCAGAAACTAACACAACATTGTAAAGCAGTTATACTCCAATAAAGATATAAAAAATGCAATTAAAATAATATGTATATGTATAGCTGGTTCACTTTGTTATAAAGCAGAAACTAACACACCATTGTAAAGCAATTATACTACAATAAAGATGTTTAAAAAAAAAAAGAAAAGAAGAAAGTGGAGCAACATCTTTAAAATACTAAAATTTTTAAATAATAATAAAAATATAAGCACCAACTTAGAATCCTATACCCAGCAAAAATGTCTTTCAAACTGTAAGGGAAATAAAAAAAATTTCAGAAATATGAAACCTGAGAAAATGTATTATGAGAGGACTTGGACTATAAGAAATCTTTAAAACCTTCTGCAGGCAAAAGTAAAATGACACCGGACAGAAATATGGACCTACACAAAGTAATGAAGAGAATGGAAACAGCAGCGCATGGGTAAACATGTGAGATTTTCTTTTAACTATTTAAATATCTTTACAAGATAATTGACTATTTAGACAAAAATAGTAATGTGGCATGTATAATATGTACAAAAGTAAAATATATGACAACAGTAGCATAGAGGCTTGGAGGAGAGAATTGGAAATGCACTATTTTAAGTATCTTATAGGTGAAATTGCATAATGCCACTTGAAGGTAAGGCATGATAAATTAAAAATGTATACTATGAATCCTAAAACAATCACTAGAATAACAAAACAAGAAATATTGTTATAGGTAATAAGCCCGAACAAAGAAGATAAGGTGAAATTTTAAAAGACTCAATTATTCGGAAATTCGACAAGAATAAAGAAAAAGAACAGCAGAATAAATAGAAAACAGAACAAAATGGCAGATTTAAATCTAGCCTTATCAATAACCATATTAAATAAAAATGGTCTGATCACCCTAATCAAAAGGAAGAGATTGTCAGATCTGATTTTTTAAAAAGACCCAACTGTATACTGTTTAAAAATTACCTGTAAAATATAAGAAGACAAATATAAAAAATAAAGGAATATAAAAAGTATGGTATACAAATACCGTATAAAGACAAGAGTGGCTATATTAATAACAGACTAATTAGAATTCAGGGCAAGGAATGTTGTAAAAGTTAGGAAGGGCATTTCTTAATAATGGAAGTATTAACTCATCAAATACAACAATCCTAAATGTGTACGTAACTAATAACAGAGATGAAAAGACAAGCAGACTCACAATTATGTTTATATTATTTATAAAGAGACATATTTTAAAGAATTGGCTCACACGACTGTGGAGGCTGCGAGTCCAGACCCCATAGGGCAAGCCGGCAGGCTGGAGACTCAGGCAGCAGTTGATGCAGCTGTGATTGCAGTGGTTCACAAGGGAATTTTTTAGGACGAGAGAATATTTTGTATTTTGATTAGAATGAGATTCCATGGGTGAAAATCTTCATTAAAAAGTATCAAACTGTTCACCAAAAGAGTGCATTTTAGTAAATTATACTCTAATAAAATTAAAATTAGAGTATTTTTTAGGATACATACTCAATGTAACAAGTCAAATAGAAGAGTATTTTAAAATGTAATAATCCACCCTAGCCAAAATCCCCATCCCTGGAAACAGTGGTTAAAAAACTTATCTATGCTGAATTCCTTGACACCACTCTTTTCTTCTTATTTACCAGCTTTCTCTATGTTCTTTACTGGAAATTCTGATTCTGCTGGCCTCTAAATAACCGGGCTCTTCCGTATTCTATAGTAAAACCTTTTCTTGAATTGCTCTGATCTTACATTTATTTATTACCTCCAAACTGATGGTTTCCAAATCTAATATCAGTGACGGTCTCTTCCTGCAAGTATCTCTCCCTAAATGTCCCATAGGAATCTCAGTGAACATGTTATCTGTCCCCAAATCTGCCCCTTGCCTGTGTTCACTTCCCCGTTGAACCACACTTCATTTACTTAACCCTTTTGCTTGAAACTGGGAAGTCCATCTAGAAAATCATGGGCAAAGAACAGTAAACTTTCAGATTCACAGCAAACCCTGCCTTTACTACATGCTTTACAGCCTCCTTCTAGCGAATATTTCTTTGACTCAAGAGAAAATGACCTAGTTAATTTTACCTGCAGTAACCAGGCATGTCTCCTACATAGTCTGTGGAGGGAGGGTTATACAGAAAGTCACCATGCACTTGGATGGTCATCCCGGGTTTCCACTAGCTTGACAGTTCAAGCCACGTTCCCTCTCACCCCACCGTTTCTTACCAGACTATTAGAATAGTTTCCTAACTGGCTTCTTGGCTCCAGTCTCCAAATATTCAAGGCAGGCACCTCTCCCCACATTGCTGCTAAGTATATTTTCTAGGAAAAAAAGTACCAGTGATTTAGGATGGTGTGTGAGGCTCTGCATACAGGATATGTCATAGCTGCACATGCCATGCCTCTGCCATACGTTATTCTCTAAATTTGAAATGTCGATTTGCCCTCCAGCTTTTGCTTCATTCATTTCTTCAGCCTAAAATGCACTCTTCACCACATCCCTACACACCAAGAAAAATTCCCAATTATCTTTCAAGTCTTAGACAAAGCATTATCTGTTCAATGAAAATGTCCTGACATCTCCCCCTACTCCAATCCTACTATAACTCATTTTATGTCCTCTGTGCCTAACCAGTATTGTCTTATACTATAGCACCTATAAAATGTTTTTACTTTATATGAAGAAATGTCTTGTGATTTATACAATTTTTATAATCAGAACCTAACACAGGATATCTCAATCTTGGTACTACCGACATTTTAGACCAGGTAATTCCTTCTTGTTGGGGGCTACCCTGTGCACTGTCAGATGCTTAGTTGCATCCTTTGCTGTTAAATAGCACTCCCTCCACCTCAGTCATGACGATCAAAAATGCTTCCAGGCATTGCCAACATCCCCTTAGGGGAAAAATCACTCTGGATGAGAACTACTGGCCTAATTCATATCTGGGCACATAAAAGCATGTGGAATAATATATATTGCTTTTCAGGGCTGGCAAGCAATAGCAGGAAAAAGTGGAACTTAACATGTCCCATATTTAGGCTTGAGACGAGAGGGATGCAGTGGATAAAGAGAGGACCAAGGCAAAAGCTGCAACGTTGGAGCCTGTGGCGGCGGGGGGGGGAGGAAAGGCTCTATGTGGAATCAAAGCAGGATCAAAACATGAACACATCCTCTTTTCTCTTTACAACAGAAGTCCAAGCTAGTCAGTATAGAGACAGACTTTGAAGTCTGGTCCTTACCCTTAACCAGAAAGAGGACGGTGTGTATTCCCAACATAAACATGATCGAAGCTGAAAGCACATCCAAAATGGGCAGGAATGTGCTCCAATATCCTCACCCAAAATGCAAATAGCTTTCACTGGTTCATGAAGGTGAACAGTAGTTAGATATTTCCTCAAACTTGATAACTGCCTTCCTGGATACTTGAGAAGGAATGATGAACTCCACTCCAATGGAATAGAAACAAGGTAGAACCTCCTCCCTTCCCAGTTCTGGATTTGGTCACCAAGATTTGGAAGACACATACAGAAACAACTGCAGAAGGACCTGGATTTTAAAAAGCAGGGCTTTTTTTTTTTTTTTTTTTTTTT
>NW_006798881.1:37589-52057 GCF_000442215.2 Lipotes vexillifer | reverse complement strand
TTTAAAAAGCAGGGTTTTTTTTTTTTTTTTTTTTTTTTTAGGATAGGTCAAATATATTTTTGCACTGAAATAAAGAACATGTGAGAGTCATAATAGAAATGCAGAAATCATAAATAGCAAAGCTAATGCCAACACAGCAGCAGTACAGAAGATCAGCAAAGAGGCATGACTGAATGTTAAAAATAAAATAGGTTATGAACAGACTTACTGAATATAGGAATTTTTTTGTTTTGTTTTCTGAAGCCAGTGTAACAAATGATGGTAATAGTAACTTTGGCAGGCTGCTAAAAAGCTGGGTATATCAAAAAATGATTCTCTTTTCCCTTGCAAAAATAATATGGAAATGAAACTGGGATATTTATTTCCCCTTTTAACACAGCAGGGATCACTTACAGCAAATAAGCCTAACAACGCTCCGATGCAGGAAGCACTGATGCTGTTAAGAACTGACCATTGTCATTATCCACACAATGCATCAAATGCCCAAACCGTGCCTAACAACAGTCTTTTACCTCAGCCTTCTGCCTTCAAAGTGCTGTTTCTTTTTCCCCATAAAATCGTAAAAGAGGTTATTAAACAGAGCAGAAGGTCCTCACATATTCTCTCTCTCACCTCATCCTATGCTGAGTCCCAGAATGAGAATAAGTAACCCAAAATGTAGCAACAAGATTAGGATACAGATGTGGAAGAACTTACTGATTGAACAATTATTGTTCTTGTTATTCAGCATCTCCATTGTGTCAAGACTTTGTATCAGGTTCTGTGCCAGTGAAATATATGTATATTAACAATCCGAGGAAACATTTTTTTTCTGGAGCTTGAGAATTGTTAAAGAGAACAATAGGCCATGAAGCAACCGTATGTTTACAAATCAGGCTGCTTAGATCAGAGAGAAGAATCAAAGGACAGCCGGGAATCTTCAAGGGGCCTCAATCAATGAAGAATTTCAAGGGGAATGTTTAATTGTTAAAGGTGCATGACAGACACTTAAAAGTAGAACAGACCCTTATCAACCTGAGAGAAAATTAGATTTAATAGCACTTGAAATCAGAGGGGTGAATTAAAGGGCATTAATATGGCTGCACTGGCAGCCTTGACAAGGTGGCTCCCTCTCTCTGAGCCTCATTTTTCTCATTTATAAAACGTTACAGAACTAATTGCTTCTTCATAGGCTGGTTGTTAAGTTTAAGTGAGGTAATGTACCTTGCACGTGCACAAGCAATGGAGTTGTTGTTACTATTATTGCAACGAGTTCCACAGCATGAACTTAAAATTATTGGACAGGAGAAAATGCACCAAATTGATCAAAAGCAATTGTCTCTTGATAACTGGGATTAGAGGTGAACTGATTTCCTTCTTTCTACTTTTCTGCATTTTCTGTATTTTCTATAATGAGCACACATTATTTTATAATCAGTAAAACATCAGCCTTTAAAACAGATTTTAAATTTAACTTTATTGAATGAATTGTTTTGTAGGATAATCAATGTTAATCCAACTCCCATAATCAAGTGGCTTTTGGATAAACAAATCCTTGATCATATTGAATACTTAAATTGTGCCAAACATTGTCGTAAGCCACATGCAGAAATGGGAAAGCATGCTCCCGGGCCGCAGGGAGATAAGTCTTGTGAATAAATGTCTTCTTTCCTCTGTCTCTCCACAAAAGCAAATAAACTGCCATCATGTACACAGACCTGCATGAAAAAGGTACCAAAGTCCAAGCTTTAAAGGTTCAGGAATGGGAATTAAACGATGTGAGTTCAACTGCTGGTTAATATTCAGCAAATATTAATTGACTGCCTATTATGTGCTGGGCATTTTCTAGGCATGAGGAAAACAGCAGTAAACAAACAAGTATGTAGCTTTGGATGTGGTTTTTTAATCTTTCCATTCCCGTTTTCTTACTTTTCCAATGGAAAGAAGTAAATGAGATAACATATAGTGTCTAGAATAAAGCAAACACACAGCATCCTTCTGTACTGAATCTTTCCCGTCAGCATTCAGATGTACTGGTAAATGTCCCATTTTTAAAATAATAATAAAATTTATTTGATTCCACCTCCCCCTCTAGTTCCCAATTTATTTTTCTTCTACTGCTGATGGACTACCCTGTGGGTAAGAATTGTCCATACTCACTGTCTCCAGCTTCTCGCCTCCCATTCTCTCTTGAACACATTCCAAACAGGGATTGGCCCAGAAATTGCCTTTGTCAACACGGACTCAGCTAGTAAATACTATGCCTTGTGCAAATTAGAAAATGGCACCCATCTGAATGGATGCATTATAAATAGCTGTGCCCTCCACGTGGATGTAGCAGATGCAGGGAGTATTTCACAACCACTTACCTATTTGAACAGATCTTTGTACAACGCATAAGCAGCACATCCACAGTGCTTCTGCTTCTTATGACTGCCAGTGGTTAAACCTACTGATCAATTCTCAGCTCTTATCTTACCTGCAGTATCAGTAACATATGCCGGGGTGGGTTCCTACCTCCTCTTTGAAGCACCTTTTTTATTCTTTTTCTCCTTGCTGGTTTCTCTTTTTTCCCCAGCTTTATTGAGATATAAGTGAAATGTAACATTGTATAAGTTCAAGGTATACCATGTAATGATTTCATACATGTATGTACTATGAAATGATTACCACAATAATTTTAGTTAACACCTCCATCACCTCACCTAAGTATCATTTGTGTGTGTGTGTGTGTCTGTGTCTGTGTGTGTGTGTGAGAACATTTAAGATCTACTCTTCTAGCAACTAAGTAAATAATAGAGTATTGGGAGCTATAATCAACATGCTGTACAAAAGCTCCCCAGAACTTATTTATCTTATAACTAGAAGTTTACACCCTTCAACCAACATCTCCCCATTTCTCCTTCCCTCCAGCCCCTGGCAACCACCATTCTAACTCTCTGATTCTATGAGTAAAATACTGCATGGTCTCACTTATTTGTGGAATCTAAAAAAATAAAAACAAAAAAAAATATCAAAGTCATAGAAACGGAGAGTAGAAAAGTGGTTGCCAGGGGCTGGAGGAAATGGGGAGATGCTGGTGAAAGGGTACAAACTTTCAGTTATAAGATTAATAACGTCTGAAGAGCTAATGTAAAGTATGGTGACTATAGTAACACTATATTGTATAACAGTGATTTTAACAACAAAAATAGTATTTGTCTTTCTCTGACTTCTTTTGCTTGGCATGATGCTCTTAAGGTCCATCTATGTTGTTGCAAATGGCAGGATTTCCTTCTTTCTTCTGGATGAATAGCTTTCTATTGTTATATATACACCACATTTTTTTATCCTTTCTTCTGTCGATGGACATGTAAGTTGTTTTCATGTCTTGGCTATTGCGAGTAATGCTGAAACAAAGGAGTACAGATATCTTTTCAAGATACTGATTTCATTTCCTTTGGATATATACCCAGAAGCTGGATTGCTGGATCATGTGGTAGTTCTATTTTTAATTTTTTTGAGAAAGGTCCGTACTGTTTTCCACAGTGGCGGCACCAGTTTATGTTTCCTCCAACAGTGCACAAGGGATCAATTTTCTCCACATCCTGGCCAACACTTGTTATCTCTTGTCTTTTGATAATAGCCATTCTGACAGGTGTGAGGTGATATCTCATTGTGGTTTTAATTAGTGATATTGAGTACCTTTTGGCTATTTGTGTGTCTTCTTTGGAAAAATGTTATTCAGTTCCTCTGCCCATTTTTTAATTGGATTATTTGGGGGGGGTTGCTATTGAGTTGTATGATTTCTTTATATACTTTGGATATCACCCCATATCAGATATATAATTTGCAAATATTTTCTCCCATTCCACAGGTTACTTTTCACTTTGTTGATTCTTTTTTCTGTATGAACTCTTTAGTTCAGTGTAGTCCTATTTGTTTAATTTTTGCTTTTGTTGCTTGTGCTTTGGCGTCATACCTAAAAACTCTTTGCTGAGACTAATGTCAAGGACTTTTTTTCCCATATGGTTGTTTAGGAGTGTGTTTTTGTGTGTGTGAATGTTCCCAGTTTTCCTCTTGTTATTGATTTTTAGTTTCATGTCATTGTGGTCAGAAATATACTTGGTATGATTTCAATCTTCTTAAATTTGCTAAGACGTTTTGTGACCTGTTATATGACCTATGCCAGAGAATGCTCTGTGTACACTTGAGAAGAATGTGTATTCTACTGCTGTTGGATGGAATGTTCTGTATAAGTCTGTTAGGTTAATTTGATCTAAAGTATATTTCAAGGATGCTTCCTTATTGGCTTTCTGTCTGGATGATCCATCTGTTATAGAAAGTGGTATATTAAAGTCCCCAACTATTATTGTATTGTTGTCTATTTCTCCCTTCAGGTCTATAAGTATTTGGTCATATACTGGGTACATATATTTTTATGATTGTTATATCCTCTTGATGAATTAACCCCTTTATATTACATAACCATTTTTGTCTCTTGTTACAGTTTTTGACTTAAAGGTCTACTGTGTTTGATATAAATTTATCCACCCCTGCTGTCTTTTGGTTTCCATTTGTATGCAGTATCCTTTTCCTTCTCTTTACTTTGAGCCTGTGTGCCCTTAAAGCTGAAGTGAGTCTCTCATAGGCAGCATATAGTTGGCTCTTGTTTTTTATCCATTCAGCCACTCTGTGCCTTTTGATTGGAGAATTTAATCTGTTTACATTTAAAATAATTATTGATATATAAGGACTTACTAATGTTATCTTACAGTCTTATGTGTTGTTTTGTTTTGTTTTTTGTAGTTCCTTTGTTCCTTCCTTCCCCTCTTGCCATCTCCCTTTGTGACTTGATTTTATATGTGCTTTGATTCCCTTCTCTTTATCTTTTGTGAATATACTGTAGGTTTTTGCTTTGTGGTTGCCATGAGGCATATATAAAACATCTTACAGATTCAACAGTCTATTCTATGTTGAAGCTAATGACTTAGCTTCAATCTCATATGAAAATTACTCTTTTACTCGCCACCATTTTATGTTTTTGATGTCACAATTTACCTTTTATATTGCATATCCATTAACAAACTATTGTAGCTACAGTTATTTTTATACTTTTGTCCTTTAATCTTTATACTAGAGTTAAATGGCTAATACACCACCATATTACAGTATTAGAGTATTCTGAATTTGAACATGTGTTTTCCTTTACCAGTGTGTTGTATATTTTCATATGTTTTTATGTTACTAGTTAGCAACCTTTTATTTCAACGTGAATAATTCCCATTGGAAGGCCCTGACCCATGAACTCCTGTATCCAACTGCCTCTCAGTCATTTCCCCCTTGGGTATCCAACTACCTCTCAGTCATTTCCCCCTTGGGTATCTAATAGGCAGCTCAAAGTTAACAAGGCCAAAACTGAGTTTCCAATCACTTCTCTAAGCCCAACATAGTCTTCCCATCATTCTGATTGTTCAGACCAAAAACCTTAGAGTTACAGAATTCCTTCTTTGTCTCGTACCTCGTACCTCTGCAACCACCTGTAAGCATATTTATTAGCACAACCTTCAAATATTGAAGGAATTCAACAATGTCTTACTACCTCTGTCATTCATAGTTGGTCCAAACCAACACCATCATTCATCTGTTATTTCAGTTGCTTCCTAAGTGGTGAATATGATTCTGTTCTGGTCCCCCTTCAATCTGTTTTCCACATAAGTCAGAGTGAGCTTGTTAACATTCAAGTCAGATTATGTCACCTGTCTGTTTAAAACCTCCCAGTGGGTTCCCAGCTGAACCAGAGGGAAAAGCCAGTAATGGCTCCCCTTGGCATCTGGCCTGAATTGCCTCTCTGACTTTATCTCCAATACTTCTGCCCCCAACACACACTATTCATTTCTCTTCTGCCCCATTTGCTGATTTATTTTTCCTTAAGCACACCAAGCACATACACACTTACCTCAGGGATTTTTCTACTTACTCCTCGAGTACTGGTCTTTGTTTCTTCCCTCAGAAAGCTCCCTTATTTACTCCCTACTTTCTTCAGATGTCACTTTCTCAGTGATGCCTCTGTGAACACCATCTTTAAACTGCAACCCTCCATTTCCCTTTCCAGCCTTATTATACAATAATATAAAATATATTTTACTTATATTTTGTTTGCTTTTTGTCTCCCCCCCAAAATAACATAAGCTCTACACAGGTAAAAAAAAATTTTTGTATTAACTATTTTATTCCTAGAACCTAAACCAGAGCATGACAATTAGTAGGTGCTCAATACAAATTTGTTGAATAAATATATTCATATATATGTATATATTAAATAACTGGAAGAACATATAACTATTAAGAGTGGCACAGATTTTTACTTGACTATTTCCAAACAGCAGTACCAAAGAAGCTTCAGAAAGGGGAGAAGGTGAGTCCAATGATTCTGGAAGTGACTAACCAAATGCTTGCAGTGACATGGCAGAATACAGATGCTGGGGAAGTAAAGGCAGTAGGAATCCCCATTTGTGAAATTTACCAAATTTATATTTCTTTCATTCTCAAGCACAGATCAAACTCAGATGACTATAAAGAAGATTCCTAAAGAGACAAATTAAGTAAATTATATAGGTCAGAGAAATGTAAGGAGATTAAAAGTGTAGACTAGTAAAATAGGCATGTGTAGACATGTTGAGGTTCACTGCTGTCACCAGTATCTTGCTCTCCTTTCCTTTCTTTTCACACCCCTGCACTTAGGTATGGTCATTTGATCAGCCCTGGACAATGAAATGTGAACTGCACATCCACTTGCCACTACCTGTGCTTAGCAGTTTTCTTTGTATTTATCTTGTTTGGTGTTCTGTTCACTGTGATTCTTGAATCTGTGGACTGATATCTTCTATCTATTTTTGAAAATTCTTAGCCATTATCTTTTCAAATATTGCTCTATCCGATTCTCTCATCTCTTTCTGATACTCCAGTTATACACATATTAAGCCATTTGTCTGTATCTCTTATGTCCTTTATGCTTTGTTATTGTTCTTTTTAGTTGTTTTCTCTCTGTGCTTCAGTTTGGGTTTTTTATTGACCTGCCCCTGAGTTCCATAATCATGTCTTTTGCCTTGTTCAAGATGATGGCAAAATTCATTTAAAATTTTGAATATTTTAGTTCCAGAATATTCATTCTTTTTTATAGTTTCCAATTATTTAATAAAATCCTCTATCTTTTCATCCTTTTTGTCAATCTTTTCTCCAATTTCCTTAACCTACTTAAGGTAGTTATTTTATAGTCTTTGCCAATTCAACATATATGTGTATCTGCTTCTATCAATGACTTTTTCCCCTAATGATTGGATACATTTTCTTGCTTCTTTACACGTCTTTTAAGTTTTTATTATGTACTAGACATCATACATAAAATAAACAGTCTAAAACTGATCAAATTTTCTCCACGAAATGGTTTACCCTATCCTATGTTGTGCAGATGAGTTGAGAGACTGATCAAAACAATCCTATCCTATGTTGTGCAGGTGAGTTGAGAGGCTGATCAAAACAATCCTATCAGGAAGTGAGTTTAGTCAAAGCTAGGCTTTAGCTTTAATTAGAATCATTCCACCTCTAGTTTCAAGTATCTCCAGGAGGATATTTGTCATCTGTATGTTGTAGACCCCTCCCTCTAGTGGGACTTTTCCTTCAAAGCACCATGAGACTGGGGGGGATTTTATTGTCTTTCTAGTCCAGCTCCTCAAGATCCCCTTACTACCCTAGCACTCAAATATCCCATGGAAAAAACATACCAGGAGTTTGAGATCCTTCTAGATTCCAGTCTTTCACACTAGCTCATGTGGCCATCAAAAGCCCTGCTGGTTTCTCTTTCCCCCGATTGCATCCTTCTCTCTGTGGCAAGCACATCCCCAGTCCATCTCCAGGCATGGCAGATGCCACCACAGAAGAAAATATCTTGTGAGCTAAATTCACCAAGCCTCTCCATCTCTAGAATTTCACTTCATTTGTTTATTTTTTCCTTCTAAAGCTCTCCTATGTCTGTAAATACAATGTCATGAATATTGTTTTTTACTTTTCTTAGTTACAGCTTGCCGCTGCTTCTTACATCATAACTACCAGGGAGTCAGATTCTGTATTTAGGCCTTTAGTTGGTTAAACCTAAACATAGCACTTTTATGTTAATCACTCTTAGGCTTTAAGTCCACTGATCAGGCTTTGAAATATTAATTATTTTATTCAAAACATTAGAAATTATTGCCAGTTCTGTCTCCTCTAATACTTAGATTTGCATATCATCTGTACATTCAATCAATAAATTAGCTAGGACTAAGTTACTCTGACTAGGATCAACTACAAATCTTTCTGATGAAATATTAGAAAGCTTTGCTGGAATTGATAACTCCATCAATTAACACTCTTTAAGCAAATATTCAACCAGATGTTAGATCATTCTTCACTAATGCTTCTGTCACTTCTTTACCTACAAAAGAGATTATCAATGGGAGTTAAAGGGGCAAGATACTCTAGAGCAACTGTGGCAGGCTGGCTTAATTTTCCTAAAACACCTAAAGCGGTCAGTTGTTTTGAACTTGATAACTTGTAAGTTAAAATTATAACTCAATAGTTGTAATAGTAGCTTAGAAGTGGTAGTACATTGTTCAGAATATTTAAAATCATTGCAAGGTGAATAGATAAAACATCCATCTTAAATCTGAAAGCACAAGTCACTGAAGAAAATACAGGTTTCAGATCTGAACCATAACAGAAATTAAATTCTAATAAAGGAAAGCACATAAAATAAAGATACTCTGGAAGTGGTATCTGTGAGAAAATGGTAAGAGAAGAAGCACTTTTCATCTGTACAAATATATTTCCTTTTGTTGCTGTAAGTTATACAACAATTTTTAAAAATTTGATTTAGTTTTATTTCAAAATCAACACATTTTTACTATGCTTTTAAACCCATATATGTAGGTTTTTCAACACTGATTGTATATTAGAATTACCCAGGTGTCTTTGTTTTGAAGTCCATGAGGAGCCTGAGGATTAGTATTTTTTAAAGTACTAATACCAGAACCTCTGGGAAAGGAGCCCATGCAATGTAATTTTTTAAAAAGACTGTTTTTTAAAGAATAGTTTTAGGTCTACAATAAAATGGAGAGGAAGGTACAGAGATTTGCCATATATCCACAGCTCCCACATATGTGTGGCCTTCCTTATTATCAATATTGCTCATCAGAATGGTACATTTTTACCAAGGCTGAACCTGCATTAGCATATCATAATCACCCAAGGTCTATAGTTTACCTTAGGGTTCACTCTTAGTGTTGTACATTCTATGGGTTTGGAAAAATGTGTAATAAAATATATCCATCATTGTAATATCATACAGAGTATTTTCACTGCCCTAAAAAATCCTCTGTGCTCTGCCTATTCATCTCTTCCTCATCCCACCCTTGGCGAACACTGATATTTTTGTCTCAATAATTTTGTTTTTCCCAGGATGTCATATAGTTGGAATCATAGAGTATGTACCCTTCTCAGACTGGCTTGAGCTCTCACATAGTAAAATGCATTTAAAGTTCCCCCAGGTTTTTTCATGGCTTGATAACTTTTTTTTTTTTTAGCACTGAATAATGTTCCATTGAATTAATGTACAATAGTTTACCCATTCACCTACTGAAGGATATCATGGTACTTCCAAATTTTGGCAGTCATTGATAAAGATGCTGGAAACATTTGCGTGCAGGTTTTTGTGTGGACATAAATGTTCAGCTCCTCAGAGTAAATATAGAGGAGTGAGATTGCTGAGTCGGATGGTAACAGTATGTTTAGTTTTGCAAGAAACTGCCAAACTGTCTTCCAAATTAGCTGTGCCATTTTGCATTTCTGCCAGTAATGTTTGAGAGTTCCTATTGCTCCATATTTATATCCAAATTTCATTCATTTTATCTGACCCCCTTGGATCTAACAACCTGGATTTATTCCTTGTTCATATTTGACTTCACTTCTTTTCTGACCCACTCTGAATTTACTGATATCTTGATCAGTTCCCCAGCCTAGACCCAAGTTTCTTAAGAATTCAGTATTCATCAACTTCCATTGACCCACATAGACTATGTGTAGGGAAAATCCTACCCTTAACACACTGTTGAAAATTGCTGCTTTGTAGAGTTGCCCCCTCATATTGAAATACTGGGCATGATTTTCCAAGATCACGGCCAACTTCATTCATAGTTTGGGCAAGTAGAATGGAGGTCAAAGATGACACAGCACAACTTTCCTGATAAGTGAATATATGTTTCAAACCTAAAATCTAGCAGCTGGAGAAGATCAGCAAAGGCAAAACAAGCCTGGTAAAGGGTGTGGGCATATCAGGTAGTAAGAGGAGGTAGAATAGATTTGTTTCAGGAAAGAAAGTGGGGCGTGAGAGGATGGTCACATCCCAGGTCTCAGGAAGGTCCCTGGGATAGCTGCTGAGTGTGGGTTCTTGGCTTTGCACAGAAAAGAATTCAAGAGTAAGCCACAGTAAAGTGAAAGAAGGTGTATTCAGGGAGATACACCTCCATAGACAGAGTGTGGGCCATCTCAGAAGGCGAGAGGCCATGGGAGAGAGACACTCCACAGAGTATGGGCCATCTCAGAAGGCAAGAGGCCCCAAAATATGGCGTGGTTAGTTTATAGGGGTGGGTAATTTCATAGGCTAATGAGTGGGAGGATTATTCCAACTATTTTGGGGAAGGGGCAGAGCTTTCCAGGAGTTGGGTCCCTGCCCAGTTTTTGGCCCTTTATGGTTGGCCTCAGAACTGTCGGCCTGTGGGTCTGTCATTTAGCATATGCTAATGTATTAAAATGAGCATATAAGGAGGCCCAAGGTCTACTGGAAATCAGTCATCTGCCATCTTGAACCTAGCTGGTTCTAACCAGTTTATGTCGTGTCCTCAACAGCTATGTCATTCTTTTAAAGGTTGTGCCCTGCCCCCTTCCTGTCTCAGGTTGACTTTTGGAACCAAATTAGAATGGGACCAGAGCAGAATCCTGGTACCATTAAGTTGGATCACACTGCCATGTGATTGTATAGGTGGCGAAGATGGTAGTACTTGGGTTCAGGAGTTCTGACATGGGGTCCCTAAGGGAATATTCTGTGACTCAGAGAAAGTCTAAAAATTATAGAAGGTGAACTGAACAAGAACCTAGAAGTCATTACTTGAGTTTAAATTATAGATCAGACAAACAAGAAGCATGGCTCCATACCAAAGCCTAGCGAACATTCAATCAGAACTCCATACCACTTCCTGCCTCTGCCTCTGCCTCGAGCCCAAATTATACCAGGAAGAAACACTGATGTAGATCATAGATTATACAATCAAAAGGCCCAATTGTGTTAGAATTGAGCTGGGAAGGAAGGTGGTGGTAGGTAGATAGATAGCATGGACCAAGTAAACAAGTCAGGAGCTAGTGACACAGAGATAACACTTTTCTTAAATGAATTGACAAGAGGTTGAGTAGGTGGAAGAAAGGTTGAATGTTGCCTCAAAGCTGAGAGGTAGAGAATAAAGGAGGTTCTGTGCTTAATGACTGCTCTAGGACCAAGAAGTGTTTATGAGCAAGAAACTAGGTCAATGTCACCTTGTTTTATCATCTTTTTTTTTTAAACATCTTTATTGGAGTATAATTGCTTTACAATGCTGTATTAGTTTCTGCTGTATAACAGAGTGAATCAGCTATAGGTATACATATATCCCCATATCCCCTCCCTCTTGTGTCTCCCTCCCACCCTCCCTATCCCACCCCTCTAGGTGGTCACAAAGTGCCGAGCTGATCTCCCTGTGCTATGCAGCTTCTTCCCACTAGCTATTTTACATTTGGTAGTGTACATATGCCAATGATACTCTCTCATTTCATCCCAGCTTACCCTTCCCCCTCCCCATGTCCTCAAGTCCATTCTCTATGTCTGCGTTTTATTTGTGTCCTGTCCCTTCGTTCATCAGAACCCTTTTTTTATTTAGATTCCATGTATATGTGTTAGCATATGGTATTTGTTTTTCTCTTTCTGACTTACTTCACTCTGTATGATAGACTCTGGGTCCATCCACCTCACTACAAATAACTCAATTTCATTTCTTTTTATGGCTGAGTAATATTCCATTTATATATGTGCCACATCTTTATTCATTCATCTGTCGATGGACACTTAGGTTGCTTCCATGTCCTGGCTATTGTAAATAGTGCTGCAATGAACATTGTGGTACATGACTCTTTTTGAATTATGGTTTTCTTGGGGTATATGCCCAGTAGTGGGATTGCTGGGTCATATGGTAGTTCTATTTTTAGTTTTTTAAGGAACCTCCATACTGTTCTCCACAGTGGCTGTATCAATTTATATTCCCACCAGTAGTGCAAGAGGGCTCCCTTTTCTCCACACCTTCTCCACCATTTACTGTTTGTAGATTTTTTGTTGCTGGCCATTCTGACTGGTGTGAGGTGATACCTCATTGTAGTTTTGATTTGCATTTTTCTAATGATTAGTGATGTTGAGCATCCTTTCATGTGTTTGATGGTAATCTGTATATCTTCTTTGGAGAAATGTCTATTTAGGTCTTCTGCCCATTTTTGGATTGGGTTGTTTGTTTTTTTTTTGTTATGAGACCACTTATCAGGCCATGGATCATGCAATGAATTCAAAAGGAAGCTGGGAACTGAACTCATTAATAAGTCAAAGATCACTATAGATAAGGTAAAAGCCAGCCTGTGCAAACTGTAGGCTGATAACTTAAGGGAGCAGAAAGAACAGATGCTGACAACTTACAGAGCAATGTCATCCAGTCTTGGAATTGTGGATCCTCGGGGAGACCCTGAACTGTTTTGTTAGGAATGTTTAGAGCCATAAGCATTCCAGGCATTTTCAAATGATGAGATAATGTGCTTGCATATATACTACTCTTTTCAAATGTCTGTTGATGCTATAAGATTAATCAAATGTAAATTAATTTAAAAGATATATTGTTTTATTGAATTCATAGAAGTTTATTTTCATTTTGTATTTTCTAAGCAATTGCAAATACTAAAATATAACTACTGTCAGGTATTGGTCTGACAAAATGTTTGACGTGAGAAAATATTTCTCATAGTCACATAGGCTGAGAACTACTGTTTTAAAGGAAAAGAGAGAGGCAATATCACCCCAAGGAGCAAGCAGCTAGACTTGGTGGAGGTGGGGGTGAAGGCAGTGTGATAAAGTAGAGAGAACTCAGTTCAGATCCCCTCTGCACCATTTCCTAGCTGTGAGCAAACTATTTATCTTTCTATGGCTGTTTCATCATTGTTAAAATGGTCATAGTATTATCCATATTTAGAGTGTTGTTGCAAGACTTAATGACAATGTATACAAAGAATCTGGCACATAATAGCTACTCAATAAATTGTAACCATTATAGCTACTGCAAAAGAGAAGATGATTAATAGTGAGAAACAAATAAGATTCAAAATAAGGAAAAGTAAAGAATGCTTAAGAATTGGTCAGAGAAGTGTAAATACAGAGTCAAGGTATAGGGAGATGAGAACTTTACTCCTGGATCTGCCACGAAGGAGGTGAACATAAATAAATTACTTAATTTGTGGACTCCAGTTGCTTCCTCAGGAAAAGGAAGTAGTTGGTCTCATCTTTAAAACTGTATGATTTTCCTGTGATTACTTTTAGGGAGAATAAGAATGTCAATCCCAGATACAGGAGTTGGTTGAACTGTTGAGTAATTAGTGTACACTCCCTCTAGCTTCCTGATCTCTGCTCCAGCCTCACCCCTTGTAAGGTCTCACAGAACTTACAAGTAGGGACCAGGCCTGCAGCCAACCAGGTTCCAACCACATAGGGCTCTAAGAGTTCTCTCCAAGTCAGGTATGTGGATTTAGAATGAGTTTCCCAGTCACTATGGTGATTAGTTTCCTGTGTTATAATAAACACCCAACCAAGACCTGTTCCATCTCCCAAGTGATACTGAAACACAGCCTCTGTACACCAGTGCCAGATTAAATCTTGGAGTTTTGGGTGAAGTATAAAGAAATAGCTTTATTGCTTTGCCAGGCCAAAGGGACCAGAGTGGGCTAATGTCCTCAAAATTGTGTGTCCCGACCTGGAGGGGGTAGTGAGGAGCTTTATATTAATGGTTCAAAGAGCAGGGCATGATCAGCTTGTGGACATTCTTCTGACTGGTTGGTGGTGAGGTAATTGGGAGTCAGCATGATCAACCTTCTGGTTCCAACCAGTCTGGGGTCTACATGCTGTGGGCAGCATACAGTTAACTTCTCCCACCTAGTGGGGGTTTCAGTATCTGTGAAACAGCTCCAAGGACATGGCTCAGAACATTATCTATAGTCCTTGAGGAAGAACTAAAGGTCCTTGACTTTGTTTAACAGCTAAAATATTATTATTTTGTCTTGCTTGACTGTTTTCCTTTCTTTCTGCATTTTTTCACTTCTCTGATTACATTTATCCTTTTTTTTTTTTTTTTTTTTTTTTT
>NW_006798881.1:25882-37525 GCF_000442215.2 Lipotes vexillifer | reverse complement strand
TTTTTTGCTGTACGCGGGCCTCTCACTGCTGTGGCCTCTCCTGTTGCGGAAAACAGGCTCCGGACGCACAGGCTCAGCGGCCATAGCTCACGGGCCCAGCCGCTCCGCGGCATGTGGGATCTTCCCGGACCGGGGCACGAACCCACGTGCCCTGCATCGGCAGGTGGACTCTCAACCACTGCGCCACCAGGGAAGCCCTACATTTATTCTTTGACTAAAGTTTTTTTCTACAGGCAAAAGGCAGGCAAAGGACATGCATGGGGGTTCATTCTGCAAAGGCCTCATAGGATCCTGCTCAGTTACACAAATACTATGAAATCCTTGTCTGTCAAACACAATCCCCGTTTGTTTCCACAGTGTTTGGATGCTTCCTTCCCTCCACGTCGTCTCACTTCACACCCACTTCTCATTACCCTTTAACATACATAACTCTTCCTTACTAATAGCTGTATAAAAATAATGCTGTACAATTGTACCATGAAAATAATTTTGTGAAAAGACGCCATGATTTGTGCAAGCTCCTACTTATAAACTTTTATCTGATTTCCAAGTTTTATTTTATGAATAATGCCACCCCCCCAAAAAAAAGTCAATTTACATATGTGTTTATGTATTCATACATTTATTTCTATAAGATAGGATCCCATAGTTTAGTATTTCTAGTTGAATAATGTAGTTTTAATTTTAATAACTACTGCCAAATTGATTTCCACAAGAGCCTGCAATAATGCATATTTCTATCCTTAATATCTGAAAATGTCTTCTTCTATAATCCCCATCAGCAGTAGGTATTATTTTTTTGGTAATTTTTGCCAATATAATGAATGGAAGCTAAGTTCTCAGTATGACTTTGATTTCACTGAAAATTGGGTACAAAGTCAGGCTCCACTTATTTTCATACCTGTATTTGTGATATGAATTTGCTCTCTTCCGAAGAGTCTTTTCATAACTTTTGTTTGTTTTCCTATCGGGCAGTTTGTTTCTTTGTTATCAGTTTGTAAGAACTTTTTCTGTACTATAGATGGTCATCATAAACTATGTATACTGCCACATGTGAATCAAGCTGCTTTAGCACTTAGGTTTTGATCTTTGATAGTACTTTTCACTAGAGGCACCCCTATTCTTTGGGGCAGGAAAAAAATCAAGATGGGCCCAGAAAATGCGTTGCTAGAAAACAAGGATGCTTTTTAAATACCTGAGGCATTGCTGAAAACACAAAAACACTGTCTAAAGGGGTCTGCATTAGCCACTTATAACAACATGAGTATCAAAAGGAAAATTAAAATTCTGGTTGACTGGAACAGGTTGTTTTTGTGAAAAGCCATCTGTAATGATACTCAAAAAAAAAAAAAATGGAAAAGTGAATGTAAAAAGAATTGATGAATTTATATAGTTTTAATGAGAAGAGTATTGATTTGTGCAGACCTTCTGTTTATTCCATTAAGTATATATTTGTGTATAGAAAATAGATATACATTTTCTCTACCAGTCTAAGTACAGTGGATAGAGAAAACAGGAGATAGACTGAATAATATCAGAGAATTTGGCCCAAAAGATGGGCATGATGTATACAAAGAAATTTTACATTGCTTCTGAAGAATATAAAAAATAAATGAATGAAAAAACATGCAATATTCTTTGATAGGAAGACTCAGTATCATACAAGTTTCAATTTAGTATAAAAATTTATTGTAACCTAATAGCAATAGAGGTTGTTTTATTTTGTTGGACTGGGAAATTAATTCTAAAGTTTATAGGAAATTTTTTAGATATATATGAAAAGAACAATAATTTTGGAAGTATATTTCTAACATATAAAAAAATGTTAAACAAACAATTTAAAAATTTAGAGACTGCCCAAAATTATGCAACTCATAAAGAGACCTCATACATAATAAAAATAAAATTTCTAATTAGTGGGGAAAATTATTCACGAATGGCATTCAAGAACAGAAAAATGATTTAGAAAATTATAAGGTTTTATCCCAAATGTACCAATTACATTTAAATAAATGTAATAAAGTTTAAAAAATTAAAATGGAAATAATAAATTATTAGATATCTTATAAATACCTTTTCTCAAGTTAAGAAATTCTTTCTCTGCCTGGGGGTTGGTTTGTTTTTTAATGGATGCTGAATAATATTCAGAATTGTTTTTGTTTTGCTCGAGATCAAGCAAACTGACTTTTCCACTTTAATATATATTAATGTGGTGCATGATATTTCTAGATTTTCTTTTCTAAACCATTATCTCATCTCTGGGATAAATAAAACTTGGTCATGCTTTACTGATACTTTAATAAGCTTTCTTAGTTGCTTTGCACATATTTTCTTTGAAATTATCAATGATCATGAGTGATATTGATCCATGATTTTTGTTTTTTCATGGTGAGTTTGGCTTAGTTTCAAAGTTATACTGGCCTAATAAAATAAGTAGTAAAAACTCTTTTTCTATTTTCTGGGAAAGTTTGTATAAAATAGGAATAATTTGTCTACTACTTGGTAGAAGTCATCTGTACAAATATCTGGATTTCATTTGCTCTTTATAGGAAATTTTAAACTTTTGATTTGACTTCTTTTTCTTAAGTCAACCTGTTACTATAATATAATTAGAAAATTTATTTCAACTTAACAGTACCTTCTTCTAAACATATATCTTTTAAAAAATTTTTATTGGAGTATAGTTGATTTACAACGTTGTGTTAGTTCCAGGTGTACAGCAAAGTGAATTGGTTATACATATATATACATACATTCCACTCTTTTTCAGATTATTTTCTCATACAGGTCATTACAGAATATTGAGTAGAGTTCCCTGTACTATACAGTAGGTCCTTACTAGATATCTATTTTATATATAGTAGTGTGTATGTGTCAATCCCAATGTCCCAATTTATCCCTCCCACCTTCCCCCATGGTAACCATAAGTTCTTTTCTACAACTGTGACTCTATTTCTGCTTTGTAAATAAGTTAATTTGTACCATTTTCTTTTTAGATTCCACATATAAGTGATATGTGATATTTGTCTTTCTCTGTCTGACTTACTTCACTCAGTATGACAATCTCTAGGTCCAACTGTGTTGCTGCAAATGGCATTGTTCCATTCTTTTTATTTATTATTACAGCTTTATTGGAGTATAATTGCTTTACAGTGGTGTGTTAGTTTCTGCTTTATAACAAAGTGAATCAGTTATACATATACATATGTTCCCATATCTCTTCCCTCTTGCATCTCCCTCCCTCCCACCCTCCGTATCCCACCCCTCTAGGTGGTCACAAAGCACCGAGCTGATCTCCCTGTGCTATGTGGCTGCTTCCCACTAGCTATCTGTTTTACGTTTGGTAGTGTATATATGTCCATGCCACTCTCTCACTTTGTCACAGCTTACCCTTCCCCCGCCCCATATCCTCAAGTCCATTCTCTAGTAAGTCTGTGTCTTTATTCCTGTCTTACCCCTAGGTTCTTCATGACATTTTTTTTTCTTAAATTCCATATATATGTGTTAGCATACGGTATTTGTCTTTCTCTTTCTGACTTACTTCACTCTGTATGACAGACTCTAGGTCCATCCACCTCATTACAAATAGCTCAATTTTGTTTCTTTTTATGGATGAGTAATATTCCATTGTATATATGTGCCACATCTTCTTTATCCATTCATCCGACGACGGGCACTTAGGTTGTTTCCATCTCCGGGCTATTGTAAATAGAGCTGCAATGAACATTTTGGTACATGACTCTTTCTGAATTCTGGTTTCCTCAGGGTATATACCTAGTAGTGGGATTGCTGGGTCATATGGTAGTTCTATTTGTAGTTTTTTAAGGAACCTCCATACTGTTCTCCATAGTGGCTGAACCAATTCACATTCCCACCAGCAGTGCAAGAGTGTTCCCTTTTCTCCACACCCTCTCCAGCATTTATTGTTTCTAGATTTTTTGATGATGGCCATTCTGACTGGTGTGAGATGATATCTCATTGTAGTTTTGATTTGCATTTCTCTAATGATTAATGATGTTGAGCATTCTTTCATGTGTTTGTTGGCAGTCTGTATATCTTCTTTGGAGAAATGTCTGTTTAGGTCTTTGGCCCATTTTTGGATTGGGTTGTTTGTTTTTTTGTTATTGAGCTGCATGAGTTGCCTGTAAATTTTGGAGATTAATCCTTTGTCAGTTGCTTCATTAGCAAATATTTTCTCCCACTCTGAGGGTTGTCTTTTGGTCTTGTTTATGGTTTCCTTTGCTGTGCAAAAGCTTTGAAGTTTCATTAGGTCCCATTTGTTTATTTCTGTTTTTATTTCCATTTCTCTAGGAGGTGGGTCAAGAAGGATCTTGCTGTGATTTATGTCATAGAGTGTTCTGCCTATGTTTTCCTCTAAGAGTTTGATAGTTTCTGGCCTTACATTTAGGTCTTTAATCCATTTTGAGCTTATTTTTGTGTATGGTGTTAGGGAGTGATCTAATCTCATACTTTTACATGTACCAGTCCAGCACCACTTATTGGAGAGGCTGTCCTTTCTCCACTGTACATTCCTGCCTCCTTTATCAAAGATAAGGTATCCATATGTGCGTGGGTTTATCTCTGGGCTTTCTTTCCTGTTCCATTGATCTATATTTCTGTTTTTGTGCCAGTACCATACTGTCTTGATTACTGTAGCTTTGTAGTATAGTCTGAAGACAGGGAGCCTGATTCCTCCAGCTCCGTTTTTCGTTCTCAAGATTGCTCTGGCTATTCGGGGTCCTTTGTGTTCCCATACAACTTGTGAAATTTTTTGTTCTAGTTCTGTGAAAAATGCCAGTGGTAGTTTGATGGGGATTGCATTGAATCTGTAGATTGCTTTGGGTAGTAGAGTCATTTTCACAATGTTGATTCTTCCAATCCATGAACATGGTATATCTCTCCATCTATTTGTATCATCTTTAATTTCTTTCATCAGTGTCTTATAATTTTCTGCATACAGGTCTTTTCTCTGCTTAGGTAGGTCTATTCCTAGATATTTTCTTCTTTGTGTTGCAATGGTAAATGGGAGTGTTTTCTTGATTTCACTTTCAGATTTTTCATCATTAGTGTATAGGAATGCAAGAGATTTCTGTGCATTAATTTTGTATCCTGCTACTTTACCAAATTCATTGATTAGCTCTAGTAGTTTTCTGGTAGCATCTTTAGGATTCTCTATGTATAGTATCATGTCATCTGCAAACAGTGACAGCTTTACTTCTTCTTTTCCGATTTGGATTCCTTTTATTTCCTTTTCTTCTCTGATTTCTGTGGCTAAAACTTCCAAAACTATGTTGAATAATAGTAGTGAGAATGGGCAACCTTGTCTTATTCCTGATCTTAGTGGAAATGCTTTCAGTTTTTCACCATTGAGGATGATGTTGGCTGAAGGTGTGTCATATATGGCCTTTATTATGTTGAGGAAAGTTCCCTCTATGCCTACTTTCTGGAGGGTTTTTATCATAAATGGGTGTTGAAAGCTTTCTCTGCATCTATTGAGATGACCATATGGTTTTTCTCCTTCAATTTGTTAATTTGGTGTATCACATTGATTGGTTTGCGTATATTGAAGAATCCTTGCATTCCTGGAATAAACCCCATTTTATCATGGTGTATGATCCTTTTTGATCCTTTTAATGTGCTGTTGGATTCTGTTTGCTAGTATTTTGTTGAGGATTTTTGCATCTATGTTCATCAGTGATATTGGCCTGTAGTTTTCTTTCTTTGTGACATCCTTGTCTGGTTTTGGTATCAGGGTGATGGTGGCCTCGTAGAATGAGTTTGGGAGTGTTCCTCCCTCTGCTATATTCTGGAAGAGTTTGAGAAGGATAGGTGTTAGCTCTTCTCTAAATGTTTGATAGAATTCGCCTGTGAAGCCATCTGGTCCTGGGCTTCTATTTGTTGGGAGATTTTTAATCACACTTTCAATTTTAGTGCTTGTGATTGGTCTGTTCATATTTCCTATTTCTTCCTGATTCAGTCTTGGAAGGTCGTGCATTTCTAAGAATTTGTCCATTTCTTCCAGATTGTCCATTTTATTGGCATAGAGTTGCTTGTAGTAATCCCTCATGATTTTTTGTATTTCTGCAGTGTCAGTTGTTACTTCTCCTTTTTCATTTCTGATTCTATTGATTTGAGTCTTCTCCCTTATTTTCTTGATGAGTCTGGCTAATGGTTTATCTATTTTGTTTATCTTCTCAAAGAACCAGCTTTTAGTTTTATTGATCTTTGCTATTGTTTCCTTCATTTCTTTTTCATTTATTTCTGATCTGATTTTTATGATTTCTTTCCTTCTGCTAACTCTGGGGTTTTTTTGTTCTTCTTTCTCTAATTGCTTGAGGTGCAAGGTTAGGTTGTTTATTCGAGATGTTTCCTGCTTCTTAAGGTGGGCTTGTATTGCTATAAACTTCCCTCTTAGAACTGCTTTTGCTGCATCCCATAGGTTTTGGGTCGTTGTATCTCCATTGTCATTTGTTTCTAGGTATTTTTTAATTTCCTCTTTGATTTCTTCAGTGATCACTTCGTTACTAAGTAGTGTATTGTTTAGCCTCCATGTGTTTGTATTTTTTACTGCTCTTTTCCTATAATTGATATCTAATCTCATGGCGTTGTGGTCGGAAAAGATACTTGATATAATTTCAATTTTCTTAAATTTACCAAGGCTTGATTTGTGACCCAAGATATGATCTATCCTGGAGAATGTTCCATGAGCACTTGAGAAAAATGTGTATTCTGTTGTTTTTGGATGGAGTGTCCTATAAATATCAATTAAGTCCATCTTGTTTAATGTATCATTTAAAGCTTGTGTTTCCTTATTTATTTTCATTTTGGATGATCTGTCCATTGGTGAAAGTGGGGTGTTGAAGTCCCCTACTATGAATGTGTTACTGTCGATTTCCCCTTTTATGGCTGTTAGTTTTTGCCTTATGATTGAGGGTGCTCCTATGTTGGGTGCATAAATATTTACAATTGTTATATCTTCTTCTTGGATCGATCCCTTGATCATTATGTAGTGTCCTTCTTTGTCTCTTCTAATAGTCTTTATTTTAAAGTCTATTTTGTCTGATATGAGAATTGCTACTCCAGCTTTCTTTTGGTTTCCATTTCATGGAATATCTTTTTCCATGCCCTCACTTTCAGTCTCTACGTGTTTCTAGGTCTGAAGTGGGTCTTTTGTAGACAGCATATATATGGGTCTTGTTTTTGTATCCATTCAGCCAGTCTGTGTCTTTTGTTGGGAGCATTTAATCCATTTACATTTAAGGTAATTATCGATATGTATGTTCCTATTCCCATTTTCTAAATTGTTTTGGGTTCGTTATTATAGGACTTTTCCTTCTCTTGTGTTTTTGTCTAGAGAAGTTCCTTTAGCATTTGTTGTAAAGCTGGTTTGGTGGTGCTGAACTCTCTCAGCTTTTGCTTGTCTGTAAAGGTTTTAATTTCTCCATCAAATCTGAATGAGATCCTTGCTGGGTAGAGTAATCTTGGTTGCAGGTTTTTCTCCTTCATCACTTTCAGTATGTCCTGCCACTCCCTTCTGGCTTGTAGAGTTTCTGCTGAGAGATCAGCTGTTAACCTTATGGGGATTCCCTTGTGTGTTATTTGTTGTTTTTCCCTTGCTGCTTTTAATATGCTTTCTTTGTATTTAGTTTTTGACAGTTTGATTAATATGTGTCTTGGCGTATTTCTCCTTTGGATTTATTCTGTATGGGACTCTCTGTGCTTCCTGGACTTCATTAACTATTTCCTTTCCCATCTTAGGGAAGTTTTCAAGTATAATCCCTCAAATATTTTCTCAGTCCCTTTTTTTTTCTCCTCTTCTTCTGGAACCCCTATAATTCGAATGTTGGTGCATTTAATGTTGTCCCAGAGGTCTCTGAGACTGTCCTCTGTTCTTTTCATTCTTTTTTCATTATTCTGCTCTGCAGTAGTTATTTCCACTATTTTATCTTCCAGGTCACTTATCTGTTCTGCCTCATTTATTCTGCTATTGATCCAATGTAGAGTATTTTTAGTTTCATTTATTGTGTTGTTCATCATTGCTTCTTTTATCTTTAGTTCTTCTAGGTCCTTGTTAAATGTTTCTTGCATTTTGTCTATTCTATTTCCAAGATTTTGGATCATCTTTACTATCATTATTCTGAATTCTTTTTCAGGTAGACTGCCTATTTCCTCTTCAGTTGTTAGGTCTGGTGGGTTTTTATCTTGCTCCTTCATCTGCTGTGTGGTTTTCTGTCTTCTCATTTTGCTTATCTTACTGTGTTTGTGGTCTCCTTTTTGCAGGCTGCAAGTTCGTAGTTCCCGTTGTTTTTGGTGTCTGTCCCCAGTAGCTAAAGTTGGCTCAGTGGGTTGTGTAGGCTTCCTGGTGGAGGGGACTGGTGCCTGTGTTCTGGTGGATGAGGCTGGATCTTGTCTTTCTGGTGGGCAGGTCCACGTCTGGTGGTGTGTTTTGGGGTGTCTGTGGACTTATTATGATTTTAGGCAGCCTCTCTGCTAATGGGTGGGATTGTGTTCCTGTCTTGCTACTTGTTTGGCATAGGGTGTCCAGCACTGTAGCTTGCTGGTCGTTGAGTGAAGCTGGGTGCTGGTGTTGAGATGGAGATCTCTGGGAGATTTTTGCCATTTGATATTATGTGGAGCTGGGAGGTCTCTTGTGAACCAGTGTCCTGAAGTTGGCTCTCCCACCTCAGAGGCACAGCACTGACTCCTGGCTGCAGCACCAAGAGCCTATCATCCACACCGCTCAGAATAAAAGGGAGAAAAAGTAGAAAGAAAGAAAGGGGATAAAAGAAAAGAAAATAAAGTAAGGTAAAATAAAATAAAGTTATTAAAATAAAAAAATAATTAGTAAGAAAAAAAAATTTAAGTAAAAAGAAAAAAAACAGACGGATAGAACCCTAGGACAAATGGTGAAAGCAAAGCTATATAGACAAAATCTCACACAGAAGCATACACATACACACTCCCAAAAAGAGGAAAGGGGGAAAAAAATAATAAATCTTGCTTTCAAAGTCCACCTCAACTTGGGATGATTCGTTGTCTATTGAGGTATTCCACAGATGCAGGGTACATCAAATTGATTGTGGAGATTTAATCCACTGCTTCTGAGGCTGCTGGGAGAGATTTCCCTTTCTCTTCTTTGTTCGCACAGCTCCCGGGGTTCAGCTTTGGATTTGGCCCCGCCTCTGCATGTAGGTCGCCAGAGGGCGTCTGCTCTTTGCTCAGACAGGACGGGGTTAAAGGAGCCGCTGATCCGGGGGCTCTGGCTCACTCAGGCCGGGGGGGAGGGAATGGCACGGAGTGCAGGGTGAGCCTGCAGCAGCAGAGGCCGACGTGACGTTGCAGCAGCCTGAGGCGTGCCGTGCGTTCTCCCGGGGAAGTTGCCCATGGATCCCATGGATCCCAGGGACCCTGGCAGTGGCGGCCTGCTCAGTCTCCCCAGAAGGGAGGTGTGGAGAGTGACCTGTGCTCGCACACAGGCTTCTTGGTGGTGGCAGCAGCAGCCTTAGCGTCTCATGCCCGTCTTTGGGGTCCGCGCTGTTAGCCGAGGCTCGTGCCCATCTCTGGAGCTCCTTTAAGCAGGGCTCTTAATCCCCTCTCCTCACGCACCAGGAAACAAAGAGGCAAGAAAGTCTCTTGCCTCTTCGTCAGGTCCAGACTTTTCCCCGGACTCCCTCCTGGCTAGCCATCGTGCACTAACCCCTTCAGGCTGTGTTCACGCCGCCAGTCCTCTCCCTGCGCTCTGACTGAAGCCCGAGCCTCAGCTCCCAGCCCCATCCGCCCTGGCGGGTGAGCAGAGGAGCCTCTCGGGCTGGTGAGTGCTGGTCGGTACCGATCCTCTGTGCAGGAATCTCTCCGCTTTGCCCTCCGCACCCTGTGGCTGTGCTCTCCTCAGTCTCTGCCCGCGAAGGGGCTTCTAGTATGTGGAAACCTTTCCTCCTTCACAGCTGCCTCCCACTGGTGCAGGTCCCGTCCCTATTCTTTTGTCTCTGTTTATTCTTTTCTCTTTTGCCGTACCCAGGTACGTGGGGAGTTTCTTGCCTTTTGGGAGGTCCGAGGTCTTCTGCCAGCGTTCAGTAGGTTTTCTGTAGGAGTTGTTCCACATGTAGACGTATTTCTGATGTATCTGTGGGTGGGGAGGAAGGTGATCTCCGCGTCTTACTCTTCAGCCATCTTCCCTTCTGTTCCATTCTTTTTAATAGCTGAGTAATATTCCACTGTATATATGTATCTCATCATCTTTATGCACTCCTCTGTCGATGGACACTTAGGTTGCTTCCATCTCTTGGCAATTGTAAATAGTGCTACAGTGAACATTAGGGTGCATGTATCTTTTTGAACTACGGTATTCTCCGGATTCCCAGGAGTGGAATAACTGGATCATATGGTAGTTCTATCTTTAGTATTTTTAAGTAACCTCCATGCTGTTCTCCATAATGGTTGTACCAATTTACATTCCCCCAAACAGTGTAGGAGGATTCCCTTTTCTCCACACACTCTCCAGCATTTATTGTTTGTAGACTTTTTGATGATGGCCACTCTGACAGGTGTGAGATGAAACCTCGTAGTTTTGATTTGCATTTCTCTAATAATTAGTGATGTTGAGCATCTTTTCATGTGCTTTTTGGCCATCTGTGTGTCTTCTCTGGAGAAATGTCTGTTTAGACCTTCCACCCATTTTTTTGATTGGGTTGCTTGTATTTTTGATATTGAGCTGCATGAGCTGTTTGTATTTTTTGGAGATTAATCCCTTGCTCATCACTTATTTTGCAAATATTTTCTCCCATTCTGAGGTTTGTCTTTTCATTTTCTTTATGTTTTCATTTGCCATGCAAAAGCTTTTAAATTTAATTAGGTCCCATTTGTTTATTTTTATTTTCTTTATTCTAGGAAGTGGATCAAAAAGGATACTGCTGAAATTTATGTCAAAGAGTGTTCTACCTATGTTTTCCTGTAAGAGTTTTATAGTAACTGACTGTACATTTAGGTCATTAATCCATTTTGAATTTATTTTTCTGTATGGTCTTAGAGGGTGTTCTAATTTCATTTTTACATGTAGCTGTCCAGTTTTCCCAGAACCACTTATTGAAGAGACTGTCTTTTCTCCACTGTATATTCTCGCCTCCTTTTTCATAGATTAGTTGACCATAGGTGTATAAGTTTGTCTTTGGACTTTTTAATCCTGTTCCATTGATCCATATTTCTGTTTTTGTGCCATTACCAAACTGTTTTGATTACTGTAGCTTTGTAGTATAGTCTGAACTCAGGGAACCTGATTCCTCTAGCTCCGTTTTTGTTTCTCAAGATTGCTTTGGCTATTTGGGGTAGTTTGTGTTTCCATATGAATTGTAAAACTTTTTGTTCTAATTCTATGAAAAATGCCATTGATATTTTGATAGGGATTGCATTGAATCTGTAGATTGCTTTGGGTAGTATAGTCATTTTGACAACATTGATTCTTCCAATCCAAGAACATGGTGTATCTTTCCATCTGTTTGTGTCATCTTTGATTTCTTTCGTCTTATAGTTTTCTGAATACAGGTCTTTTGCCTCCTTAGGTAGGTTTATTCCTAAATATTTTATTCTTTTTGATACAGTGGTAAATGGGACTGTTTCCTTAATTTCTCTTTCTAATCTTTTTTTTTT
>NW_006798881.1:3142-25723 GCF_000442215.2 Lipotes vexillifer | reverse complement strand
CAGGGCACGAACCCGCGTCCCCTGCATCGGCAGGCGGACTCCCAAGCACTGCGCCACCAGGGAAGCCCTAATCTTTTGTTGTTTGTGTATAGGAATGCCAGAGATTTCTGTGTATTAATTTTGTATCCTGCAACTTTACCAAATTCATTAATGAGTTCTAGTAGTTTTCTGGTAGAATCTTTAGGATTTTCTATGTATAGTATCATGTCATCTGCAAATAGTAATAGATTTACTACTTCTTTCCTAATTTGGATTCCTTTTATTTCTTTTTCTCCTCTGATTTCCATGGCTAGAACTTCCAAAACAATGTTGAATAAAAGTAGCTAGAGAGGACATCCTTGTCTTGTTCCTGATTTAAGAGGCAATGCTTTCAGTTTTTCACCATTGAGAATGATGTTAGCTGTGGGTTTGCCATGTATGGCCTTTATTATGTTGAGGTATGTTCCCTCTATGCCCACTTTCTGGAGAGTTTTTATCATAAATTGGTATTGACTTTTGTCAAAAGCTTTTTCTGCATCTATTGAGATGATCATATGGTTTTTATTCTTCAGTTTGTTAATGTGGTGTATCACATTGATTTGTGTATATTGAGGAATCCTTGCATCCCTGGGATAAATCCCACTTGATCATAGTGTATGATCTTTTTAATGTGTTGTTGGATTCAGTTTTCTACTATCTTGTTGAGGATTTTTGCATCTGTGTTCAGTGATATTGGCCTGTAATTTTCTTTTTTGTGTGTGGTATCTTTTTCTGGTTTTGGTATCAGGGTGTTGGTGGCTTCATTGACGTTGGGATTGTTCCTTCCTCTGCAACTTTTTGGAATGGTTTCAGAAGGATAGTTGTTAACTCTTCTCTAAATGCTTGATAGAATTTGCCTGTGAAGCCATCTCCTCCTGGACTTCTGTTTGTTGGGAGTTTTTTTTTTTTTTTTTTTTTTTTTTTTGCGATACGCGGGCCTCTCACTGCTGTGGCCTCTCCTGTTGCGGAGCACGGGCTCCGGACGCGCAGGCCCAGCGGCCATGGCTCACGGGCCCAGCCGCTCCGCGGCATGTGGGATCCTCCCAGACCGGGGCACGAACCCGTGTCCCCTGCATCGGCAGGCGGACTCTCAACCACTGCGCCACCAGGGAAGCCCTGTTGGGAGTTTTTTAATCACAGTTTCAATTTCATTACTTGTCATTGGTCTGTTCATACTTTCTATTTCTTCCTGGTTCAGTCTTGGAAGTTTGTACCTTTCTAGACTTTGTCTGTTTCTTGTATGTTGTCCATTTTATTAGCATACAGTTGCTTGTAGTAGTGTCTTATGATCCTTTGTATTTCAGTTGTAACTTCTTTTTCACTCTTAATTTTATTGATTTGAGGCCTCTACTTTTTTTTTCTGATGAGTCTAGCTAAAGATTTATCGATCTTGTTTATCTTTTCAAACAACCAGCTTTTAGTTTCATTGATCTTTTCTATTGTTTTCATCTCTGTTTCATTTATTTCTGTTCTGATCTTTATAGTTTCTTTCCTTCTACAAACTTTGGGTTTTGTTTATTCTTCTTTCTCTAGTTGCTTTATGTGTAAGGTTAGGTTGTTCGAGATTTTTCTTGTTTCCTGAGGTAAGATTGTATTGCTATCAACTTTCCTCTTAGAACTGCATAGGTTTTGGATTGTCATACTTTTGTTTTCATTTGTCTCTAGGTATTTTTTAATTCCCTCTTTGATTTCTTCAGTGATCCATTCATTGTTTAGTCACATATTGTTTAGCCTCCATGTGTTTGTGTTTTTTTACAGTTTTTTTCCTGTAATTGATTTCTAATCTCATAGCATTGTGGTAGGAAAAGATGCTTGATACAATTTCAATTTTCTTACATTTACCAAGGCTTGATCTGTGACCCAAGATGTGCTCTATCTTGGAGAATGTTCCATGTGCACTTGAGAAGAAAGTGTATTCTGCTGCTTTTGGATGGAATGCCCTATAAATCAATTAACTCCATCTGGTCTAATGTGTCATTTAAGGCTTGTGTTTCTGTATTGATTTTCTGTCTCGATGATCTGTCCATTGGTGTAAGTGGGGTGTTAAAGTCCCCCACTATTATTGTGTTACTGTTGATTTCACCTTTTATGGCTGTTAGCATTTGCCTTATGTATTGAGGTGCTCCTATGTTGGGTACATATATATTTACAATTGTTATGTCTTCTTCTTGGATTGATCCCTTGATCATTGTGTAGTGTCCTTTCTCGTCTCTCTTGTAACAATCTTTATTTTAAAGTCTATTTTATCTGATATGAGTATTGCTAGTCGAGCTTTTGATTTCCATTTGCATGGAATATCTTTCTCCATCCCCTCACTTTCAGTCTGTATGTGTCCCTAGGTCTGAAATGGGTCTCTTGTAGACAGCATATATATGGGTCTTGTTTTTGTATCCATTCAGCCAGTCTATGTCTTTTGGTTGGAGTATTTAATCCACTTAAATTTAAGGTCATTATCAATATATATATATATATATATATATATATATATATTCCTATTGCCATTTGCTTAATTGTTTTGGATTTGTTTTTGTCGGTCTTCTTTCTTCCCTTCTTCTTTGGCTCTCTTCTCTTGTGGTTTGATGACTAGTGTTGTGTTTGGGTTGCTTTTTCTTTTTTTGTGTGTGTATCTCTTGTAATTTTTTGGTTTGCATTTTCCATGAAGTTTTGATATAGCAGTCTATGTACAAGGTTGTTTTAAGTTGCTGGTCTCTTAATTTCAAATGCAATTCCCATTTCCTGCATTTGTATTCACCTGTTCTCATGGTTGCTTGTTTTGATACTATATTTGTGTGTAGATGATTTCCTACTATTACTTTACATTTACCTTTACCAGTAAGCTTTCCCATATGTGATTTTCTTTTTTCTAGTTGTAGCCTCTTTTTTTTTTTTTCTACCTAGAGAAATTCCTTTAGCATTTGTTGTAAGGCTGGTTGGTGGTGCTGAATTCTCTTAGCTTTTGCTCTCCTGTAAACTTTTGATTTCTGTCAAATCTGAATGAGAGCCTTGTTGGGTAGAGTATTCTTGGTTGTAGAGTTTTTCCTCTCATCACTTTATATATATCATGCCACTCTCTTCTGGCCTGCAGAATTTCTTCTGAAAAATCAGTTGATTACCTTATGGGGGTTCCCTTGTATATTATTTGTTGCTTTCCCTGTTGCTTTTAATATTTTTTCTTTGTATTTTTGTCATTTTGATTAATATGTGTCTCGGTGTCCTCCTCCTTGGGTTTAGCCTGTATGGGACTCTTTGAGCTTCCTGGTCTTGGATGACTGTTTCCTTTCCCATGTTAGTAACGTTTTTGGCTATAATCTCTTCAAATATGTTCTCAGGGCCTTTCCCTTTCTCTTCTTCCTCTGGGACCCTTATAATGAAAATGTTGGTGTGTTTAGTGTCCCAGAGGTGTCTGAGATTGTCCCCATTTCTTTCATTCTTTTTTCTTTGTTCTGTTCTGTGGCACTGATTTCCACCACGCTGTCTTCCACCTCACTTATTCATTGCTCTGCCTCAGTTATTCCGCTATTGATTCCTTCTAGTGTATTTTTCATTTCAATTATTGTGTTGTTCATCCTTTAAATCTTCTATCTCTTTGTTAAACATTTCTTGTATCATCTCGGTCTGTGCCTCCATTCTTTTTCCAAGATTTTGAATCACCCTTACCATGATTACTCTGAATTCTTTTTCAGGTAGATTGCCTATCTCCTCTTCATTTAGTTGTTCTTGTGGGTTTTTACCTTGTTCCTTTGTCTGCAACACATTTCTCTGTCACCTCATTATGTTTGACTTTCTGTGTTTGTGGTCTCCTTTTTGCAGGCTGCAGGATTGTAATTCCTCTTGCTTCTGATGTCTGCCCCATGGTAGGTGAAGTTGGTCTAGGGGCTTGTGTAAACTTCCTAGTGGGAGGGACTGGTGCCTGCCCTCTAGTGGATGGGGCTGGGTCTTGTCCCTTGGTGGGCAGGGCTGTATCAAAGGGTGTGTTTTGAGGTGGCTGTGAGCTCCGTATGACTTTAGGCAGCCTGTCTTCTGATGGGTGGGGCTGCATTCCTATCTTACTGGTTGTTTGGCCTGAGGCTTTCCAGCACTAGAACCTGCAGGTTTTTGGGTGGGGCCGGGTCTTGGTGCTGAAATGGGGACCTCTGGGTGATCAGTATCAGCTCTCACTGATCAGTATTCCCTGGGGCCTCCACCACCAGTGTCCTTGCCCCCACAGTGAGCTACAGCCAACCTTTGCCTCCCCAGGGGGCCCTCCAAGACCCCTAGGTAGGTCTAGGCCATGTTCCTATAGAGGTACTGCTTTGTGCTGGGTTCCAGTGCATGTGAGACCTTGTGTGCATCCTCCAAGAGCAGATTCTCTTTCTCCCCCAGCCCTGTGGAGCTCCTACACTCAAGCCCCACTGGCCTTCAAGGTTAAATGCCCTGGGGGGGGGGGGTTCTTCCTCCCAATCCCAGACCCTCAGACTGTCTTGGAGTGCTATTTTTATGTGGGAACGTCCCTGTGTAGCCTGCATGGGTTTAGTATTTTTTGGTGCAAGGGCTGTTTTTAATATAGATGTCTGCCACCTCTTTCCTCAGTGTATGCTGGCCGTTATCCCCTTGACAGGAGATGTGACTGATGTTGTGGTGACCAGAGCCTGCACTGGATATTCAGCATGGCCTCCCCTTTGCTCTGTGGTTGGTAGTACCCTGTCAGGGGAGGGGTATGCTCTCTAATTGTTGGACTAGATGCCCCCAGATCTGTTTCTGATCTGTGGTGTGAGGTAGCTGGGATTGGAGCTCTCCCACTGGGAGAGAAGCCACTGAGTATTCCTTCTCTGGAGCTGTTCACCTGTGGATGTGCTCTGTTGTGTCAGCTTTCACACACTGTGTGAACTCTCAGATTACACTGTTGTTTGCATTGCTTTCAGACCCACCTTAACTGTGGATATACCGGCAATTGGCCATGGTGCCTCTCAGGCATTATTTTCACCGGACCACCAGTGTAGATCCACTGAAGTCACGTCCCAGAATTGCACTAATCATGGATCTGGACCCATCATGGATGCTATGCGGGCAGCTCAGACTCTGGCCTGGCCCAACCTCCATGTGTATGTGCCCATAAAGGCCATAGCTGGTAAAGCTAGACCTGTCTTGGCTGTGGGAGCACTCATTGTTCGTTCAGATGTTCTGCAGGCACTGAGTTTACAAAGTCAGTCGTGGGGGTGTAAATCCGCAGTTTGCACAGCCATGAGGAGAGAATTCAACTCTTCTTCCTTAGTTGCATGGCCCCTGGGGCTCAGCTGTGGTTTCAGCTCCACCTCTGCATGTGGGCCACCACAGGCGTCTGCTCCTGAGGCTGCCCCAAAGCACCTGAGCCTGCCCCAGCAGGGAGGGGGTGCAGAGGAGGTGGTGGCTGGGGGCACAGGAGCCCGCCCTGGTGGGAGCCCTTCCTAATACCCAGGGAGGCAGGGGCCGGCACATGGGGAGAGAAGATGCAAAGGCAGCCCTGCCTTTTCCTTGTCATTCAACAATGGCACTTCTCTTCTATTGTGGTCCAGGCTGTCTCCACAATCATTCCCAGTTGCAGAACTCCTCACTCCTGTTCCCGCTGGCTGTCTCCTCGCAGCCAACAGCAATCCTCTCCCCAGGTCTGCACTCCAAACCCCACGTTCCAGTACCCAGCCCCCATTGCATGAGCAGACACACATCCCAGGCTGGGGCGCACAGGGCTGTAGTACGGACCATCTGCGTAGGTCTCGCTCTGTTCCGCCTACCGCAGACCGGTTGCTGTGCTCTCCTCTGAGCCCCTGAAGTGCCCCTTCCGTTCCAGCTGATCTCTCGACTGGTGAGGGGGCTTCCACAGATGTGGAAACTTCTCCCCTCCTTCAGTTCCCTGCCAAGGGGTGCAGGTCCCATCCTACATCCTCTCCTCTTCCTTTTCCCTTCTTCTTTCTTTCATCCTACCTGGCTATGCAGGGATCTTTCTTGTCCATTTAGGTGTCTCAGGTCCTCTGCTAGAGTCCAGCAGGTCTGTGAGAATTGTTCCATTTGTAGATGTATTCTTGATGCATTTGTGGGGAGAGGTGAACTCCATGTCCTCCTACTCCTCAGCCATTTCACTCCTCTTGATTTGATTTCTTTGATAGCATTGGGACTATTCTGGCTTCCTACTTTATCTTGGATACATTTTGAAAAATTATATTTTCCTATGGAATTGTCAACTTCATCAAATTCTGTAATCTTCCATAACTGCTGTGTAACAAACCATCCCAAAACCTAATGGATTAAAATAACACCATAATTTATTGTGCTCACTAATCTGCAGTTTGGTTGGAGTTTAGTTGAATGGCTTGTTCCTGCTCCAAATGACATTAGCTGGGGAGGCTAACTGGAGCTGAATGGTCCATCTCCAATATGGCTCACTGATGTGGATGGTAAGCTCTCTTCTGGGACCTGAGCTGGGGCTGTTGGACTCAGGCCTCCATTATTCTCCATGTGGGTATTGCCACAGAATTGGTTGGATTCAATAAAGCAAGATGGATTGGTTCCAGGCATGAATGTTCCAAGAGACAGGAAATGGAAGCTGTCAGTCTCCTAAAGCCTGAGTGCAGGAAAGGAACACACCATCATTTTTCCATATTCTATTGGTCAAATTATCATAGAGCCCTTCCAGAATGAAGGACAACAGACATGGATCTCTCATGTCAAGGAATTGTTATTTGATCACTACAATTTACTTGTATAAAATTATTCATTTGGTTTTATTACCATTTAAATATCCTGTCTGTAGTTACATTTTCATTTTCATTCTTACTAGTATTTGTTTCTCTGCAACCCCCCCCCCTTTTTTCCCCCTGTCTTTCCAGTTAATTTTATCTATACTCTTCACGGAATCAAATTTAAGCTTAGTTGATTCTATTATAGTTTTACTATTAATCTCTATCTATTTTTTTCCCACTGTTTCATTCCATGCATTTTTTAAGGTTAATTCTGCCATTATTCTAATTTCTTCTTTTGGATGACTTTTAATGTAGGCATTTAAGGAGATGTATTCTCCAGTCAAGTAACTGAAAAAAATTACCAGAGCAGGCCTGACGTTCTTTGAAAGGCTTTCTTACAAGGTTGGACCTTGGCTGGTATCTAGTAACTTGGACTTTTTGGAGGGTTCCCACCATTAATTGACTGTATAAGCAATATCACTTATTCTGAACACCTGCTTTCATTATGGGAATCTGGAATTTGGGTACTTACGAGGCAAGGTGTACCTATGTGATCAGTTTCCAATAAAAACCATGGTCATTGAGTCTCTAATGAGAGGCCCTGGTTGGCAACATTTCTTATTTGTTGTCAAAAGTCCTTGCTGGGTGAATTGAGCATGCCCTATGTGATTCCACTGAGAAAGGACTTTTGGAAACTTGCTCTTGGTTTCCCCCAAACTTCACCCCATGTGCTTTTTCCCTTTGCTGATTGCATTTGGCTATGACTTATTACAGCAAAAGGGTACCATGAGTACAACTTTATGCTGAGTCCTGTGAGTATTCCTAGCAAATTACGGAACTGGAGGGTCTTGTCTTGGTGACCCCAAAACAGTAACAATTTAGCTTCATTCTTCATATTTTGACATATAGTCTATTCATACTTACTCATTATAAGTTCCATTATGATGTTTTTCTTGGACCTGTCACTTATTTGGAGAGACTGAAATATCTAGTTATAATCTTTTTCAAACATTTTTATTATTAATTTCTAACCTAGGTGCATTGCGGTCAGAGAGCTGATATATGATATTAACACTGACATTTCTTACACTTCTTCCAGGCCTAGTATATATTCAGTTTTCATAGATGCTGCAATTATGTTTGTAAGAGATGTATATGTATTGTCAAATCATCATTTGCAGTTGTATGATTCTAAGTACCGTCGACTGAAAAACCACACAACGTAAAAACTGTGAGTTGAGTTTATTGAGTGTCTTACTGAGGACTATAGCCTAGGAGGCAGCCTCTTAGATAGCTCTGAGAAACTGTTCTGAAGAGGTAAGAGGGGAAATCAGTATCTATGTGATTTTGGCTAAGGGGTATGTGCAACCAAGCACACATCCCAGTAAAAGGTTGCTGCTAGTCCTGAGGAACAGATACCTTAGTTAATGGTTTTAGTGCTTTCCTAAGTATGAAAAGATGCAAGAATTAGGGTTCATTAAATTTTCTCCTGAAAATATCTAACTCTCTAAAGGCCTGTTCTGCCAGTTTTCCTAGAGCACAGAGTACCTCATTTCTGATTTCTACCCCAAATTCCTTTCAGGGTGTGTTGAAGTTCAGGAATTCCAGTAGCCAGTGACTTAATTATTGTAGAGCTAGGTGACAAGTGACATCCTTTCATCTCCTAATGGTCATGAATTCAGCCAAGGTTTGGGAGGCATTACATGACCATGTTGTCCCAAAGTGCTAGGAACGCTTATTCCTAGGCTAGAATTTCATTGATAGGCTACTCAGTGTGCTATTACTGGACTAGGTCCTATTAATGGTAGACAAAACTCTCTGGATTATCTGTTTTACTAGTTTGTTACAGTCCAAGAAAAGATTTCCTCTTGTTGCTTCTTCCCCCACCTAGAGTTACACTATTACAATCATTGATCTCATAGAACTATATATTTGATGGATCATTTCACATCACTTAGTCATCAGTATTTTTATTGGAGACTCAGTCAGTTGCACATGTGGTAATGCAAGAAACAACAATCTTGTACAGTAGGCAGAGTACCAGTAATATAGCTAGTAGAATTAATAAGGTCATAAGGAAGAATTTAAGCCAAGGACTTTCATTAGGCATGGCCCAGTATATCCCCAGGTCATTTGACCAAGTTTGTTCTGTACCAAGTGCTATCTTAAAAGGTAATGATATACTAGCATTGTTCATAAGGCAACTAGCCCAATTTTCTAGTGTTATTAGGCTGATATCCTTAGTATGGCTTCATTGTTCCCAATATAAGTGCTTTTAAACTTAAATAATCATAGCATGATGTTAGCCGTATAAATCCATCCCATAGCTGAGGGAAGTTATATTTTTTGACTGAAATTTAGCTCAATGCTCTGATTAAGCTTGAATAACTTTAAATAAAATTCTTATTTATGGCCATGGTCAGAGCAAGTGGGATTGATTTGCCAAGTGAGGGGATCTCATCTAATAATATCAACTGTGGCCTGAGCACAAATACAATTTCTTTCTTCTAGAATAAATTTCCTAAGGGCCATCCAATTAGGGCCTTGGAGTAGAGAAGTCTACCTAGGTAACCCAGAAGTACTGGACCTAGGTAATTAACTATAAACCCAACAATTGTGTTGATTTCTAAACTCTGCATAGGATCATACTCATGACAGAAAAATATTTGATTTATGCAAAAGTCCAAGAAATCAAAAAAATGCTATTAATAATCATGTGGGTCAGGTGAGGCATCTTGGGATAACTGTCTACTACTGGTGTTGTCATCTTCTCATCCTGATGTGGGTGAAGTTTCTCCTCTTTTAAAGCATTGTTTTAAGGTGATTTTGAGGTCAGCTCTATAGACTGGTCTGGTGCAGGGGCCCTTTTTAAGTGGGAAATATAAATCCAAGAGTCAGTTACTCTTAGTTATGATGCACAGGAGCTAATCAAGAGTACCTAGTAAGGGCCTTTCCATCTAGGCTGGAGTGAGTTATATAAATGTTGTCTTTTCCAGCATACATAATCTCCTGAGTGTAGGTCATGAAACATCTGATCTTCATTTAAAGATAGATTATTGTGATAAGCTTCAGAAACAAGCTTAGAATGTCCTTTTAATAACTCAGTTAAATTTTACAATAATGTTACAATGTAACATAGCAACAAGCAACTATCTGGGCAGTGACTCTTTCTTTGGCAGTAAACACAGCACTAGAATCCAACATATACTGAAACATCTTAAAATGACTCTCAATTCTACCAAATATAGCCAAATTAAGACTAATTTGTTTGTAAAATAAGTCTTCTTTCAATAAACTTAGCCAGATTATTTATATAAGTAAGTATAACTGATCATATGGGCTTTTTAAAATTGGCTTTGCTGGAACTTTTCATAAGGAATCTCAGATTAAATTTTTAAAAGGCCTCTCAAGGCCAGGAAAGCCACGTCAAGGGTTTGCCATCAGATTTCACCTGCAGTATCTATAGATATGGGTGAATTCCTCTCTTCTTGAGGTCCCCAAAGTATCTTCAGATTCCTTCACCTGTGAAGAGGTAACCTTCCTTATTTGCCTGATAAGGCTGCTGGGAATCTAAGAGTTTCCAGTTTCTGGAGTGATCAGGTAGAGAGAAATGATAAATGTTCCAGTTTTGCTTACAAAAGTAAAACTTACTAAATTGCTGCAAGTCATAATTAGCTTAAGAGGAAACATTTCCTTATATCTGGAAAACACAGATTAAAAGCCAGTAATATTTCAGAAAAAGCATAAAAGTTATAACCATATTCATCAGTTCACTCAGTCCTATGTAACTAATCCTTGATCTTTTGCTAACAGTTTTATGAAGCCATCAGGGTTCCCATTAGAATGCTTTAATTTCTTACCCAGTTCAGGGGTATGATCTGGAATTTATCAGAAGCCTTTACTTTTCAAAAAATCCTTCTTCTGAATCTTCTTGAAGATTAAACTTTTTGGCAAAGGCATCAGAGCAAAACAATAACTGTCTATGAATGACAAAAGATTTTAAAAGGCCTGGTTAAAGATCTGATTACAGTGCAATTGACTTGGTTACTGCTGTGACATACAATATTTTAAGATAATAAGCAGAATTAAGACATAACATTTGGGCTTCCCTGGTGGCGCAGTGGTTGCGGGTCCGCCTGCCGATGCAGGGGACACGGGTTCGTGCCCCGGTCTGGTAAGATCCCGTAAGATCCCACATGCCGCGGAGCGGCTGGGCCCGTGAGCCATGGCCGCTGAGCCTGCGCGTGCGGAGCCTGATGCTCCGCAACGGGAGAGGCAAAAAAAAAGACATAACATTTTACTGGGACATACTAGATTTTTAGGAACTCCATATAATTTCTAGAATAGGAAAACCTCAGCTTGCTACAGGTCAAACTTCAATTAGAATTTTATCTTTGGGAAGTTTGTCAAAAATATCAAAAAGTTTTTAAAACACTTGGCCAAATAGGATCATAGGTCACTGTGAAACAATACTTATTCACGTAACCAAAGTGACAAAGATTTCAAAGGCAAATACAGAAAGTTACAACAGATTACCTAAAAGATTTAAAAAAACTTTACAATCTGTTCTCAAAAGCAGATCAATATTTTAAGAAAACTTTGACCTCTTAACAGAGAGAGAACCAAATTCAGGCTTTGCACCACTTTACCTTTAATATTAAAATTAATTTACAATTCAGCTTATTCTACTCTTAGGTCTAACCACACACAGAATTGCTTTCTAAAGTTTCCTTTTTATTCCCTCACAAATCTCCTACAACTTTCTCTATCCATATTAATTTGTCCCTTATTTTCTTTCCCATTTAGAAATAACCAGCTTTAGGGCCAAATTACTTTCTTTCCCTTAATAAAATGCATTTCAAGTTTTTTCTTGCATACAAAGACATCTTTTCCTTATTAATTTTTCATAGTTTTAATTACAATATTTTAGTTAGAATTCTCAACTCTTAAAAACCTTAGTTTCTAGTGAAGACTAAGAAGTAAGCAATTATGAACTGTCTTTTACACTAGCATTCTGTAGATCGGCAAACTTTAAATGTTTATAATTTCTAAAAAGTGCTTTCTTATAGAAAATGCCTCAATGTGGCACAAAATATATTAATAGTCCTACATACCTGTAGTCTCTCTGTAAAAGGAAGTCAATGTTCAGCAATTAATGTTTCAGTATTTTATTTTATTTGGGAATTATCCAGATGTTCAATAAACTTACATTGTTTAACTTAACAAAACTCTAAAGTTTTAAGTTGCCCACAATCTGGAGAAACTATTTTTAAGTAGACATTCCTAAAACATAATTGTTCCTAAAGAGTTTACCTAAAAGCTCTCATCTCATTTACATTTAATTTACTTATAAAAAATTCATCATACCAAGGTATTTTTCTTGCTGACAAATTTTGCAACAGATATAATAATTTATTTGACTTCTAGTAATCCTAGGTACAATAAAATTATTATGCTTAATGTTGATGACTATAAAGACATATTAATAATTTAATACTGCATATTTCCCAGATCACATGAGCCTTAAATTCCTTTGGGTTAGTTTCTTTTATATTTCTGAGAATTTATATAAGTGCTTAATTTCTTTTAAGCCAATTAAATATAGCTCATTAACAAATTAATTTTGATAAAACTGTCCATAGTAAAGTCATATCATATCTATAATGTACACACATCCATATAGATACAGACATCTCAGTTTTATTTTAAAACTTCATCATGAATCAGGTATTACAATATAAAACTCACTAGTTTATAAATAATAGTTGGAATAAGTCAAGTTTACTCACTTGAGTTTAAAAAGCTCTCTTTTGAGTTTAAAAAGCTCTCTTTTCTTATTCCCCCTGCCACCTTAGTCTTAGGAATTGGAGATAGTCTAAATAAGAGCTCTTGATAGTCCTGGTAGAACATTTACATCACAAGGCAAAGGGAGAGAAATGCAAGTTCCTCCTAGAAGGACTTATTCCCTTAGGATCAGAATTCTGAAAAGAGAGATTTGTTCTGGATTTCTCTAGCTTTCTTTCCTTCCCTGAAACCCTAGGCTTGGTCTTCCTCTCCCTGCCAACCTGGTTTCTTTGGGAGGCCACCAAAACCCTGAAGGGTGCTGGATCCTGCTAGGGGTGCCCTCTAGCCTGCAGTGCTTGCATCCTTTATTTGGGTTTCACCACTCTCCTGGGTGGAAGTGGCTGTCTAGACTAAAATGTGCCAAAAGGGACCAAGCACTTGATATAAAGCCTATTAAGCCCAACTCGTAAGGTCTGAGACCTGTGGGAGGAGGAGCTAGGCTCTGAAAAGTGCAGTCATGAATTCTGGAGTTCATGTGAAATACAGAAATTACTCCTTGGCTGAGCTGAGTGAGTGATGTTAAAAAATTCAGTGTGAGAAGCTTGCCCAAGATGGCAGAGTAGAAAGATTCTGAGCTCATCTCCTTTCATGGACACACCAAAATTACAGCCATTTATAGAGCAACTATTAATAAGAAAGTTTGGAATCTACCAGAAAATATTTTCTACAACTAAAGATATAAAGAAGGAACCACACAAGATGGATAGAAGGGGTGGAGTCGTTGTATAATGAACCAGTAATCTGGTAAGTAAATAGAGGAATTTTCCAAGACAGGAGTGTTTTTCCTGTTTTACCTCTGGTATCTGCCAAAGCCCACACACCACCTTCTCCATAGCAGTCAAGGCTTCTGCTTCAAGTATATTCAAAATGTCACAGGATGTTTCTCATGGTAGAATATAAGCTAGAAATCTTAGGGCAAGGGAGTTAAGAACACACATCTGCTGCACTTCCTGTCCCTGAAAACCAGGAGAAAAAATAAGAGTTGGGACAAACGCTGGTTACAAAACGAGCAGGCCAAACGTACACACACACACACACACACACACACACACACACACACACACACACACAAGGAAACAAAACCTCACACTATGTAGCACAGTAGACCAACTAAAAGACAGGTAGCCTCTCCTACAAGCTGATTCAGAGCCACAAGAGTACATAGGCCTCAGAGAGCTGGGTTTAGTTTCCACTGAAACCTTGTCATCAACGTTGTATAGGATGCAATACCAGCAGGTGTCAATGTCCTTAGGTCAAGCTTATTAATCTTGTGGTTTAAATAATCTTCACTTTTACTGATTTGGGGCTGCTCTATTCATCAGTTAATGAGAGAAATGTTGTAATCATTTACTATGATGGTGTACTTATTGTTTTCTTGTAATTTTGTAACATTTTTATATTTTTAAGTGTATACAATTACACAGTCACTATATCTTCCTGGTGAATGAATATTTCTTCAATATGTAGTAATTCTATTTACCTTTTTTTTTTTGCCCTGGAATCTACTTTATCTGAGACGAGTATAGGCATACCAGTTTTCTTTGAATAGTATTTGTCTGGCATATATTTATTTCATCTCATCTATTTCAATCTATCTATGTTATTCTTTTTTAGGTTGATGCCTTATACAATAAAGAGCATCAGCTAGATTTTGTAGAAGTTTTATTCAGTCTGAAAATTATTGTCTTTTACCTAGAAAGTTTGTACATTTGCCAGGAAGACCTATTTATTTGGATTTATTTTCTACCATATTATTTGTCTTATTTTTTTCTATATTCCTTTTTTCTCTCATTTCTTGAATTCTTTTGAATAAATTAAATATCTTTTGTTTTCATCTTAAAATATTCCTATACTAGTTTAGAAGTTAAATATTCTGCTTCTATTCTTTAGGTATTTACCTTTACATTTTAACATGCCAACTTAGTTTCTAGATTTAAACAGTATATTACCCCCTCCCAAATATTGCAATTAGATTGTACAGTTATAACAATGACTGCCTTCATAAATTACATGCTATGTTTCTAGTACTTTAATTCTATCTCTTCTAATTAGCAAAAATTAGGTATTACTATTGTTGTTTACAGTTCACATTGGTTTAGAATTGTTCGCATGTTTTCTTTCTCTAATAAACGATCCGATAAACAGCACATCTTCTACTTGTTCAGACTATGAACTAATTAAAAGATAAGCAAGAAGGATTCATACATATGGGGAAAAAATGACTGATATTCAAGAACATGGCTTAAATCTGTGGCAAGAGAGCTTCATAATACTGAGCCAGAGAAAGAGAAATTTACCCACAGGCAGTGTGAAAATGTGGGTCCCTCTCTACGTGTGAGTACTCCCCTAGAAACATGGATGGAGGAGCAAAGTGGAACCTGTGCATCCTGCAAATAGGCATCTGATCAGTCTACAGCACTAGTGCTTTTGTTATATGTTAAGTACCTTATAATAACAAGTTTTGTAATCAGTATAAAATACTCTGTCCTGTCCATTTCTTAAGAATTTGAAGCATTTAAATGAAGATGAAAGTTTAACTCTAGTTTCTAATCTTCAAAATATATACTATTTCAATTCTGTATTTAGCTCAGGGAAATTTTCTTCTATATTGTTTAATTATTGCCTTTCTTCCACCTGTTCCCCCCTTTTTTTCTGGGACACATATTATTGGTATATTAATTTTCCTGTATCTTTTGTAGGTATATTATTTTCCCCATGAGATTTATAATTCTTTGATCTTTCCTTTTGTATTTTATGAGTTAATTTTTCAGACCACTAGTTCAAGTTTCAACAATGATTTTCTTCAACTAAAATTCTCTGACAATATCTTTTTAATTGTTTTTAAAAAATTTTTAGGAAGAACAGGGTATCTTATCAAAGGTTTAGTACAGGAGCACATAACACTGCGGTATTTAAAATATATAGCAACATACACACACTACTATATATAAAATAGGTAACTGATAAGCACCTACTATATAGCACAGGGAACTCTACTCAGTACTCTGTAGTGGCCTATATGGAAAAATAATCTAAAAAAAAGGAGTGGATATATGTATACGTATATAACTGATTCACTTTGCTGTATACCTGAAACTAACACAACATTATAAATCAACTATACTCCAATAAATTTTTTTAAAAAAAAAACAATAAAATATATAGAAAATAGCATTGAGAAGTGTTTTCAGCTAATTCTAAGGGTTCAAGATCAGAGTCCCATTCCTTGAGGAACTGAAATATTAGGCAAATTAATGAGCTTGTGCAAGGGATATATGATAAGACACCAGTAATCAAAGCTGGAGTAAAAGCAAGGAGAGCATAGTGAAAATTTGGCAGACATCCTGTCATTAATATAGGGGCCAAAGTTCAAAATTAGGTATTCAGAAAGCTAAACTTGTTGCTTTATCTAAAGGATGCTCCATAAATGACTGCCCTATATGGAGAATGAGATGATGACGAGCACCTAGAGATCCAGGTGTGGCAGGAGTCTGAGAATTAAACTGCCCCTGTCTGCTTCTAGAATAAAATTGTTTTCTAAGACCCACAAACTAATGGATTTAGGGTTTGGAGAGCAGGTCAGCAAAGGTGGCTCCTTATTTATGTGGATCAGGCCCACTGATTGTTTGCAAGTGAGGGGATATAATACCATCCATATTAATAGTGGAGGTAATCCTCACGCAACAGTTCCAGAGTCTGCACATGCTATTTACACAAAGTACTGAAATAGAGTATACCGTTTCTAGGGATGTCTGGGATAACATATTGGGTCAAGGTTGGACAAAGGGAGCAAAATGAGCATGGGAAACAAAGTATAGTTCACAGAATTTACAATGCTGCAACTGCTGTTCAATGTGATGGGAGGAACTAAACCACCCCGTGGTAGGAACAGAGGATGAATCTGTCCAGAGCAAGAGAGAAATGGCCTGTGTGGGAAAAGGATGGTTGGAGAAGCATTTGACAAATGTCATCAGTATTAACAGAAAGGTCAAGGAGAATGAGAGTAGAGAGGAAAAACTGAGAACAATTGGAAAAATAATTAATACCTAGATTTTTAGAAGAATTCTGAAGTCATGAATACCAAGGCTAGCCATCGTTTGTTTTTCCTGAGAGAATCAGCAAGAGAAAACAGAAGGTCACTGTACTGATGGAGTGAAGATGGTGTTTTCTCATCCATCTGACAACAAATATATGCTTCGTGTGTTGTGATCTGTGGCTGTCTCTGGAGCTGTCTCTGGAGCTTTGATCATTTATGAATGTCATTTCATCATATGCATGATATGTGGGGGGGAAATCCTATATAAATGGGATTACTGCAACGTGCACCTCAGAGCTGCATGCAGTTTGTAAATAATTGAACAAGATTTTCTTGCCACCGCCAACCTCCCAGGTGAGTTAGATATAGGACACATTAAAATAAAGTTAGATCAATGTAGTTCCATCTGGGGTTGTTATCACGTGAAGGCCATCTTGTAATGAAGAATACTCAAGGATGACATCTGAAACAATAGTTCCTCAGGTTGATGAGTTCAGTAATGAATCGCTCCATGATTTCCTTCCAAGACTGATTAAAACAGCACTTGAGTTCCAGAAAACACTGAAGTGCTTGTAAATGAAGCAAACAGATGTCTGGTGAAAAACAAGGCAGGGCATGCTCATACAGGGGTCAGTGTCTTTATGGTGAAACAAAATCCCCTCATCAAACTCATATGAAAGTATTTCTTTCATATTGAATAATTCTGATTTTGTGAGGCTTCTCTGAAAGTCGGTTGATTGTAACCTCTATCTAATGTAACTGGACCAATATTAAGAATCTGTTTATTATTTATATCTTCACGAATAGAGTCTGCAAAGGTATATATCTTACTTAATCATGCATTCACTCAAGAATTACTGAAAACGCACCTAATGTGTGAAAATGTTAGTTTCAGATGGTAAAATAAAACTGAATTAGATCTAGCCTTGACCAAGAGGAGCACACTAACAGGAAGATAATTAATATCCATTACTCGCCAGAATATTCTATATTGTAATATAGTCCGTAAGAAAAGTATAAAGTATTATAAAAGTTCTGTTTTGTTTTTAAGCTGAAGAGAGATTGGAATAGGCTACTTTGAGGATGGGATATATGAACAAGACAAAAAAAGTTAAGATCTACTTATGTAAGAATATACAGTATAGGGAGAAAACCCAGTGATCAAAGGAATGGAGAAATGAATAATAGTAGAATTGTAAACTTGAAGGGACCACAAGGTGACATTTGATTCAGGAGATATGTAAAATATCTTGATTCAAAATAATTTCTATTAAGTTTTGTAGTATTTGATTAATAATTATGATATATTGCCTTATTTGTATATGTGTATGTCTTTGTGGGACCTTAAGGACAGGGATCATGTATATATTTACATTCCCACAGAAAGTGCTTAGTATGTAGTTGGCCAGCAAAAATACTTGTCAGGTCAAAACAAATATATGGAAGAGTATGGTCTTAGAAATGGTGGGTGGACCACCTCCTCTGGTTACTTTTTGTTCCCTTTTCACTTTGTAATAATAAGATATGATTTCTGCATCTCTTCATTCTCCTTAGCTTCTTTTATCCATTTTATTACAGTCCTTAAAATGCACATCTCATTACTTTCTTCAATTTTCATGTGACATGACATCATTTCCTTCATGCCCCTCATTAGATTATTTAACATGCTCATCTCATTACACCTTTCCCATCTTGCATCTCATTACACCCCTTAAACATGCACATCTCATTACACAGTTCTTACATATCTCATTACACGATTCCATTTCTGTATCTCATTGTCATTTCATTTTCGCATCTTATTACATTAAAACCTAGTTCCCATTATATCTTACATATTTGTAAAATTTATATAGTCTCCCTTCCTTCTTTTATGCATCTAATTATATGGCCTCACCTTTATGTGACCAGCTCATTACACTTTTCCTTTCACCCATCTCATTTCAGATCTGAAGGATGCCCACCTTACAGGACACTTCCTGAGACAGCTCATTACACCATCTCACATATTCACTTCATAACAGCTTTTTAACATATATGTCTTACTACATACAACTCTTCATGAATCTTATTAAAATCTTGGAAGGTATGCATCTCACTATCCTCTTCTCTCTTATGCATCCTGTCACTGCATCACAACTACATATCTCATTAAAATATTTATTTTTATTATTTTAATATGGCCCTTTTTTATAAAATTTCTATTTGCTAATATTTCAGTACTTCATTACATTTTATTTCAATGTATAATGAGAATGACCACATATCTTTCAAAAAAGGGGTTTTCTTAAATACTATTTCATATGGCTTTAAATTATTATATTATTACATAGATGCTTCTCAAACTGGTGCCCTGGGGATGTTAACAGATATGCAGTAAAAATAAGTTCAAATACCTTTGGGTTAATAATAAATTTTATAAGTTTACATAGGTTAACAAAATTAATTAAGTAAAAAACTTTCTTATTTCAGGATTTCTTGGAGTTTTTTATATGCTCTTGAGAGCTACACATATTCAGAAAAAAGGTCTGGCTTGTAACATTTCTCAAAGGGTTCAGCCATGCATTTTAGTCATAGAACATATATTATCTGCTCCCAAAACTTGTGTCCCATAGAGCACAATTTAAGAAAGTCTGCAGTGTAATATTTTATATATTCACATCTATATGCAGTTCTTTATTTACCACTACTTATCTTACTTTCAATGCTGCATAGCTTTCTGGAACTAATGAGTGATTCATTGAGTAATACCTCATCACAGTGGTTCTAAACTCTGGCAAGTAGCAGCGTAACCTGAAGAACTTGGTGAAAATACAAAGACCTTAGCTCCATCCTATCTCAGCAAGCCTGGCCTTTGTGTGCTTTATTAGCTTTCCAGGTGACTCTGATACACACTGAAGTTGGGGAACTACTGCTTTATTGAGTGCTTACTGTATCACATTCTATGTGAGAATGCATAATGACATACAAAGACATGGGCCCTAATCATGAAATTATAACAATGCAGTGATCATGGCTGCTTTCTTTCTCCTTAGCTACTAGAAAAAGACATGCAGGTACTTTTTCCCAGTGAGTTGGCCTGCTTAACTAACTGCTACCAGGACACTGAAGCTGTTTGCTTAGCGGTTGGAGCACAAGCTTTGACATCAGACAGACCTCAGTTTGAATCTCCTTTCTACCAACATCTGATGATTTTGGCAAAGGACACTATATCTTCAGGCATCAATTTCCTCAACTGTAAAATTGGGTAATGATACTTTCTCATATCATTATTGTTAGGAATAAATGAGCTTAGCACAAAAAAAATTCTTATCACAATCACTTGCACAGAGTGGCTCCTCAAGAAATAATAACTATTATTGGTAACTTTATTTTGACCCCCATATGCCGCATTAAGTTGACTGCCTTTTGAAATTACTACTACTGTGTATCAACTGATCATCAGTTAACAGAAGTAAAGATTAAATAAACACATAATTTCCCCATGTGATCATCAAGAAAGATTGTACTTAAAAACTACAACTTTTCCTGTGTTCTAGGGACTTTGCAAACCTTAGCATATATGGTAGATTACCATCCTATTATAGGACAAAAATCCAGAGGTTACATGCTCATACATGCATAATAAATGGTGTGGTAGTGATCTAGACAATAGAAAACCTCAGTGCCTGTCTCTAAAGTTGAGTGATCTTTAGATAAGTTGTTTCACTTCTGACAGTCTTAATTTCTTATCACCTGTGCAAATGACACTAATAATCCTTGTGACTAAAACATTGTCATCATCACATAATATCATCCATGTGAAAATATATTATACAAAATATTTAATACAACCCTAAGAGGGGAATTTGTCATTATTTCTCAACATTTTTCAGAAAAGTTAGCTCCCATGAGAACCTCAGTTAATTACAAGTGTATTTGCAGATAGCAAATTTGCTCTCTTTACTATTCACACTGATTCTTTGAGAGGCTCAGGCACAGACCTAGAGGGTTCTGATTCACGAGATCTTGGATGAGGACAAGACAAAGATACTTTTTGTAAAAGCAACCCCTTTCCATCCCCAAGATGATGCAGGAAAGCTGATAAAGAATCCTGGAGGAGTGGTTCTCAAACTTACGTGCATACTGCAATCAACTGAGGAGCTTTAAAAAATAGGATGCCTGGGTCCCACCAACAGAGATTCTAAATTAATTGATTCATGGTGAGATCTGGAAGTCAGAATCTTACAAGAACCATGTCTGATTCTAATGTGCAATAAAGCTGAAGAACCTCTGCCCTTTCAATTCAAAGGGCCTCTGGCTCTATGATCTGTTTTTCGCTTGAAATAGGGAGTCAGTTTGATTTCTGTTCGCTGTCTTTCTATGGATCCCCAGCATGGTGGTCTCCTTTGGCACCATTCTTTCTTCCTAATTACTCTAGAGCTCTTTTAAAAATACTGACACCAACCCCTGTCCTTTATCAAAAGTACCTGGTCCTATAATTAGGGAATTTCATGATTGGAGAGAGGAACAACTTGCTTTCACTGGCCTCTCGGTTTCACTGGCCTCCCCAGCACCTAGCATCCTGCTGACATCTAAAGCTCACTGAATAGATGGTTACTGACTAAACCCTGGCCGTGAATATTGCCCAGATCAGATTTTTAATTAGGTATACTAATCAGAATTAGTGTACATACTAATTCTACAAGAATCAGAAGCAAAGTAAAACTACAGCTTATTTTCTTTACAAACCAATTCCAAACTTAAACTGAGAAAATGTTGCCTGCTAGGAGATGTATATAATTTTGGAGGGCATCTCCATACTCAGTTCCAGACATCACTTTAGGTTAATTCTAAAGGTGAAACAACGTCTTCTCTTAATGTTATGAATATATTACATTCAATGAGGAAAGACATTGGCAGGCTCTAGAGTCTACCTGTTTCTAGAGAACTACCTTTAAGCTTCTTTGTCTCTATATTTCTCTATATGATAGAAACTGCATGAATTCACTGGCCTTACATAATATATTGTTCCTCACAAATTATGAAGGATGGTTCCCCAATACTACAGTCTTACCAAAATATCAAAAAATAACACATAAGTAAATATCCCAGATTAAATATGAGCAAGTAAAATTCTGATTCAAAATATGCAACAGTCTAAAACTCAATGAAAGCAAAAATAAGATTTTGTAAGAAATAAAAGGAAAACAAAAAATATTTGATAAATAAAAAAAATCGAGAGGGAAGACAGCAGAAGCGACAAGCAAGACAATCCTGCTGCCTGTGGAACAAAAACCACATTCACAGAAAGACAAGATGAAAAGGCAGAGGGCTGTGTACCAGATGAAGGAACAAGATAAAACCCCAGAAAAACAACGAAATGAAGTGGAGATAGGCAACCATCCAGAAAAAGAATTTAGAATAATGATAGTGAAGATGATCCAGGACCCTGGAAAAAGAATGGAGGCAAAGATCGAGAAGATGCAAGAATGTTTAATAAAGACCTAGAAGAGGGGATGCTGGGAAGATGGCGGAGGAGTAAGACGCAGAGATCACCTTCCTCCCCACAGATACACCAGAAATACATCTACATGTGGAACAACAACTACAGAACACCTACTGAACGCTGGCAGAAGACCTCAGACCTCCCAAAAGGCAAGAAACCCCCCACGTACCTGGGTAGGGCAAAAGAAAAAAAATAAAAAACAGAGACAAAAGAATAGGGACGGCACCTGCACCAGTGGGAGGGAGCTGTGAAGGAGGAAAGGTCTCCACACGCTAGGAAGCCCCTTCGCGGGCAGAGATTGCGGGAGGCGGAGCGGGGAGCTTCTGGGCCGCGGAGAAGAGCGCAGCAACAGGGGTGCGGAGGGCAAAGCGGAGAGATTCCCGCACAGAGGATCGGCGCCGACCGGCGCTCACCAGCCCGAGAGGCTCGTGTGCTCACCCGCCGGGGCGGGCGGGGCTGCGAGCAGAGGCTCGGTTTCGGTCGGAGCTCAGGGAGAGGACTGG
>NW_006798881.1:2535-3002 GCF_000442215.2 Lipotes vexillifer | reverse complement strand
GAGAGGGGTTTTAAGAGCGCTGCCTAAAGGAGCTCCAGAGACGGGCACGAGCCGCGGCTAAAAGCTCGGACCCCAGAGACAGGCGGGAGACGCTAAGGCTGCTGCTGCCGCCACCAAGGGGCCTGTGTGCGAGCACAGGTCACTATCCACACACCTCTTCCGGGAAGCCTGTGCAGCCCGCCACTGCCAGGTTCCCGGGATCCAGGGACAACTTCCCCGGGAGAACGCACGGCACGCCTCAGGCTGGTGCAACGTCACGCTGGTCTCTGTCGCCGCAGGCCCGCCCTGCACTCTGTGCCCCTCCCTGCCCCCGGTCTGAGAGCGCCAGAGCCCCCGAGTCAGCGGCTCCTTTAACCCCGTCCTGTCTGACCAAGAAACAGACGCCCTCCAGTGACCTACATGCAGAGGCAGGGCCAAATCCAAAGCTGAGCCCCTGTGAGCTGTGAGAACAAAGAAGAGAAAGGGAA
>NW_006798881.1:0-2480 GCF_000442215.2 Lipotes vexillifer | reverse complement strand
TCTTTCTTTCTTTCTTTCTTTCTTTCCTATTTCCTCCTACTTATACTAATTCTCTCTACTTTCTCTCCCTTTTATTCTGAGCCGAGTGGATGAAAGGCTCTTGCTGCTCCAGCCAGGAGTCAGGACTCTGCCTCTGAGGTGGGAGAGCCAACTTCAGAACACTCGTCAAGAAGAGACCTCCCAGCCCCACATAATATCAAACGGCGAAAATCTCCCAGAGATCTCCATCTCAACACCAGCACCCAGCTTCGCTCAACGACCAGCAAGCTACAGTGCTGGACAACCTATGCCAACCATATAGCAAAACAGGAACACAACCCCACCCACTAGCAGAGAGGCTGCCTAAAATCATAATAAGTCCACAGACACCCCAAAACACACCACCAGACGTGGACCTGCCCACTAGAGAGACAAGATCTAGCCTCATACACCACAACACAGCCACTAGTCCCCTCCACCAGGAAGCCTACACAACCCACTGAACCAACCTTAGCCACTGGAGACAGACATCAAAAACAACGGGAATTACGAACCTGCAGCCTGTGAAAAGGTGAACCCAAACACAGTAAGATAAGCAAATTGAGAAGACAGAAAAACACACAGCAGATGAAGGAGCAAGATAAAAATGCACCAGACCTAACAAATGAACAGGAAATAGCAGTCTACCCTGAAAAAGAGTTCAGAATAATGATAGTAAAGATGATCCAAAATCTTGGAAATAGAATGGACAAAATGCAAGAAGCAGTTAACAAGGACCTAGAAGAAATAAAGATGAAACAGACAATGATGAACAACACAATAAATGAAATGAAAAATACTCTAGATGGGATCAATAGCAGAATAAATGAGGCAGAAGAACGGATAAGTGACCTGGAAGATAAAATAGTGGAAATAACTACTGCAGAGCAGAATAAAGAAAAAAGAATGAAAAGAACTGAGGACAGTCTCAGAGACCTCTGGGACAACATTAAACGCACCAACATTCGAATTATAGGGGTTCCAGAAGAAGAAGAGAAAAAGAAAGGGACTGAGAAAATATTTGAAGAGATTATAGTTGAAAACTTCCCTAATATGGGAAAGGAAATCGTTAATCAAGTCCAGGAAGCACAGAGAGTCCCATACAGGATAAATTCAAGGAGAAATACGCCAAGACACATATTAATCAAACTGTCAAAAACTAAATACAAAGAAAGCATATTAAAAGCAGCAAGGGAAAAACAACAAATAACACACAAGGGAATCCCCATAAGGTTAACAGCTGATCTCTCAGCAGAAACTCTACAAGCCAGAAGGGAGTGGCAGGACATACTGAAAGTGATGAAGGAGAAAAACCTGCAACCAAGATTACTCTACCCAGCAAGGATCTCATTCAGATTTGATGGAGAAATTAAAACCTTTACAGACAAGCAAAAGCTGAGAGAGTTCAGCACCACCAAACCAGCTTTACAACAAATGCTAAAGGAACTTCTCTAGACAAAAACACAAGAGAAGGAAAAGTCCTATAATAACGAACCCAAAACAATTTAGAAAATGGGAATAGGAACATACATATCGATAATTACCTTAAATGTAAATGGACTAAATGCTCCCACCAAAAGACACAGATTGGCTGAATGGATACAAAAACAAGACCCATATATATGCTGTCTACAAGAGACCCACTTCAGACCTAGAGACACATACAGACTGAAAGTAAGGGGATGGAAAAAGATATTCCATGCAAATGGAAACCAAAAGAAAGCTGGAGTAGCAATTCTCATATCAGACAAAATAGACTTTAAAATAAGGACTATCAGAAGAGACAAAGAAGGACACTACGTAATGATTAAGGGATCGATCCAAGAAGAAGATATAACAATTGTAAATATTTATGCACCCAACATAGGAGCACCTCAATACATAAGGCAAAAACTAGCAGCCATAAAAGGGGAAATCGACAGTAACACATTCATAGTAGGGGACTTCAACACCCCACTTTCACCAATGGACAGATCATCCAAAATGAAAATAAATAAGGAAACACAAGCTTTAAATGATACATTAAACAAGATGGACTTAATTGATATTTATAGGACACTCCATCCAAAAACAACAGAATACACATTATTCTCAAGTGCTCATGGAACATTCTCCAGGATAGATCACATCTTGGGTCACAAATCAAGCCTTCGTAAATTTAAGAAAATTGAAATTGTACCAAGTATCTTTTCCGACCACAACGCCATGAGACTAGATATCAATTACAGGAAAAGATCTGTAAAAAATAAAAACACATGGAGGCTAAACAATACCCTATTTAATAACGAAGTGATCACTGAAGAAATCAAAGAGGAAATTAAAAAATACCTAGAAACAAACGACAATGGAGACACAACGACCCGAACCCTATGGGATGGAGCAAAAGCAGTTCTAAGAGTGAAGTTTATAGCAATACAAGCCCACGTTAAGAAGCAGGAAACATCTCGAATAAACAACCTAAC
>NW_006798879.1:0-204 GCF_000442215.2 Lipotes vexillifer | reverse complement strand
AAAGCTAGACACTAGGCATCAGGGCTACACTGATAGAGCAGATAAAGTGCCTGGCCTCAGGGAACTTGTGCTTCAGGTGATGTACATCAGCTAGATAGACTGAATGATGGATCCTATATTGGGTTCACACTTCGTCTCAAGAAAAAAATATATCCATAGACGTGATCCAGGAGTCAAATGGCAAAAGACCTAGCCTCAAAGTGA
>NW_006798878.1:0-698 GCF_000442215.2 Lipotes vexillifer | reverse complement strand
CTGAAAGGGCACTGCTGAAATTCTGGTGAAAATGACTATGGAACCCACCAGGCCTGAGTTCAAATCCTAACTTCAGCACTTCCCAGCTATGTGGCTTCAAACAATCTATCTAACATAAGTCTCAATCTCCTTGTCTATATTATAAAGACTATAATGCCTACCTCAGTTTTTGTGAGAATAAAATGAGAAGTAGTGAAACAGGAGGGAAGCGTGCAGGGCACAACCCTTAAAAGAATGACATAGCCCGAGGACATGATATAAACTGATTAGAGCCAAATAGGTCCAAGATGGCAGATGAGTGGACTTCCACTAGACCTTCAGCCTCAGTATACCCTCATTGTAACACATCAGCAAGCTAAGTGACACACCCACAGGCTCCATGACAGTTCCAAGGCCAACCATAAATGTCAAAAATTGGGCAGTAGCCCAATTCCTGGAAATCCCTACCCCTTCCTGAAATAGCTGGAATGCTCCTCCTACTCATTAGCTTATGAAATTACCCACCCCTATAAAAACTGACAATCCCATACCCTGGGACCACTCTCCCCTTCTGAGATGGCCCACACTCTGTCTGTGGAGTGTGTTTCTCCCAAGGCTTCTCACCTTCTGAGATGGCCCACATTCTGTATGTGGAATGTGTTTCTCTCTAAATAAATCCACTTCTTACCTATCACTTTGTTTCTCACTGAATTCTTTCT
>NW_006798877.1:0-444 GCF_000442215.2 Lipotes vexillifer | reverse complement strand
ACCCGTACGCTAACACTAACATGTGCCCTAATACATACACTAACCCAAAACTGTGGTCGTACCGTAACCTGTACCCTAAACGGTCGTCATCACCTAACCCTAACCCTAACCCTAACCCTTATGCTTAGACTTACCCTAAATCGTGTCCTAAACCTAACCCATATGCTAAAACTAACCCGTGCCCTAACACGTACGCAAACCCTAAACTGTTGTCGTACACTAACCTATACCCTAACTCTTCCCCCTTCCCTAACCCTAACGGTTACCCTTAGCCTTACCCTAAAGCATGCCCTAATCCTAACCCATACACTCACACTAACCCGTGCCCTAAAACTTATTCTAACCGTAAACCGTAGTCATACCCTAAACTGTACCCTAAAAAATCCCCGTTCCCTAACCCTAACCCTAACCCTAACACTTACGCTTAGCCATTCCCTAAACCGT
>NW_006798873.1:0-210 GCF_000442215.2 Lipotes vexillifer | reverse complement strand
ACCAGTGTGGGATACTAGTACTTATGGTGAGACATCAACAATAAAATTACTTAGAGTTGAAAGCAACATTCTCCAATAGTTTAAGTACCAGTGCACCAAGCCTGCTTGCCAGTTGACTAACTACCTTGCTGCCTCAGCAGTTGACGTCTTCTTTCTCAGCAAAGGGTGTAATGATTTAGAGTGACGATGAGTGAGTCGCAATATAACTTG
>NW_006798872.1:0-207 GCF_000442215.2 Lipotes vexillifer | reverse complement strand
AATTCTAAGAATTATCAGAAATATAAAAGCATATTCATATATAAAGATGTTTATCACAGAACCGTTTTTGATGAAAAACATGCAAATGTCCAACAACAGAAGAATAGTTAACTAAATTCTTTTAAATCCAAAGTTTAGACTACATTAAAAAAGGGTGCTTACCAAGAGTTCTAAAAGATGTCAGGACATAATGTAATGTTAACTGAA
>NW_006798871.1:0-1309 GCF_000442215.2 Lipotes vexillifer | reverse complement strand
GAGCAGCTGGGCCCGTGAGCCACGGCCGCTGAGCCTGCACGTCCGGAGCCTGTGCTCTGCAACGGAGAGGCCACAGTAGTGAGAGGCCCGCGTACCACAAAAAAAAGAAGAAGAAAAAAATAAAAGAACTACTACAAAAAGACAGAGGATCCAGTTAAGAATGGGCAATTAACTTGAATGGACATTTCTCCAAAGACTGCAGACACAGGATGGATAAAATTTAATTTTAATTTTAAAAAATGGGAGAGTTAATAAAAGATGTGGAGAAATTTGAACCCTTGTACATAAGCTGGTGGTCACATAAAATGGCTCAGCTGCTGCGGAAAACAGACTGTTGGTTCCTCAAAAAGTTAAAACGTAGAATTACCCTACGATTCCATAATTCCACTCCAAGATATATATGCCCAAAGTAACTGAAAACAGATATTCAAACTACTACACGCACACATGTTTCTGGCAGCACTATTCATAATAGCCAAAAAGCGAAACAGCCCGAATGTCCACCAATAGATGAATGGATAAACAAATTGTGCTATACACAAACAAATGATATTATTCAGCCAAAGAAAAGAATGAAGTATTGATACATGCTACAAAGTGAATGAACATCCAAAACATTATGCTAAGTGAAAGAAGCCAGACACAAAATGTTACCTATGATTCTATTCATATGAAATACCTACAACAGGTAAATCCATACAGACATAACACAGATTGGTGGTTGCCAGAGACCGGGGGAGGGGCACATGGGGAGAAGCTGATTGCTGGGTAAGGGGTTTTACTTTGGTGTGATGGAAATGTTTTGGAACTAGATAAAGGTGCTGATTGCACAAGATTATAAATATATTAAATACCACTGAATTGTTCAGTTTTAAGTGGTTCCTTTTGTTATGTGAATTTCACTCAAATTATTTTTAAAAAGAGAATGAAAGAAGCTCAACATGAATAGTAACACTGATAATAATAATAATAACAAGGGGGAGGGGGAGGAGTGGACGAGGAAAAAGTTCAATGCTGTTAGACATCAGGATAGTGGGACCCTTCAGAGGGTAGAAAGGGTATAGTCACTGGAAGGGGACAATAAGGGCCTCTGGGGATGCTGGTAATGCCCTGTTTCTTGATTTGAGTACTGGTTACACAAGTCTACTCAGTTTATGAAAATTCATCTAGCACTTACCATAAGTGCACATACTTTTCTGTATGTGTAAGTCAACACAAAAGTTTCTTAAAAGATCCATTGGCAAAAATGCTCCATTAGAAAGAAGACACTTTTTTTCTAAAATAATTGAAAGCGGAAACAGAGCCCGCT
>NW_006798870.1:0-888 GCF_000442215.2 Lipotes vexillifer | reverse complement strand
ACAGCAGAAACTAACACAACATTGTAAAGCAATTACACTCCAATAAAGATGTTAAAAAAAGAAGAAAAGATATATGCACGCCTATGTTCACTGCAGCATTATTTACAATAGCCAAGATATAGGAGTAGCCTAAGTGCCCACTGAAAGAAGAATGGATAAAGAAAATGTGGTAAATATACACAATGCACTACTACCCATCATAAAAAAGAATGAAATCTTGCCATTTGCGACAACATGGATGGACCTATAGGGTATTATGCCAAGTGAAATAAGTCAGTCAGAAAAAGACAAATACTGTATGGTACCACTTATATGTGGAATCTAAAAACAAACAAATGAGCAAATATAACAAAACAGAAAGAGAGTCACAGATACAGAGAACACAGGTGGTTGCCAGAGGGAGGGGAGTGAGAGGATGAGTGAAATAGGTAAGGGAGATTAAGAGGTACAAACTTCCAGTTACAAAATAAATGAGTCACTGGAGTGAAACGTACAGCATGGGGAATATAGTCAATAATACTGTAGTATCTTTGTATGGTGACAAGTAGTAAGCAGACTTACTTATCATAGTGGTCATTTTGTAATGTATAGCAATATCGAGTCACTACATTGTGCATCAGGAACTAACATAGCGCTTTAGGTCAATTATACTTCAAAAAACAAAGAAACTCCTAGAAAAAGAGATCAGATTTGTGGTTACCAGAGGCAGGGGGGTGGGGTAGGAGGGGGAATTGCATGAAGGTGGTCAAAAGGTACAAACTTCCAGTTATAAGACAAATTAGTACTAGGGATGTAATGTACAACATGATTAATATAATTAACATTGCTGTATGTTATGCATGAAAGTTAAGAGAGGGACTTCCCTAGTGGCGCAGTGGTTAAGAATCC
>NW_006798868.1:0-6707 GCF_000442215.2 Lipotes vexillifer | reverse complement strand
TGAGTAGAGTTCCCTGTGCTATACAGCAGGTTCTTATTAGTTATCTATTTTATATATAGTAGTTTGTACATGTCAGTTCCAATCTCTCAATTTGTCCCTCCCCCCCATCCCTTGGTAACCATAAGTTTGTTTTCTACATTGAATGTATTTTTTAATAAATAATTTCATGGAAAATTATTTCAAAAAGGAAACTTTATAACCCAAACTGAAAGGATAAGCACATCTCACATTGCTGTAAGGAGAAGTTAAGCATAAAATACACAAAATGAAAACAAAGACAGAACCTATTAAGTTCTGTCTAAATTCTATTCCCTGGGAAAGCCTGAGCGTGCCCCTAACCTCTGTTAAAAAGAGTGGTAGTGTGTGTATCAGGGTGATTTTTTGAACATAAGGGTACCGAGAGAACATTTTTCTCTTTGATGTAATCAGGAACGATAGAGAATTTAAAAAGAATGATTTTTCCTCAATGTGATTGGATGCTACTTAATGCCTTGAGTCCGAATCCCTTCTGAAGCTGTTTAGTATCACACATGATACTTGTCTCACACTTTGTAAAATCTGGATGGGGAATTCTGCATTCATTTCCTTGGGGAAGGGAAGAATAGGCAGAAATTCAGAGAGAATTATGTAGATGAGTACTGGCCTTTGTCAGATTTGGGTACACATTTTAGGAGTTAGATCTATAGTCAGGGCAGGGCTGCCCACAAGGCTCCCTGCTGTACCTTACCCCCATCATACATACAAGACAAAGGACAAATGTGTTCCAGGGTTGAGGAGGAGGAAAGTCTGAAGAGGAGTTAGAAATGTGCAGATCCTAAAATGCTTGAGAGATGGCCCAGCATCCTGGTGTCTCCAACTGGACTGAACCCTGAGGGAAGGGATGAGAGGGAAGGAGCCCAGGTCAGTCCAGGAATTGTATTTCTGATGGACCTTGTGGGCCCTTCCTCAGAGAAGGGTTCTGAACACATAGCAAGACTCAAAGCAGAAATGGCTTTGTTGTCAGGAGGGGCCAGCATTCCTGGTTTCAGCCCCTGGGCTGAGAGTATCTGTTTGTTTAATCTTGATTTTTTTTAAGGAATGTAAAAAATAATAAAACTATTTGTATAATTTTGGATATAGAAAATCCAAAGAAATACATACATATAAAAAACACAAACAACTATCTGAATTAATAATGCAGTTCAGCATTGTGGCAGGATCCAAGATCAATTTACAATATGAGCTGTGTTTTTATATACTAGCAATGATCGTGTTTAATCTTGATTTTGACCCCATTCAGGTTTGCAGTCTCCTTCTCACTCTGTCCCCTTACTCCCGGCATCATCATCACCCATCCCTACTACCTCACATGCCCACTTGACCTGTCTTGCTCCTGGAGGCAGCTGTGTCTGTTGGTTAATGGCTTAGTCAACAAGCCTGAAAGAGCCTCAGGAGATTCCCAGGGTCCCAGCCTGCCTGGGGGACAGAGAAATGATTATATGAAATACCAAGAGAAGGGACTAAATTGAGATTATGCTTCTGCCACCAAGCAGAATGCATACAGGAAGTAAAATGAAGTTTACTTCTGGAACATTGGAGCACTTTGCTATTCTTTTCCACATGGTTTGTGTAGGTGTGAACTGTGAATAAGAACGTGACTAGTAACGAATTGCAGGGCAGATGTTGAAGGCTTATTTTTAGATGTGGCTGATTGAGACAGGACTGAAAGGCAGAGCAGGTCCTATGCCCAGACTCACTAGAGCAAGGCCAGGGTGACTGTTGCCTAGTCACTACGGGGTTGTTTTATTCAATTAAAAATTAAGTCTTGAGGACCAGATGGTGATGGGGGACACCGACTGCCAGCAGTTGTCAGAGTCCCTGAGTGAATAGAGATTGGAAACAGACCTCAGCATCCCATGGAATGGAGCCCACCTGAGAACAGCTGTGCCAGCTTCTGACCCTCAGCTGGGACCACAGGATTCCTGTCTGTCTCGTCCATCATCTCCAAAGCCTGGCACATCCTCAGCTGGACACTTGGTAGGTGTCCAACATGTATTTGATTTGGACAAAAAGGATAGGCAAATATGAGGAGAAAAATAGAACACTGAGTTATTAAAATGTGATGGTATAACCAAAAATTTAGGGATGGGGGTAACACAGTTCTACTTAAACCCTAGAGGAAAAAGTTTTACTCAACCTAATCTTCTTATGAGATTGCCCCTTATTTGAAATTGCAAACCCGCTTTTCTCCTGCCCCGATTTTTGTCCCCATTACCCTGATCAACTTCTCTTTTATTCATATTTAACTTTTCATTTTCTCACTGTCATGTGTATATCTGCTAAAATGTCATCCCCACTTTGAGAGTGCCTCAGTCAGGAAACGCTGTGGAAACGAGGAGCACAAACACCTCAGCATCTTTCAGCTCATGTTTCTTTTCCTGCAGGAAAATCAAGTAAGGAGACTGTGCTCATTAATGTCAACCAGAGATGGAAACTAATGGCGACTCATTGCTGATCACGCTACCCTGACCTCAGATGCCATGGAGAGGAGTTCACAGTAAACCACCCACGGTGGAGTGGGAAGTGTGATCCTCCCATAGAAAGAGCAGTAAATGTTTGTGCACAGTAAAACAATCTCCACCAGAACAGGAACTGGTGTCTTCTGTACATTCACTTAACCTAAGCACATACATAGCTTGCATGAGGCAGGCTCCATAGCTATTTGCTTCTGATTTGTTTCCAAATTTCCAATTTTTACAGATATCTGTGCTGAAGAGAAAGCTTTATCTGCATCAGGGGGCAACCTGTGTGTGTGCTGTTGTTCACCTGTGGTAAAGATGCCATAAGAAAAATTATTATATGAGAAGATTCATTGTGCTGTATAATATACATCTCAGGCTTTATTACCCAAGGTGAAAAGGCAATAAAATCACTTTTCTCTTAAGAACTAAAAATATTATGATAATCATTCTCATCTTATAACTGAGCTGGAAATCCAGTTTTTATCCAGGATCTTCCTTTCCCAGATCACAAGGATTGCTTAAACTTGTTCATGAATTCATTTTTGAGTACCAGCCAATGTCAGTCAGTGAAGCAGGAGCTAGGTGGGCTCCACAATGGCTGAGCTCAGCAAACCACGTGGCTGGCCTCCACTACCATTTCTCCCACTCACATGACACTAGGCTATGGACCCTGAGGTCATGACAGCCATGTTGAAGCTGGGCGTCTTCCTCTGGCAGGGTCTGGCCAGCTGCCGGCTGGTTCTTGCTGACAATATGCCCTGCTCTCTACCTGATCACCTCTGCAGATGCTGCCAGCTCCCCCAGACTCAGAGTGAGAGCATTTTCCTCTCAAATCCATGTTCAGTTAGGTGTGCCCTACAGCAAAACAGCATGGGAAGCAAACTTCACAGTTTTTAGTGCTGCACAGGGTACTTTCAGTATACCTGGACACAGCATTTTCTACAGAACACAGCAAGGAGAAGTCAAGTAGTGTCGGGGTCCAGCATCAATAAAGCAAAAAAGTGCAAAGAACCAGTTTCCCTCTCCCTGGCCTGTTCCTGGTTTCCTCTTTCTCTTAAGGAATTTTTCCTGTCGGCTCTCTGGTTTTCCTTCCCTGTCATATGGTCTTCATTGGAGCTACTGGCCCTTAGGTGCATCTTAGTATATTTTCATCACAAGGAGAAGACCTCAGTGTCAGGGTCACTCTGCTCCCACATGAGTCTGTTGTTCTCGGGTACATACCTGTGTGAAACAAGAGGCAAATTTTGGGTTGGAGGGCCAGTTGCCATGTGCACGGACAGTTCATAAACCCAGGTCCCTGACAAGTTTAAGATATGCTTAAATCTTCACAGCCAAAAGGAACACTCAATTCTGTCTTCCCAAAACAAGGAGTCAGCTTCCTCAAAGTACAATGCCAACCCATGACCAGGAAGGCAGAAACTGCTTGAAACTTTTTAACTGGCAACTTTCCAGCTACAAAAATCTGAAGGTCCAGTCTCTACTGACACCCTGTACATTTTTAGTATATTCTCACTACCTGGGGCCACTTATGACAAGTCATGCCAACAATTTCTATCTGTTGGGGGTCATTGAAAGTTACTTAGAAAGCTTTGTATGTTGGAATGAAACAAAATCAGATAATGATTCCAGATACCTGTTTCTAATTTCAGGCAATGCATTCCCCTACTAGGGTCTGTTTCCTCTGCCATCAAGAGAAAGAAGGAAATCTGAATATCTCTGAGGTTACATCTCTCTGCCATTTTATCATTCCAGTATTCATAAATTTATGCAGAATTAGACCTTGAAAAACATAGGAACTACACAATTGCAAAAAATAAAATGAAAACACTGATGATGATATTAGAAGGAATGGGAATAACACTTGCGTGTCCTATAAGAAACTGTTCCAATGATATTGGTAGCTCAAAAGGAATGAAAAGAGTTATTAGATGTGCAATGCACAGGGCACTTTTATATTACAACAGATAGCTCATCTTTCAATCCATCTGATTTTCAATGAGATGTAGGCACCAGTTGTAGCGACTTCAATTCTAAATGGGGAAGATGAAGTTAATTAACTAAAGCCTTTGAAACTCTCTGAAAACTATTATTTTCTTGCAATTGTCCCTTGCCAAAAAAAAATACAGAGAAAAACAGATATTGAAGCTATGATAAAGTGTGTGCTATTTGAATTTTCTCATTAGTGCCTGGATTTCTACTGAGAAGATGGGAAATGTGATCCATTGTTTCTCTCACTTTTGCAGTGAGCAAAAATTTCATTGTTTTAAAGACTGGATTTAAGGTTTAGTTCTCAGTATATTTGATTGAATTATTGTAAGATATTTAATTAGACAGAAAGTTTGCAAATCACATTTCCGATATAGGACTTGTATGTAAAATATATAAAGAACTCTCAAATTCAACAATAGAAAAACAAAGAAGCTAATTAAATTAATTAAATAGATACTTCACCAAAGAAGGTATAGTAACGATGATTAATCATATAAAAATATTCTACAACATTAGCACTAAGGAAATGCAAATTAAAATAAGATCCTTTTAAACATCTACTAGGATATTTACTATTAAGTAAAAAATAAAAATGCCAATATCAAATACTGGGGAGGATGCAGAACAACTGGAACTCAACTGTGTGACTGACGGTACATGAGGCATCACTGTACAATGTTTGTATCCCTAAGTGCAATGCAATATAAACTTTTTTAAGGGAAGAAAAATTTGCTTTAGTAATTGCTGATATGCAAAGGATTGTCATAATACTCAATTTTAGGAGTAAGGTAAAAGCTAAGGATGATAAAAACTAAACAAAATAGACAAAACACTGCAAATGACAGCATCTCTAACGTAGGAAGAGAGGTCAGGAGAAAGTCTTCTCGTGCTCAACAGCACGATGTGTTTTCTGTTATGGGTCTTCTCATGTGCAAACTCACACTTAGGGTAGGAGGATACATCAGATTGTAGAAGCAGGACTTATACTCATGCTTTTATACACTTGCCATTAAAATAAATGTTATATGATGACAGCCAAATAAAAAATGTACATCTCTTTGGGTAGTATCAGTCTACTTGTTTTCCTTAACCTCGTGGGCCAGGTTGTTTTATAGAACAGCTGTATCACTAGTAATAAAAGTTCACATGATTTGTCAAATATTGTATAGTTTTTATGTCATCATGACCCAAATGAGATTTTATTCTGAGACCTTTATATTTAGTTAAATCTCATACAATGTTGAATTGACTAAACTGTTTTAATTCATATAGTTCACAAAATTTTACTTTGCCATTTAAAACAATAAAGACATTTCCAGAAATAGAATGTTTCCATGCAAATATATTAAAAAATTAAGTTAATTTCCACATTTATTCCCTCTGCAAATGTTCATTGTTTGAAGATAGCATTAGTTAAATCATCATTATTGTTTCTTACGTCAGTACACCCCTAAAAATTAAAAGTAAATAAGAAATTTAAAATGTGTAACAAATAAATGATTGGTTTTATAAACATAAACACCTCAAAGATATTCCTGAATACCCAGTGCTGTCTCTCCTTTTTAAACACATTTGTAAACATGTGTAAGATAAAGGAAAGGACTTACCATAACAAAAGTTAAATTAAAAAGCTGGAAAAATTGCTTAATACCTGACAATTCAAGTAATATTGTTGAATCTTCACGTAGTATTTAAAAGTACCAGTGAATGCATTTATGAATTATATTTCTAATGGAATGCTAATGGAATAAAATGAAGAAGACAGTAATTAAAGAATTGCGTATTTACAAATAACTTTTAGCTGACATCAAGTTAAGCATGACTATGTAAGAAGTTAGTGTCATACAAGAAGAATAACATTTTTGAAGATACCTCCTTTCTCAAAATCAGGACAAAACACAAATTGCCACAGCAAGCTAAGATTCCAATATTTCTTAATAGAAAGAAATGGCAAATATATTTTTAAAATGTGCCCTGGACTTCCCTGGTGGCGCAGTGGTTGAGCATCCACCTGCTGATGCAGGGGACATGGGTTCATGCCCCGGTCCGGGAGGATCCCACATGCCGCAGAGTGGCTGGACCCATGAGCCTGCGCGTCCGGAGCCTGTGCTCCACAGCGGGAGAGACCACGACAGTGAGAGGCCCGCCTACTGCAAAAAAAAAAAAAAAAAAATGTGTCCTTCTGTGAATTATTATAAATTCCATCATAAAACTCCA
>NW_006798866.1:0-538 GCF_000442215.2 Lipotes vexillifer | reverse complement strand
CTACTGTACTGCTAGTCTGATAGGCCCCCGTAAGGATCTCGAGAAAATAGTGTATTTCCCAAAGTTTGAGAGCTTCCAAAACAATTCTTACCAGGCAAGCTCTGAAACAGTAATTATTAAACTATAATGTGCATCAACATTTTAACACACCAGGAAAGCAACTGAAAGTGCAGATTCAATACTTTCTGATTCATTATGTCAGAAGTGGGGCCCGGGAACTTTTATTTTTAATAAGCAGCACAGGTGATTTTGATGATGACGGTCTCTAGTTCACAGATGGAAAAACTAAGGTGAAGACTTCTTTTCCATGCACTAAAAATAGTAATTACTAAAGTATGGACACTTCTATGAGTATTCTTTACTAATTCCTCTGAAACTATCAAAGTGAAAAGACAAATCTTTGAAATAAAGCCATGGATTCAAGGGTTGGTTCTCTTTTCCCCTAATTATACATACATATATATATATATACATACATATATATATATATATATACACATACATACATATATATATATATATATATATTTTTTTTTTT
>NW_006798865.1:0-210 GCF_000442215.2 Lipotes vexillifer | reverse complement strand
TTGCTCCCTCCCTCCCTCCCTCCTTTCTTTCTTTCTACTTCTACTAATTCTTTCTTTCTACTTCTTCTCCCTTTTCTTCTGAGCCATGTGGATGAAAGGCTCTTGGTGCTGCAGCCAGGAGTTAGTACTGTGCCTCTGAGGTGGGGCAGCCAACTTCAGGACACTGGTCCACAAGAGACCTCCCAGCTGCACATAATATCAAATGGCAAA
>NW_006798864.1:0-374 GCF_000442215.2 Lipotes vexillifer | reverse complement strand
TCTTTCTGACTTACTTCACTCTGTATGACAGATTCTAGGTCCATCCACATCTCTACAAATGACGCAATTTCATTTCTTTTAATGGCTGGGTAATATTCCATTATATGTGGAATGTACTACATCTTCTATATCCATTCATCTGTTGTACATTTAATATTTAAAGTAATTATTGAAAAGTATGTATTTATTGCCATTTTAAAACTTGTTCTCCAGTTGATTTTGTATTCTTTTTTTGTTGCTGTTGTTTTTGGGTTTTTTTGTTGTTGTTTTGTTTTGTATTTCTTCTTAATTCATTTCTTCTTTTTGTTTCTCCTTTTCTGGTTTGATTGTTTTCTTTTGTATTATGCTTAAGTTTCTTTGGGTTTTTTTTTTTT
>NW_006798861.1:0-980 GCF_000442215.2 Lipotes vexillifer | reverse complement strand
TCTAATTTAATGCCCATCTCACAGGATGTTATGATGATTAATTTAATATCTTTGTATAACATAGTGTTATGTAATTTCTTCTTGTTCTTCTTGAGTAAATTCATATCTTTAAGCAACTCACGTTAAAAAATAGTTACTTGCTTAAATTACTACTACCTTCTATTATCAGCTGAATTGTGTCCTGCTCAAGTTAATATGTGGAAGTCTTAACCCCCAATACCTCGTAATATGATTGTATTTGGAGATAAGGCCCTTAAATAGGTAACTGAGGTAAAATGAGGTCAAATGGGTGGGCTCTATTCCAATATGACTGGTGTTCTTATAAAAAGAAAATATTAGGACACAGACATGCACAGAGAGAACAAAGTAATTATTGGTAACCACGATCATGTCGTGAATGCGTGGAATACGTCACCATTTGCCAACCACCGTGTCAAATCAGCAGAAACTACAGAAATTAAGAGCTCACCGCAGAAATTCACACACCCTTGCACCAGGTAAGGGACCACAGGCAGACGTTCACTCAGTCTCTCACATGTCCCTCACGGAGTGCACGCTCTCTCCTGGGCGGGGCGAGCACAGACACTTATTGGGAGTTTTACTACTTTTAAAGTGCGTTGATACAACCATGTCTCACTGGATGAGTCAGCAAACGCTTTTTGTAAATCCCAAATTCCCCACACCTCCTACCTTTCGCGCTGCCCTAGTCTCAAAGATCCCGCCCCGGTTCCTCAGGCCGCGTCCCCATGTGAGGCGGGGCTGCGTGCGGACGCACGACGAGCGCGCAATCGTCCTTGAGCCCCGCCCCCACGGAGTCGCCCGCCGGTTTGAACCGCCTCCCAGCGCGCGGAGGGCTATGGGGCTGGCGCCAAGGGCCGGCGATTCGCCGCGGGAGGCGGCGCAGGAGCGGGGCATGGAGCGGCTGGTGTAGCTGGGGCTCGTGGCCCTGCGTCGTCTGGCTGAGACGCGGGTCCTGCGCA
>NW_006798860.1:0-1364 GCF_000442215.2 Lipotes vexillifer | reverse complement strand
CTGTTAAAAGGCAACCTCTTGTTTCCTACTAGGCACTGATTTATTATCACTGCAAAGGGAGAAGCCCTGGTTGGCTTCCTAGCACTACTTACTGCATCTCCCTAGGAGATTCGCATCAGCTGTCCAGGTGCTGACTTGGTCTGCACTTGTTTTATTTATAAGATCCAATGAGATTGTAGTCAAACTGATATGACTGCAGGGTTCCTAATTCTCTTGACACACTAACACTTTGGATGTGTCTTTTGCATCAAAGACATGATCAGCCCAACTTCTTGTGGTTTCTCTTTTTCTGTGTCCATGCCCTGGAGGGCAGAGTGAACCAAGGTGATGTGATTCTACTAACGCTGGTGTAATTTCGTTTGAATTTATAGGACACAAGAAACCCAAGATACAGTCTCACAAGAGCCTATTACTTTGTCTCTAGGATGACATATCTAGCTACAAATTGGAAAGATAGTTGGCTTATATTTTGTTTGGTCCTCAACCAACCAGTATGACTGATAATTGTCACTAAAATGAATTATTTTTCCAATGCCTCACTGCATCACTTGTCTAAGTCATGATTTAGAAAACCTGCCTGGTTGATGACTGGTACCATGGGTAGTGTCTCAATCATGCACTGAGATGCTTGGAGACCTCTAGTTTCAAATCAGTGCTAACTACCTTAAGCCTGGGAAAAAGCTGATTAAATAGTCTCAAAGGCCAGAGCAGAAGAAAAAACTCTAAGCATCCTTGGAAAGAAAGTGTCAATACAGAGTAGCTAAATATGAATGATTCCAGTAATGCTACTTTTTAGGATTCTTAGAAGCAACAAATGACAGTTAAGTGTTATTCCTACCTGGGCTATTCCACTCCATTGGTCACATCATGGCCTTGAAAAAGCAGAGATTCTGATTTACTACCTGAGCAGGACATGAATCTACTACATGGCCAAGTGAACATGTTAAATAGTATATGTGAGCCTGACTCTCTAACACACTGGATGCTTCCCAAATGACCCCATATATGGAAAGTCTTTCTCCCCTGTCTTCATATGCAAGGAGACAGCCCTGCGTGTAACCACCCATTTGCTTTCTGAGTGTACATAGGAGGTCTGTGGGCTGCTAGCCTGCTCCCAAGGATATAGAAACAACTTGTGTCTCAGCTCTGAAGTCTCTTTTTAGAGTAGTATAAACACCTACCGGAGTCAGATCTTCATAAGCCATATAAATAAGAGATTCTTTGCTCAAACTAAATACAAACCAGATCCAAAGGATCCAGAAGGAGTATACAAAGTTAGCTAATCTGATTCAGATCCAACCAACAAATGTGGGTAATACGCCTGTTATTTTTCACAACAAGGCTGTTGGGGTAGCTTTTATCAT
>NW_006798859.1:0-211 GCF_000442215.2 Lipotes vexillifer | reverse complement strand
GTGGCACTTACGTGCAATGGAATATCACTCAGCAATGAAATCAATGTCATCAGGCCCGTTGCAGCATAATGAGTGGATTTAGGTACGATGATTCTAAGTGCAATAAGTCACACAGAAAAAGAAACGTCATAAGATATCAATAATACAAGGAATGTAAACTTGGCGACACATGGACTGAATTACAAAACAGAAGAGAGTCTCTCATTTAGAA
>NW_006798858.1:0-4129 GCF_000442215.2 Lipotes vexillifer | reverse complement strand
GTGCCTGGGTTGAGATCAATATAAACACCCAATCAGCAAGAGCCAGTGCAGCTGTGCCTGATGCCATATTCTCGGCCCTTTCAGCAGCCTTGGGGCTGAACTGGTGGGAGGGAGTGAGAGGCCACGGCTTTGTGGGTGGCCCAGTGTGAGTGGGGCTCTGCTGGACTTTCTGCAGCAGTTGCCAGACTGCCACCTGCTAAAGAAGAGGATGTGTCACCCATGCCTGCCGCTGGAATTTCTCCCTGGGCAGAGGTGAGGAAGGAAAAATGCAGTGGGGGCCGGGACTGGAGGGCTATCTCAGGCAGGGAAGTGGAAAGCTTCCAGAAAAGTGCCCAGGGTCAGGACCATCCTGGATGGCCTGCAGGCACCAAGTCGGCCGGCATGCTGTCGCTCATGTGGCTCCATGGCTCTTCCTCTAGGCTTTCAAGTCCTTGTACATATTCAGGTGTTTTACCTGGGAAGTGTGGGAACAGTTCAGCAGCAGCTGGCCTGGGGCTCAGCTCACGTTTACTCACAGATGCCTTGGCACGGCCCCCAGCTTTGCAATGAGGACGCTTGTTGCCTGGGGGCTGCTGGCTGAATGGGAGATGATTCCCCACCACTGATCAACTTCAGAATTGTTTACAAATGGAGCAAGTGCCCTGATATGGTTTTCCCTTGTGTAACTGGTGGGAGCTGTTTTTTTTTTAATTTTTAAATTTTTTTCGTTTTTGGTTCAAGGTAGATTTAATTCCTCTTTTTGTATTTACAGATATAAGCATGGAAATAATTTATTCATATAAATACATGTATGTGAATGGAAGAACTTTTTTTGTGTTACATTTTTTAATTTTATTTTTTTAAGTTTGAATTTTATTTAAATTTTTTCTACAGCAGGTTCTTATTAGTTATCTATTTATACATTTAAATGCATACATGCCAATACCAGTCTCTCAACGCCTCCCACCCCCACCCCTCACAGCTTCCCCCCTTGCTATCCATACGTTTGTTCTCTACATCTGTTGCTCTATTTCTGCCTTGCAAAACGGTTCATCTGTATATTTTTTCTAGGTTCCACATATATGCATTAATATACAATATTTGTTTTTCTCTTTCTGACTTACTTCACTCTGTATGACAATCTCTAGATACATCGACATTTCTATAAGTGACCCAAATTCATTCCTGTTTATGGCTTAGTAATATTCTGTTTTATATATGTAGCACATTTTTATGTGTTCATCGGTCTGTGGGAATTTAGGTTGCTTCCATTACCTGGTGATTGTATATAGTGATGCAATGAACATTGCAGTGAATGTCTCTTTTTGATATATGGTTTTAACCTGGGCATATGTCCAGTACTGGGAATGCTGGATCATATGGTAATTGTACTGTTAGTTTTTTAGAAAACTAAATACAATTCTATATAGTGACTGTATCAATTTACATTCACAACAATAGTGGAAGAGTGTTCCTTTCCTCCACACCTTTTCCAGCATTTGTTGTTTGTAGATATTCTGATGATGCACAGTCTAACTGGTGTGAGGTGATACCTAATTGTTGAGTTTACTTCGTTGAGCAAGAAGTAGATCTTATCTATTACATATTTAGCTTATGGAACGGTATCTGTGCTAATTTTAATCTCTGCTTTTATGCAGCACCCCCTCTCACCTTTCCCCTTACACAAGCATATGTTTGTTTTCTAAATGTGAGACTCTGTTATGTTTTGAAATTCAGTTCATGTGTAGCCAAGTTAACACTCCCTCTATTAGTGATAACTTATGATGTTTCTCTGTTATGTTTTGAAATTCAGTTCATGTGTAGCCAAGTTAACACTCCCTCTATTAGTGATAACTTATGATGTTTCATTTTCTGTGTGACTTATTTCACTTAGAATCGTCATACCTAAATCCATTCATTATGCTGCTATGGGCCTGATGACATTGATTTCATTGCTGAGTGACATTCTATAGTACGTAAGGACCACAACATCTTTATCCACTTTTCTCTTTCTGGGATATTTAAATTGTACTGAAGATGAGGTTCTTGTAAACAGAGCACCCTGAAACATTGGGGTGGCTGTGTCTTTTTTATTTTAATTATCCTAAGCTATAGGGCCATAAGTGGAAGTGCACTAGGCTATGTACCTTTGTTTTTTTGATGTTTCAGGAAGAACCATACATTTCTCCAGAGTGGCTGTGGGCAATTTACATCCCGCCCATCAGCATAACAACGCTCCCTGTAATCCATGGCCTGTCCTGTCCTTCTGGATTTTACACTATTTTCAGAAGGCCCTTTTGACCAGGGGGGGAGTGAGACTTCATTGTAGCACTGAATTCTGTTGCAAGCTTGCTTGGTTGGCCAAATAGGGCGTATGCGTTTTTTCCTGAATATATTCAGGAAAAAACGGATACGCCCTATTTGGCCACAGGCATCCCGGTCGAGGTTCTGTCTATTTTCATAGGCTTTAAGTGCAATTCCAAACTACCGCCTGAACTCGGTTTCCTGCAATTCTGCCTCACTTTCAAGTACTCCTCGCAGCCTTACTTCAATATATTTTTGGACGAAAGCTGTCAATTATAACTCTGCAGGTGTGTGAATTACAGTGCCCCTGAGCTCCTTTTCTCCACTCGCTTTCTTGTGAGCTGGCCGCAATACCGCAGAATTGCTTCAGACCCTAGTCTGGTTCAGGCACAGCATGCTGAGGGTTTGGTTAATTCTACCTGCTGCTGGGAAATTAGAGTTAAATGTGCCCGTCCAAACACCTACAGCTAGTCTCTCATTGGTTCTGCCCATTCCTTTCCATCTTCCGCAGAAATTGCAAACTGTTCCAAACAGGAGGTTAAAGGCACTGACCTCCAAGTGTGGAGAGTGTCATGAAATCGTCTGGAATGGCCAATGTGAGTACCAGGGCACATAAACTGAGATGCCTTTAACAAACGCTGCCTGATTACACGGGTGGGCCATACTCTGGCTTCCCTATGCATGTATTAGCTGAAGAAAGAATCACTTAAACCTGGAGAGTTGGGACCCATGGAATGGGTACCAGGCAGTATGACTTCAAAGGGTCTGTATTTGCTCTCTGAACCTCACTGATCCAATCAGCCCCATGTGTCGAGCGTTATGTCTCACAGAGCTGTGTGGTAAATCCAGGTTTCATCACAAGCCCTGAATGAATTGTGTAAGAATGTCTCTCTATTTCAATATCCTTGTGTTTTGTGTTTGAAATTCATTTTTATAAAGGGATTTAGCTGAATTTCACTGCTGTTTTTATACTGCTCTACACACACTTGATTCTCTTATGCAGACATATAAATACATAGGTTTCAAGATCCCTACCAGTCAGGTATATCACTGTGTGTTGAATATGGGGTGTTGAGTCCATTTCGTGGAGCAAGGAGTAGGTCTTGTCTATTACATATTTGGCTTATGGAGCATTATCTGTGCTAATTTCAATCTCTGCTTTTATGCAGCACCCCCTCTCACCTTTCCCCTTACGCAAGCATAAGTTTCTTTTCTAAATGAGAGACTCTCTTCTGTTTCGTAATTCAGTTCATGTGCAGCCACGTTTCCATTCCCTGTATTAGTGATATCTTATGATGTTTTTTTTTCTGTGTGACTTATATCACTTAGAATCATCGTACCTAAACCATTCATTATGCAGCTACGGGCCTGATGACGTTGATTTCATTGCTGAGTGATTCTCCATTGCACGTACGTACCACAACTTCATGATCCATTGTTCGCTCCTTGGGATGTTGACCTTGTACTGTGGACGAGGTTCTTGTACACAGAGCAGCCCTAAACTTTGTGGTGGCTCTGTGTTTTTGATTTTAGTTTTCCTAAGACTAGTGCCCTAGGCTATGTACCATTGTTTTTTCCATGCTTCAGGAAACACTACATTTCCCCAGAGTGACTGGGGGCAATTTACATCCCGCCCATCAGCATAACAATGCTCCCTGTTCTTTGTGGCCTGTCCTGCCTTTCTGGATTTTACACTTTATTCGGATGTCCCATTTCACCCCGGGAAAGTGAGATTTCATTGTACCGCAGATTTACCTTGCAAGCTTGCTTGGTTGGCCAAAAGGGGCATCCTGGTCCACGTTCTGCCTATTTTCATAGGGTTTAAATGCAATTCCGAACTGCCTCC
>NW_006798857.1:0-520 GCF_000442215.2 Lipotes vexillifer | reverse complement strand
GTAGATTTTTCTCTTTCATCACTTTAAGTATATCCTGCCACTCCCTTCTGGCCTGCAGAGTTTGTGCTGAAAAATACACTGATAACCTTTGGGGATTCCTTTGTTTTTTATTTTTTGATTTTCCCTTGCTGCTTTTGATATTTTTTCTTTGAATTTATTTTTTGTTAGTTTGATTAATATGTGTCTCAGTGTGTTTCTCCTAGGGTTTATCCTGTATGGGACTCTCTGTGCTTTCTGGACTTGGGTGACTATTTCCTTTCCCATGTTAGGGAAGTTTTCCACTATAATCTCTTCGAATATTTTCTCAGACCCTTACTCTTCCTCTTCTTCTTCTAGAACCCCTGTAATTCGAATGCTTATGCATTTACTGTTGTCCCAGAGGTCTCTGTGATTGTCTTTAATTCTTTTCATTCATCTACCTTTATCCTGCTCCTTGGAAGTTATTTCCATCATTCCATCTTCCAGGTCACTTATTCGTTCTTCTGCCTCAGTTATTCTGTTATTGATTCCTTCTAGTGTA
>NW_006798856.1:0-206 GCF_000442215.2 Lipotes vexillifer | reverse complement strand
AGGAAGGACACTACATAATGATCAAGGGATCAATCCAAGAAGAAGATATAACAATTATAAACACATATGCACCCAACACAGGGCACCTCAATACATAAGGCAACTGCTAACAGCTCGAAAAGAGGAAATCGACAGTAACACAGTAATAGTGGGGGACTGTAACACCTCACTTACACCAATGGACAGATCATCCAAAATGAAAATAA
>NW_006798855.1:104349-112320 GCF_000442215.2 Lipotes vexillifer | reverse complement strand
CTCCTCTGCCATCTTTCCACCGCCCCCCTCTCACATTTCTTATCGCACCCCTCTAGGTGGTCACAAAGCACCAAGCTGATCTCCCTGTGCTATAGGGCTGCTTCCCGCTAGCTATCTATTTTAGGTTTGTTACTTTATATAAGTCCATGCCACTCTCTCACTTCATCACAGCTTACCCTTCCCCATCCCCTTATCCTCAAGTCCATTCTCTACCTCTGCATCTTTATTCCTGCCCTGTCCCTAGGTTCTTCAGAACCTTTTTTTTTTTTTAGATTCCATATATATGTGTTAGCATACAGTATTTATTTTTGTCTTTCTGACTTACTTCATTCTCTATGACAGTCTCTGGGTTCATCCACCTCACTACAAATAACTCAATTTCGTTTCTTTTTATGGCGGAGTAAAATTGTATATATGTGCCACATCCACTCTAACCATTCATCTGTCGATGGACACTTAGGTTGCTTCCATGTCCTGGCTATTGTAAATAGAGCTGCAATGAACATTGTGGTACATGACTCTTTTTGAATTATGGTTTTCTCAGGGTATATGCCCAGTAGTGGGATTGCTGGGTCATGTGGTAGTTCTATTTTTAGATTTTTAAGGAACCTCCATAATGTTCTCCATAGTGGCTGTATCCAATTACATTCCCACCAACAGTGCACTTTTCTCCACACCGTCTCCAGCATTTACTGTCTGTAGATATTTTGATGATGGCCTTACTGACTGGTATGAGGTGATACCTCATTGTAGTTTTGATTTGCATTTCTCTAATGATTAATGATGTTGAGCATCCTTTATGTGTTTGTTGGTAATCTGTATATCTTCTTTGGAGAAATGTCTGTTTAGGTCTTCTGCACATTTTTGGGTTGGGTTGTTTGTGTTTTTGGTATTGAGCTGCATGAGCTGCTTATAAATTTTGTAGATTCATTCTTTATCAGTTACTTCATTTGCAAATATTTTCTCCCATTCTGAGGGTTGTCTTTTCATCTTGTTTATGGTTTCCTTTGCTGTGCAGAAACTTTTAAGTTTCATTAGGTCCCATTTGTTTATTTTTGTTTTTATTTCCATTTCTCTAGGAGGTGGGTCAAAAATGATCTTGCTGTGATTTATGTCATAGAGTGTTCTGCCTATGTTTCTGCTAAGACTGTCTGGCCTTACATTTAGGTTTTTAATCCATTTGGAGTTTATTTTTGTGTATGGTGTTAGGGAGTGTTCTAATTTCATTCTTTTAAATGTAGCTGCCCAGTTTTCCCAGCATCACTTATTGAAGAGGCTGTCTTTTTTCCACTGTATATTCTTGCCTCCTTTATCAAAGATAAGGTGACCATATGTGCGTAGGTTTATCTCTGGACTTTCTATCCTGTTCCATTGATCTATACTTCTGTTTTTGTGCCAGTACCATACCATCTTGATTACAGTAGCTTTGTAGTATAGTCTGAAGTCTGAGAGCCTGATTGCTCCAGCTCCATTCTTCCTTCTCAAGATTACTTTGGCTATGTGGGGTCTTTTGTGTTTCCATACAAATTGTGAAAATTTTTGTTCCACTTCTGTGAAAAATGCCATTGGTAGTTTGATAGGGATTGCATTGAATCTGTAGATTGCTCTGGGTAGTATAGTCATTTTCACAATGTTGATTCTTCCAAGAACATGGTATATCTCTCCATCTGTTTGTATCATCTTTAATTTCTTTCAGCAGTGTCTTATAGTTTTCTGCATACAGGTCTTTTGTCTCCTTAGGTAGGTTTATTCCTAGGTATTTTGTTCTTTCTGTTGAAATGATAAATGGGAGTGTTTCCTTAATTTCTCTTTCAGATTTTTCATTATTAGTGTATAGGAATGCAGGAGATTTCCTTGCATTAATTTTGTATCCTGCTACTTTACTGAATTCATTGATTAGCTCTAATAGTTTTCTGGTGACATCTTTCGAATTCTTTACGTATAGTATCATGTCATCTGCACACAGTGAGAGCTTTACCTCTTCTTTTCCGATTTGGACTCCTTTTTCTTTTTTTCTTATCTGATTGCTATAGCTAAAACTTCCAAAACTATGTTGAATAATAGTGGTAAGTGTGGACAACCTTGTCTTGTTCCTGATCTTAGAGGAAATGGTTTTAGTTTTTCACCATTGAGAACGATGTTGGCTGTGGGTTTGTCGTATATGGCCTTTATTATGTTGAGGTAAGTTCCCTCTATGCCTACTTTCTGGAGGGTTTTTATCATAAATGCAGGTTGAATTTTGTCTAAACCTTTTTCTGAGGCTATTGAGATGATCATATGGTTTTTCTCCTTCAACTTGTTAATATGGTTTATCACATTGATTGATTTGCACATATTGAAGAATCCTTGCATTCCTGGGATAAACCCCAATTGATCATGGTGTATGATCCTTTTAATGTGCTGTTGGATTCTGTTTGCTAGTATTTTGTTGAGGAGTTTTTCATCTACGTTCATCAGTGATATTGTTGTGTAGTTTTCTTTTTTTGTGACATCTTTGTCTAGTTTTGGTGCCAGTGTGATGGTGGCCTTGTAGAATGAGTTTGAGAGTGTCCCTCCCTCTGTTATATTTTGGAAGAGTTTGAGAAGGACAGGTGTTAGCTCTTCTCTAAATGTTTGATATAATTCACCTGTGAAGCCATCTGGTCTTGGGCTTTTGTTTGCTGGAGGATTTTTAATCACAGTCTCAATTTCAGTGCTTCTGATTGGTCTGTTTATATTTTCTATTTCTTCCTGGTTCAGTCTCGGAAGGTTGTCCTTTTTGAAGAATTTGTCAATTTCTTCCAGGTTTTCCATTTCATTACCATATAGTTGCTTGTAATAATCTCTCATGATTCTTTGTATTTCTGCAGTGTCAGTTGTTACTTCTTTTTCATTTCTAATTCTATTGCTTTGAGTCTTCTCTCTTTTTTTCTTGATGAGTCTGGCTAATGGTTTGTCAGTTTTGTTTATTTTGTCACAGAATCAGCTTTTAGTTTTATTCATCTTTGCTCTTGTTTCCTTCATTTCTTTTTCATTTATTTCTGATCTAATCTTTATGATTCCTTTCCTTCTGCTAACTTTGGGGGGGGTTGTTCTTCTTTCTCTAATTGCTTTAGGTGTAAGGTTAGGTTGTTTATTTGAGATGTTTCTTGTTTCTTGAGGTAGGATTGTATTGCTATAAACTTCCCTCTTAGAACTGCTTTTGCTGAATTCCATAGGTTTTGTGTCATTGTGTTTTCATAGTCATTTGTTTCTAGGTTTTTTTATTTCCTCTTTGATTTCCTCAGTGATCTCTTGGTTATTAAGTAGTGTATTGTTTAGCCTCCATGTGTTTGTATTTTTTCCATTTTTTTCCCTGTAATTGATATCTAGTCTCATAGCATTGTTGTTGGAAAAGATACTTGATACAATTTCAATTTTGTTAAATTTACCAAGACTTGATTTGTGACCCAAGATATGATCTATCTGGAGAATGTTCCACGAGCACTTGAGAAGAAATTGTATTCTGTTGTTTTTGGATGGAATATCCTATAAATATCAATTAGATTTGCCTTGTTTAATGTATCCTTTAAAGTTTGTGCCTCCTTATTTATTTTCATTTTGGTTGATCTGTCCATTGGTTAAAGTGGGGTGATAAAGTCCCCTACTATGATTGTGTTACTGTCGATTTCCCCTTTTATGCCTCTTAGCATTTGTCTTATGTATTGAAGTGCTCCTTTGTTGGGTGCATAAATATTTACCATTGTTATATCTTCTTCTTGGATTGGTCCCTTGATCATTAGGTAGTGTCCTTCTTTGTCTCTTGTAGTAGTCTTTATTTTAGAGTCTATTTTGTCTGATATGAATATTGCTACTCCAGCTTTCTTTTGATTTCCATTTGCATGGAATATCTTTTTCCATCCCCTCACTTTCAGTCTGTATGTATCCCTAGGTCTGAAGTGGATCTCCTGCAGACAGCATATATATGGGTCTTGTTTTTGTATCCATTCATCCAGACTGTCTATTGGTGGGAGCATTTAATCCACTTACATTTAATGTAGTTACCGATATGTTGTTCCTATTACCATTTTCATAATTGTTTTGGGTTTGTTATTTTAGATATTTTCATTCTCTTGTGTTTCCTACCTAGAGAAGTTCCTTTAGCATTTGTTGTAAAGCTGCTATGGTCATGCAGAATTCTATTCGCTCTTGATTGTCTCTAAGTTTTTTAATTTGTCCGTCGAATCTGAATGAGATCCTTGCTGGGTAGAGTAATCTTGGTTGTAATTTCTTCCCTTTCATCACTTTAAATATGTCTTGCCACTCCCTTCTGGCCTGCAGAGTTTCTGATGAAACATCAGCCGTTAACCTTATGGGGATTCCGTTGTATGTTATTTGTTGTATTTCCCTTGCTGCTTTTAATATTTTTTCTTTGTATTTAATTTTTGATAGTTTGATTAATATGTGTCTTGACATGTTTCTCCTTGCATTTATCATGTATGGGACTCTCTGTGCTTCCTGCACTTGATTGACTATTTCCTTTCCCGTATTAGGGAAGCTTCCAACTATAATCTCTTTAAATATTTTCTCACTCCCTTTCTTTTTCTATTCTTCTTCTGGGACCCCTATAATTGGAATGTTGGTGCATTTAATGTTGTCCCAGAGGTCTCTGAGGCTCTCCCCAATTCTTTTCATTCTGGTTTTCTTTATTCTGCTCTGCAGTAATTATTTACACTATTTTATCTTCCAGGTCACTTATCCGTTCTTCTGCCTCAGTTATTCTGCTATTGTTTCCTTCTAGAGAATTTTAAATTTCATTTACTGTGTTGTTCATCATTGTTTGTTTGCTCTTTAGTTCTTCTAGGTCCTTGTTAAATGTTTCTTGTATTTTCTTCATTCCATTTCCAAGATTTTGGATCCTCTTTACTAATTACTCTCAATACTTTTTCAGGTAGACTCCCTATTTCCTCTTCATTTGTTTGGTCTGGTGGGGTTTTTCCTTGCTCCTTTTCCGCTGTGTGTTTCTCTCTCTTCTCATGTGCTTACCTTACTGTGTTTGGGGTCCCCTTATTGCAGCCTGCAGGTTTGTAGTTCCCATTGTTTTTGGTGTCTGCCCCTAGTGGCTAAGGTTTTTTCAGTGGGTTGTGTAGTCTTCCTGGGGAAGGGGACTAGTGCCTGTGTTCTCGTGGATGAGGCTGTGTCTTATGTTTCTGATAGGCAGGACCATGTCTGTTGGTGTGTTTTGCAGTGTTTGTGACCTTATTATGATTTTAGGCAACCTCTCTGCTAATAGGTGGTTTTGTGTTCCTGTCTTGCTAGTTGTTTGGCATAGGATGTCTAGCACTGTAGCTTTCTGGTTGTTGAATGGAGCCTTAGCATTGAGATGGCTATCTCTGGGAGAGCTTTCACCATTTGATATTATGTGGAGCTGGGAAGTCTCTGGTGGACCAATATCTTGAACTCAGCTGTCCCACCTCAGAGGCACAGGCCTGACACCCTGTCAGAGCACCAAGACTGTCAGCCATGTGGCTCAGAAGAAAAGGGGGAAAGAAAGCAAGAAAGAAAAGAGGGAAGGAGGGAGGGAGGGAGGGAAGGGAAGAGAAGGGAAGGGAAGGGAAAGGAAGGAAGGGAGGAAGAAAGGGAGGAGAAAAGGGAGAATGAAAGGGAGAAATAAAGAAGAGAGAAATCAAACCAAAAACAAATCCACCAATGATAACAAGCACTAAAAAGAATAGTAAAAACAAAATAAAGAAAAATGAGAAAACTGATAGACAGAACCCTAGGACAAATGGTAAAAGCAAAGCTATACAGACAAAATCACACAAAGAAGAATACACATACACACTTACAGAGAAAAGATTTTAAAAAATATATATCTATATTTTTAAAAAATAAATAAATTTTAAAAAGGAAGAGAGCAACCAAATCACTAAACATATCTACCAATGTTAATAAACTCTAAATACTAAACTAAGATAAACATAAAACTGGGAACCAGTCAGTCACATACAGCAAACCCCAAGTCTACTGTTGCTTCCAAAGTCTACCGCCTCAATTTTGGGATGGTTCATTGCCTATTCAGGTATTCCACAGATGCAAGGTACATCAAGTTGACTGTGGAGATTTAAGCCTGCTCCTGAGGCTGCTGGGAGAAATTTCCCTTTGTCTTCTTTGTTCGCACAGCTCCTGGGGTTCAGCTTTGTACTGGCCCTGCCTCTGCTTATAGGTCGACTGAGGGTGTCTGTTCCCGCCCAAACAGGACAGGGTTAAAGGAGCAGCTGATTAGGGAGCTCTGGCTCACTCCGGCTGGGGGGAAGGAGGGGTACATTATGCAGGGCAATCCTGTGGTGACAGAGGCCGGTGTGATATTGAAACAACCTGAGGTGCACCGTGTGTTCTCCCGGGGAAGTTGTCCCTGGATCACGGGACCCTGGCAGTGGTGGGCTGCACAGGCTCCCAGGACGGGAGGTGCAGATAGTGACCTGTGCTTGCACACAGGCTTCTTGGTGGCTGAAGCAGCAGCCTTAGAGTTTCATGCCCATCTCTGGGGTCTGCGCTGATAGCCGCAGCTTGTGCCCTTCTCTGGAGCTCATTTAGGTGGCGCTCTGAGTCCCCTGTCCTCGCGCACCCTGAAACAATGGTCTCTTGCCTCTTAGTCAGGTGCAGACTTTTTCCCAGACTCCCTCCTGGCTAGCTGTGGTGCACTAGCCCCCTTCAGGCTGTGTTCACGCAGGCAACCCCAGTCCTCTCCCTGGGATCTGACCTCCAAAGCTGGAACCTCAGCTCCCAGCCCCCACCCATCCCGGCAAGTGAGCAGAGAAGCGTCTCTGGCTGGTGAGTACTGGTTTGCAGTGATCCTCTGTGTGGTGATCTCTCTGCTTTGCCCTCTGCACCCCTGTTGCTGTGCTCTCCTCTGTGGCTCCAAAGTTCCCCCCCACCAACCACCCTCTGTCTCCACCAGTGAAGGGCCTTCCTAGTGTGTGGAAACTTTTCCTCCTTCTCAGCTCCTTCCCCAATGTGCAGGTCTTGTCCCTATTCTTTTGTCTCTGTTTTTTCTTTTTTCTTTTGCCCTACCCAGGTACGTGGGGAGTTTCTTGCCTCTTGCGAATTCTGAGGTCTTCTGCCAGCATTCAGTAGGTGTTCTGTAGGAGTTGTTCCACATATAGATGTATTTCTGATGTATTTGTGGAGAGGAAGGTGATCTCCATGTCTTATTCCTCTGCCATCTTGAAGGTCTCCTGCCCATCCTTGTTTTCTTACAAAGGAAGACATGATCCAATCCTTTCACCTTTGCTTCAGACTCCACCCATGGTCACCTTTTATGAGACTTTACTGTTAATTATTCATTCTGCTTAATTTTCTATCTCTTCTTGTCTACTGATTCCTTCCCATAAATTTTAAAATATGCTAAAATATTGCACATCCAAACATCATCAATTCCATGTGCTACTGTTTCCCTCTTCCCTAAATACAATGTCCTGAAGGAACTATCTACACTCACAGAATTCACATCCTCACTCCCATTCATTCATTAAACCACATTCATCTGTTTAACAGTCTCTGCTTCAGTAGTCTCCTTGAATGCATTAAAGACCTACTTGTTAAAGTTAATGGATACTTACCAACCTTTGTTTTAATGGAACTTACTTTAACTTTTTATGCTGTTTACCACTTCTTAAAATATTCTCTAAACTTCTATGAAAGCACATTGGCCTCATTTTTTTTCATACTTCTACTCTTTCGCAGTCTTCTATGCAGGCTCTTTGTTCTTTAAAGTTATCTCTCTTTTATTATCGGTGTCCTCAGGAATCTGTTAAGGGGCTTTTATCTTCTCTTTCATGGATTCAGATTCTACTATTTAAGAAAGTCCTTCAATTTTATCTTGAGTTGCAGTGACCAACAGCTTACTCAAAATTTCTATTTGCATGTTGGGTATGTACTCCAAACCCAGCACAGCCGAAGCTGAAGTCATTGTCTTCCTCACTTCAACAACCTGTTTGTCTCCCAGTGAAT
>NW_006798855.1:0-104339 GCF_000442215.2 Lipotes vexillifer | reverse complement strand
CTTTCACTAGAGCCTTGATTTCCCAATGTGCTCTGTTTCCCATTTCAGCCACCCTTGTTCAGAACCACTATAATCTCTCATGTGGATGACTACTATAATCTGTTAACTATTTTTTCATCTTCTAGCTGGCCTCCACTCTTATCTTCTCCCTAGCCAGAAGGTTATTTCTGAAATACATATTCAACCATTTCATACCTTGACTTAAAAATGTTCCTGGGACTACTTATTTGAATTTGAACTAAGTCCAAACTCATAACATCCTTCATGTCATAGCTAAATACTGAAGCATAAAAACTCATTTTAAACATTTTGATGACTTTATAAATTCTCACAGATCCTCCCTTAATCTTTTGAGAGTCAGATTCTTTTTTTATTTTGTTAAACAAATTTTGTTGAAAAAAAAGTAATAAAGACCTAAGAATTAAACTATTGGTTTTGTTTTTTAAATACTTTTAATAGTTAGTCATAATTTCAATAATAAGCAACATAAAAAGTGTGTAATACAATAAGCTTCTTTTTATAATTTTAGTTTTATTTTTCTTGATAAAATTCTAACTGATGCAACTTCTTTCACTTCTTGCTGTTGTGGGGAAATCTCTTCCCCCCTTGCTTTACATTTCTGGATGGAAGGAGCTACAAGATAGGATAATCATGGAATCTTGACCTACCCCATCCCTAAGAAATGACTTACCTGTTTCCCCCTTTTCTTTGAGTTATAACCTTGATATCCTCAGGAAACAAATATTCTCTACTCCTTTGTGTAGTAAATTTTATAGGGTCAAGTATGCATGGGGAACACATGTGGTTGTCCAGCCAGGACTGTGACTGTATGGGCTAGTCTAGTTAATTCAAGGTGATATATTAGCAAATCCACTTTCTAAAGGACCTAAGCTGATATTCACTTTTTTTTTTTTTAATTGCTACCTGCTTGAACTGTTTCTCTGAGCACAACTGAGTAGGAAAATAGAATATTATTTATTAACTTCCTGAAACATTAATATTTACTTAGAAATTTTGGTCTCCATTATAAGCAAATTCACTCCTTTCAGTACTAAAGAGCATTAGAAGATGTGTTTCTCTTCTAACTAATCTGTGAATCACCATTCAATCCATACTCAATCCATACCTATGTCTCTTTTCCCCTAGGTACTCTTGTTTAAAGAAAAAAAAAATAGTTGACAATAGTAGCAACCTATTGTTGCACTTAGGCAAATTATGATGCTAAATAATTTACATACATTTCCTTATATAAAACTCACAACATTCCTATGAAATAAATATAAATTCCCCCATTTTACTGAGACTCTTAAAGTCTAAACAATTTGCCCAAAGTCACACAGTGGTGGAGTTGACATTTTAACCCAGGTCTAAATGGTTTCACAGTATAAGTTATATTATAGTATTTTCCTAGTATAAGAATTTCTACATATTCCCTGCATATCACTCAACTTTTAGCCATCTTGAAGTTCACAGACATTTGAGTATCTTTTCAGATAATTCCCCAAATGTGTATTCATAAACATTTTTTGACCTTGTGATATATACTAGACACTAAAAATAAAAAGGTAAATAAAAGGAGTAAGTGTATTGGTAGGATGGGAGCATTTGAAGAAGCAAAATAAATACACATCCACAATTCCTTGTCCACAATTATGAAACCTCCAAACCTCTGAAACCTGAAAATTATTTTGCAAATTGTCCAAGTTGGGGACTTCCTTGGTGGCGTGGTGGTTAAGAATCCGCCTGCCAATGTAGGGGACACAGGTTCGATCCCTGGTCAGAGAAGATCCCACATGCCACAGAGCAACTAAGCCCATGCGTCACAACTACTGAGCCTGTGCTCTAGAGCTCACAAGCCACAATTACTGAAGCTTGCACACCCCAGAGCCCGTGCACCACAACAACTGAGCCCACGTGCTACAACTACTGAAGTCCACGGGCCTAGAGCCCAAGCTGTGCAACAAGAGAAGCCACCGCAATGAGAAGCCCACACACTGCCGCGAAGAGTAGCCCCCCCTCACTGCAACTAGAAAAAGCCTGTGTGCAGCAAGGAAGACCCAAAGCAGCCAAAAATAAATAAAATTTTTTAAAAATTGTCCAATTTGGCACCAACACCTTACCTAAATTGACATTAAGTTGTTTACAGTCTTCAGTGATCCCACTCAGTGTGACTGATCCATACATTTCATTACATATATATTAATGTGTTTGGTTACTAGATGTTATCCCAGATAATGTACACTATACTACCTTTCTAATATCCAAAAGAAAATAATTTTTGAAACCATCATGTCCTAAGTGTTTGGGATAAAAGATTATAGGCCAATAAATTATTACTAGTGCTATGGTAGTGGGTATGCTTTAAAGGCCCTTAGGGACAGAAGAGGCAGAGAGAGCTTCAGGGAAGAGGTACTACTGGATCTAGTTTTTGAAGCATGAATACAAATTTGCCAGGCACCCAGACAGGAGGAAAAAATGCCCTGGAACTATTTGAAACAGCCCGAACAAAAATCATGAGAGAGTAACTTGTGGTCAGGAGGAGAATAGGTAGAAGAGTGGCAGAAGAATAAAGTTGGGTCAATAGCCAGGGGTCAAATCACAAAGACACTGTGGAATGCCATGCAAAGTTTAGATTTGACCAGATTGGGTAATTTAGAAGGATGTTAGGCTAAAAGAGGTAAGATGACTATTTACTAAGTTTCCAGAATATAACTTGATTCCCGCTACTCTGGTACAGTTGATAGGACAGCCTTTCACTTTCAAAAGTGACTTGGTTTGGATGAAGTATTTTATGAACCACATTAGTGAGAAGGGAGGTGTGATATTGTGCATATATATTTCGTCTTCTTCCACAGTTCCTGGCTCACAGCTCCCAAAACCCTTAGAATTTCCTTAGTGATGAGAGCCATGTCTTGTTAGGTTAATAAGGTGTGTTTTGGACCCCACCTAAGGATGAGGGCTGTTTTCCAGAAGAATCAACCATATGATTAGAGGGTTGGAACTTTCAGTCCCACCCCTGCTGACCTCCTGAGAAGGGAAAGGGGCTGGAGGTTGAATCAGTCACCAGTGGCCAATTATTTACTCAATCATGCCAATGTAATGAAGCCTCTATAAAAACCCAGAAGGATGGGGTTTGAGAGCTTCTGGGTTGTACATGCAGAAATTTGAGAATATTGTGCTCTGAGCTTCCATGCCCTTTCCCCGTACTTTGCCCTATGATCTCTTCCATCTGGCTATTTCTGAGTTATATCCTTTTATAATAAACTGGTAATCCTTTTATAATATATCCTTATATCTTTTTATAGTAAACTGGTAAAGAAATGAGTTTTCTGAGTTCTGTAAGCTGCTCTGGCAAATTAATCAAATCCAAGGAGGGGAACCTCCAATCTTTTGCCGGTTGGTCAGAAAACACAGGTAACAACTTGGATTTGCTACTGGCATCGGAAGGGAGGGGGGCAGTTATGTAGGACTGAACCCTTAACCTATGGAATCAGAATTGAGTTGAACTGTAAGAACACCCAGTTGGTATCCAGAGAATTGTTAGTGCTATGGGAATTCCCCCCCCACACACAAGTTGAAATTGGGTCAAAAAACCTAAAAACAGGGGCATTTTCAGTTATAGACTGAAAACTCTTTCCATCCTTTCCTCTATCCCACATTGTCCTGCAGTTTCCTTATATCTTGACTTTGTCTCCAACTGAGTAGAAGTTAGCCACTGAAGAAGTTAATTGAGTTAAAATATCCAGAAAAATATAATGTAAGTGGAGCTGAAAATACATGAAGGTTATGAAGCCATCATTGGCTTCCTCCATTATAAAACTGTAGTTAATAATCAGGAAGCATATTCATTTTATAATTTTTCTCATTCCCTCAAGGTATGGTGCTAATGGATAATTTTAAAATGTAAAAATAAACTACAAAATATAAAATATGATCACACATTCCTCACCAATGGAATATAAATGGAAAATATATTCAATGTAGCTTTAGCTAGCAATTTAAAAATAAAGGAAAATATTAGTGTCTATGTATCATAGCATGTCAAAATTAATTTTTATTCTTATAATTAAGTAACAATAAAAACTTGGAATTATTTCAATTTCTTAATGGATTTCCATCAGCTACAAATTGAGAGTTTAACCAGAACCATTTTATCTCACTAATCAGAGAAATAAACAACCTATCATTTCCCCATCAGGTCAGTGAAAATTAAAATACAACGATATTTCTCTGAAATTGTAGGAACTGGTAAACTTATATGATGTTTTTTGTTAGTCAGTCTGGGGTTCTTTTTGGAAATATCTAGTAAAGCTAAATATGTGCATAACATGTGACCCTGTGGTTCTATTTCTAGATTTTTGCTTTAGATAAATATTCACAAATATGCACAGGGACAAGAGTACAAGGTTGCTCATTGTAGCTATGTTGTAATAGCAAACAGTGGGCATAATCCAAATATCCATCATGATGAAGTATTATGGAATGCTGTGACATGAAGTTAGACCTCAAGTATTGTTGAATAAAAAAAAAGTGAACTGAATAAAGAAATATGCAGTAGCCATTTATATAAAAAATTGTATTAAATAATTCTATATTTTATAGTTACTTAAGAGATATTTGTTTTTATTAGTGCTTGGGCTGGACAGACACACACCAAACAGGGGTTAGTGGTTGCTTTGTAGGAGGGGTGGGACCTCCTGGATTTACAATGGTGGTTAAAGGAAATTGGATTTATTCTTTAGTTTTCTAGGGCTGCCATAATCAAGTACTACAGACTGGGTGGCTTAAACAACAGAACCTTATTCCTCAGAGTCTTGGAGGCTAGAAGTCTGAGATAAAGGTGTCAGGAGGGTTGATTTCTTCTGAGTCCTCTTCTCTTTGTCTTGCCGATGGCTGCCTTCTCCCTGGGTCTTCACATGGTCTTCCTTCTGTGACTGTCTTTGTCTTTATCTGCTCTTCTTATAAGGACACCAGTTATATTGGGTTAAGGCTCATCCGTATGACCTCATTTTGCCTTAATTACTAATTTAAAAGTATCTCCAAATACGCATTCTGAGGTACTGGGGTTTAGGGCTTATGAATTTGGAGGAGATGGAGGGACAGACACAATTAAGCGTATAACATATTCCTAACATCTTTATTTAAAACAAAGAAACAAAAGAAATTGGTTTCATATTTGACACTGATGCTAAACAAAGTTGTAAAAGAAAAGTATAAGGTTATCTAAATCTAGAAAAATTTCCCCTCATGGGAAATCTATTTGGTCTTCCAAACTTTAAGAGTGCTATAAAACCAGGTCGCTAACATTGTTTATTTTAGGAAGGTGAAAATGGAAGTGCGTAGGGGGATATTCTTAACATTTTTTAATGATTTTACTTTTTAAAACAATTGTAGATATGCAGAAAAATTTGGGAAAATACTAAAGAGTTCCCATATTAACCACACCCAGTTTCTCCTATTATTAACATTTTACATCAGTGTGGTACATTTGTTACAGTTGATGAACTAATATTGATACACTGTTAACTAAAGTCCATACTTTATTCAGAGTTCCTTAGTTTTTACCTAATGTCCTTTTTTTTTTTTTTTTTAACTCCAGGATTCCATCTAGGATATCACATTGCATTTAGTTGTAATGTCTCCTTAGTCTCTGGGTTATGACAGTTTCTCAGACTTCCTTTTTTATGGACAACATTGGCGGTTTTTTATAGAATGTCCCTCTACTGGAATTTGTCTTCTGTTTTTCTCATGATTAGATTCAGGTTGTTGGTTTGGAGAGGAAGACCACAAAGATAAAGTGCCATATTCATCACATCCTATCAAGGGTATTAACATGATTTGTCACTGTTGATGTTCCCTTTGATCACCTGGGTGAGGTTAGTATTTTTCAGATTTCTTCTGTGTAAAGTTACATCGTTTTTGCCCCTTTCCATGCAAGTACTCTTTAAGAGAAAGTCACTTTGTGAATCCTACAGTTAAGGAGTGGAGAGCTATGCTCCACTTCCTTGAGGGCAGAACATCCACATAAATTTTTTGGCTTGATTTTGCATGAGAGATTTGTTTCTTCTCTGCCATTTGTTTATTTATACAATCATTAACCTTTTTTTACTATATCCCTTTTAATTATTTTACATAATGAACATATATTAATTTTGTAATTAATGTTTAAAATTTTATTTATTTATTTATTTTTGGCTGCATTGGGGTCTTCGTTGTTGCGCATGGGCTTTCTCTAGTTGCAGGGAGAGGGGGCTACCCTTCATTGCAGTGCATGGGCTTCTCATTGTGGTGGCTTCTCTTCTTGCAGAGCACAGGCTCTAGTAGTGAGAGCTTCAGTAGTTGTGGCACTCAGGCTCAGCAGTTGTGGCTCATGGGCTGTAGAGCACAGTCTCAGTAGTTGTAGCACACAAGCTTAGTTGCTCTGTGGCATGTGGGATCTTCCCAGACAAGGGCTTGAACCCGTGTCCCCTACATTGACAGGCAGATTCTTAACCACTGCACCACCAGGGAAGTCTTTGTAATTATTTTAAAATAAGAATATTTTAAAGATACTTAGATAAGAAATCATCAACCAATTTTGGACTTTAGAAATTAGGAGCATGAAAGATTATTAGAAATGACCTATGGAGTTTGAAAATACAAATAATTGTGTGCCCATTCTCTATTAATAATGTGTTATTCTCATTTACACCATAGAAAGCAGTTTATACAAATATTTAACATTACCTGCTTAGAGGGTAAGAAGGTTGCCTCTTTAGATCCAACATGAAGCAAACAGAAGCCTTTCTAGTTGTGTATAGTTTCAGAGCATCTTAAGCTTCATGACTTCAAGGCAGGTTGCATGTAGCTAACCTTCATTCTGCAAACTCTTGGAACGTTTGTACTATACTTGGAAATGATATGTACATATCATACTTTTCTTGTATACAATTGGAAACTTCCTGGGAAAGAAATTTTTGTCTCCTTTGAGAATTTCCAAACATAATTATTAATATTTCCTCCCTACAAAGATACTTAAAAGTAAATTTTTGAAACTCTAAATCAGCAAACTATTAATAATAGCCATAATATCAAATTATCCCACTGTTGCTGCCCTATTACATACACTATCAATGACTTAATATTTCTTTACATTGTAATTTTTTCCAGATATTTCAGTCAGCCTGTTAGCAGTTGTTGTCAGCTTTTGTGGCCTGGCCTTGTTGGTTGTTTCACTTTTTGTCTTCTGGAAGTTGTGCTGGCCTTGCTGGAAGAGCAAACCTGTGACTTCCAATGTCAGTACCCTTCCACAGAGCATGTTAAGTGCTCCCACTGAAGTTTTTGAGACTGAAGAGAAAAAAGAGGTTAAAGAAAATGGAGAACCAGCACTAAAAGCTATTGAGCCTGCAATAAAAATCAGCCACACTTCCCCTGATATCCCAGCAGAAGTCCAAACTGCTTTAACAGAACATTTAATTAAACATGCACGTGTGCAAAGACAAACTACTGAGCCTACATCTTCATCCCGGTAAGGAAAGATCAAATATATAAAACTATTTGTGGTGTGTGTGTGTGTGTGTGTTGTATGTGATTTTCTAAGAGAGAAAAACTGAGGTGGGAAAGGAGAAAAGACAAACAGGAGAATGAGAAAGACACAGGAAACAGGTAATAGAATAAGGAAGGAATTGGCAGGACAGAATAAATAGGGATGAAGAGAGAGAAATTAAGGACAAAGAAGCCAAACAGAGAGCAGTACCATGAAAGGGGCTTATTGGAATTTGAGGTCTCATTAAAATCATCTAATTAGAGAGTTTTTTTTTTTTTTTTTTTTTTTTTTTTGCGGTACATGGGCCTCTCACTGCTGTGGCCTCTCGCGTTGCAGAGCACAGGCTCCGGACGCACAGGCTCAGCGGCCATGGCTCACGGGCACAGCCGCTCCGTGGCACGTGGGATCCTCCAGGACCGGGGAACGAACCCGTGTCCCCTGCATCGGCAGGCAGACTCTCAACCACTGCACCACCAGGGAAGCCCAAGATTATTATTTATTGACTTTTTCCTTTGAAATATCATTGTTTGATCATTGCTATTTGCAGTCTTTCCATTTAGTTTAAAACAACCAATAAATATCAAGAAAACAGCCATTTGCAATGTGTTTCATGAAATCATCCGCAAGTTCACAGTCAAAACTGAGTAACAGAGACTAATGTTTCATCTACAGTTGTTTAGCACCTACCTCATAACTGTTGGAAAATTTCATTGCTTATTTGAACTCACATAGACCAAATTCTTATACTGGTGAGAGTATGGTAAGTTCCACAAGGCTTTGGTGAATATCAAGCATAACAAGGAGTGTACATGAAAGGAAGGAAGAGGGAGACCTCCTTAAGGAGATACATTTTAAGGAAGTGCATTTTAACTCATCCTGGAAAAATCAGCAGAAGTTTGCTTGAAGGAAAATAATTTGCTGTGGTGTGTATTGAATTGTGTTAACTATAAAGGGAAAAAGATTCTTGTGAAAAGCCATTTTTTCTACTAATTATTGTCTTCAATCTTTAACACGAAAAACACGTTAGTAGCAGTGTTTCTCTGATTCCCAGAAGTAGCAACTAGTTTTACACTAGGACAGGGTAAAAATCAATAGCAATGGGGTTGAGTGCTGTTTTCTGCTAACTGAGTCACTTCCTAATCTTACCTTCCTACTTCTCTAAATCAAAGATGCGTCCAAGCTTTCTGACATGACATACTTTTTGTGGGTTTGGAAATCTATCAAGTTGAAAAACTTCATGGGTCATGCTTGCTACTAGGATTGAAAGAATATTCAATATATCTTTTATAAAATAAAAAAGGATTGTATCTATAAATAACTTGTCTTCTTTCTGAAATAAATTCCAGAGGGATGAGTAAGAATAATTGTTACTTCAGGCATGAGAAACTTTGGGGTAAGGAGGATGGATGGAGATCTTATACTTTTCTGAGCTATTTAAATTTTATAACCAAGGTATGCCTCATATTTAGTTATTATGTTGAAAAGTTTTTCTGAGCACTGCATTTGGGTTCATTTTTATAATCCAGTATACATTCATTTAAATATATTTATGGATATTTAACTATAAAATAACTATCCCATGTGTCACTTCTTTATATATATAGGAAAACCTGCTTCAAAATTATCTCATGTGGTTGGTTACTTGATTGTTGTTACTATCAGAACTGCAAACTGTGGCCAATTATGGTATTTAATAAAGCCTTAACATACCCAGAAATTTCAGGGTAAAAATGTTCAATTAACCTACAAAACATTTTTTTAAAATATTGATAACGGCTATGACAATATATCAACTTAGTATTCAGAATTATTCAACTCTTTTAGTTGATAAGTGCACCCTACATAAGGATACTCAATTAATGAAGAAAAATTGAGATAAGCTATGAAAATAGCTTGCCTTTCTTTGTGCAGATTTTTTTTGGAAACCTCAGAAAAATGAAGTACTATCTCCAAAATATTATCTACTGAATGTAAACATACAGCTTATCTGATTATCCCTAGCTAGGGGAGAATGAAAGAATACATACTGAGAACACATGTGTGAAGACTTGGTTTTGAATGCAGAATTGGTTTCTAGAAATGAAATGCAATAGGAAATGACAACACGTCATTTTAGCCCTGGATTTCCCAGTTATTACAAGAAATTGAAGAAATCAGAAAAAAAACTTTTTCTCTCAGTCTTAAAAAACATAAAAATTGGATTGTACATGTACATCTCATATTTTAAGAGAAAAAGTGGAATACAAATTCATAGTTCTGCTAGAACTTTGATATAATTTCATTGACCTCTTTGAATTCCCTTGTTTATGAGTGGCTGAAGAAGGAAGAAAAAAAACTATTGTTTTTGAGTGCCTGCAATTTAGTCACTATGCCAGGCATCCTTCCTGATAATCCTCTGCCAGCCTGTATGAAGTAAGTATTATTACTTATCCCCATTACTTGTGAGTTAACTGAAGCCCAGAGAGATTTTAAAAATTGCCTAAAGCCATGCAGCTGGTGAAAGTTAGAATTCAGATTTATCCAGATTGATGGAATATGTTTTAAGAGTTAAAGCCAAGGGAATATGGATTTTTGCAACCAAAGATGGTTAAAGTCTGCTGTGGACAGGTAGTTTGGAGGTTGGAGAATGAGGGCCACTTCCTGCTCATTCTGCTCAGTTAGAAATGTGGAATTATATGTGGTTATCATGAATAACAAGAGTCATGAGTTTAATCTGTTTGGCCTTGGGATGAATTCCTTGCAGAAAACTTGATTATTCTTAGTTCTCATCGATATAATTACTTCATCATACTAAAAATTACCTTTATATAGAGAGGAAGGGGAAATTGCTGAGTTTATTATGCAGACAGAGAGATCCAGGGCACATCATTATAAATCAGATTATTCTGCTCAAATGCTAACTTTTCATTGAGGTCTAGCAAATCGGAACCGCCCCCTGCCCACCACCCCACCACTCACACATGCACACACAGTAAATTTAACTTTAATGCTTGGTTTCCTCACCTTATTAATATATCCCAGCTCTAGTCTGGTGTTGGGGCTCCATTTTATTTGGCTCAGACAATAGATGACATATCCTCTCAAGTTTTATTTGTCACTATTCTTAAGCAGCATCTTGATTAGTTAACAGCATTGCTGGAAACTGCCACATTTCCCAAGTTCTCATCTTCCTTTTCAAATACCCGGACATTCGGCCCCATCAGCCTGCTGGCAGCCAAACAACCCAACAGACGTCTGTGTATTTCTTATTATTAACATTATTCTCACATCTGTCTTGATTGACTGTTGATTCATCCAATAGCCTTACTCAGTAGATACAGTCAGCAGAAATAACTTTTAGGTATAGTCAGTGTATTCTACATACTCTGTCCACTCTGCAAACTCTAGTGAACTGGAAAAAAATCCACAACATAATGCAGAGAGATAAGATACCAACTTCAATATAAGGAACTACAAGTGCAAACTGTGTGGTGGAGAATGTGGAATTAAGATAATTAGAAAAATCATTTTTAGCTGAGGCATGGAGAAATCCCATTAAACTGAGACCAAAGGAAACTAGGAATTCACATAAAGACAATTGGAAAAGGGTATGCGTTCCAGATGGAAACATTTTATGTGAAAAGACACAGAACGGCAAATCTTATAATGAAAACAGTAGGTACGTTGCCTTGATCAGAAAATAGATGTCAGTGGAGGAATAATGGAAGATAAAATCAGCTGGAATTAAAGTCTGAGGAGGCCTTGGAATCATGGCCAAAATTGTTCAAGGTCTGTCCTGTCAAAAATATTTGCAGCAAAAGGGTCCCTTGGATAAAGAGTTGTGTTTTAGGAAAATTAATTTGACAACAGTTTGTAGGACAGACCGTAGAAAAAAGCATCTATTTTGAAAGTAATATAGTAGTTCAGGCATGATAAAAATCTTATTACATTTTGAGTCCATACTGCCCCACACATATAGCTCTACACTGCTTTCTTGGGCAGAAAACCTGCCAATTTTATTTCTGTACTGATCTTGATACCTAGACAAAGCACTGTAGGAACTCAGGGTATATTTGTTGAATTTTAAAAAATCAGTAAATGAATTTGATGACTTCATTTTATCTATCCAAATGGATCTTTCATGGTTGCCAGTTAGAAAGGTGCTGGTCTTTTTATCATCCTCCTGTAGACCTCAACTCTCTGCCTCTGTGCTTTTGCTTATGTTGCTTCCCTTGTCTAGAATGATAAACTCTTTTTTATCCACTATAAGATCTTTAAGGAAAATGCATCTTTTTCTGTCCAATTATAAGCTATTGTCCTTTAAAGCCATAGCTACAGTCTAGCAATTATTTATTGTCTTAATGTTGAGCTCTAGCTGTTTGCCAGAACTGAGATGTTAATTTCTCAAAGAACAAGTCTGTATAACCCACTTTAATGTGCTCCTAATTTCTTCACTGGGTAGGTGCATAATAAGAATCAAGTGAATGATTTGGATTGACTGATGATCTCTCCACTTTGCTTTGCTCCTTTAAAGACAGCATCAGATGGTGAGATAAACGGTGCTAATATTAGGAGAAAATGATGGTATACTCCCAAGGATGAGTATGAGGACCAATTTTCTTTGCATTCATTAATAGTGTGAAATGAGGTGAATTGTAAGTGGCAAAATAATTTGTTGAGGATGAGAAATTATGTAAGTTAGCCACTGTTAGAGAGGATTCTAAGTACCTACTGAAAATAATTTGGAAACCTAGTGACAGATCCATTTGAACATGAACAAAAGCATGACATGGAAAGAAATCATTGACTCACATGTGCTGATGGGTTTACAATTAGCTATGGTTGCTTAGAAAAGTAATTCTTAATATCATCACACATAAAGTCAGAAAGAGCACTCAATGTAGATTGTTAAAAGAGAAATGAAGAATTACATAAAAATATGTAATACTAGAGCGCATAGTTTTCTTTGAGATTTTTTAAAAATTAAGTCCTTCCCAAGAGATAGCAAAAAATTGCAGTTTTCATTCCAAGATACTGTAAGGAGTGGAAGACAAGATGTTACACAAAGGAAGAATTTAAATGATATTTAACCAGCTAGGATATCAAGAAGCAGTGCTTGGCCAGAACAATAGAGAACCTGAGATCTAACTCCTTGAAATAAAAGTTCATAAAACATGCTGTGCTGGTGCTTGAGGTGGTTAAATAATCTCCGCTATGAAACATATGTATTTGGCATATAAACTAACTTCTGAAATGGGGTGGCTCTTTGATCCAAGGTCAGAGATAAAACCTTATAAAATGTATTCAAACTTGGAGAGTTTGTACAAGCACTAATTACAAATTGATTAGGACCTTCTTCTTCATAGTACAAATAATTCTTGGGAAGTTGACTTTTATTAGTCACAAGAATCTTGTAGTAAATTATTTCATACAAACTCCAACAGACATTTCTTGAATCCTAGAATGTGTTTATTATGAAATTCATGAAAAGATTAATAATATTTAGTTCTGCTATTATAAAGACTACTAGTAGAAGGGTTGGGGAATGGAAGGTACATCTGAAACAAGTGATTTCAATACACTCTTTACAGTATGCTCAAGGAGATGTGGAGGAACAGAAGGAGGGACCCAGGGTGGTAGGTCAACTCAGTTGGAGGACTACAACATTTTTCTTCAAATCCTAGCTGACCTCTCTAGGAGAGAGGCTCATGATAGCCAGCAACATACTTCCAAGTAAGAGAAGGCCTAAATGACAAATTGAGCATAGAAATTTAGAGCTAGAATACACAATTAAGGTCAAAAGACCTTATAGGGACCTAGCAATACCAAACAGAATATTCTTGGATTTATTATTCTGACAAGTTGTTATTGTGAGTTTTTTTAAATTTAGGCTTCATTTTATATTACTTCTTTTCTTTAATATAAAATATTATGTTCTCAGAACTTTATTTGTAGATCAAAAACTACCAACCTAATTACTTCATACTCTATTCCTTTAAATATATGCTGGATCAAAAGCAATTGCTTATCATCTCTTGTTATGATTTGTAAACTTTTTTTTTTAACATGGTGAAAGGCCAAGGGACAAGTATTTACAGAATAAGAACATTCATTTCCTTAATTACTATTAAAAACAAGTTTCTTGTCAATTCTTTGAATAGAATAAATATGCTACTTAAATTAATTTTAAGCATTACATTGCATAATTGAGAAGAAAACCAGTTTTTTCTCGAAACAGCTTTTATTATGATTTGACTGTTAGTCATATGGCTAAATTCTTCAGGGAAAGCTTTTGACTTATTTATTCAACAGTATTTATAGAACACTTGTTATGTGTCAGGCATTTTTCTAGACATTTGATACACATTAGGGAACGAAACTCAAAATTCCCTACCTGCATTCTTGTGGAGAGGAAGCAAACAACATAACTAAGTCAGTTACATGATGTTTTAGAAGATAATAAGTTCTGTAGAAAATAATAGTGCAAAATAAAGGGGTTGGTAGGTCTGAATGAGGAGATGGAAGGGTGGTCCATGCTGGTGTTTGGGGAGAACTTTCCTTGTGGAGGAGGCAACCACTGCAGACGTCCTGAAGGTGGAATCTGCCTTTTGTGTCCCAACCACAGCAAGGAAGCCAGTGTAGGTGTAGCAAAGAGAACCAGGTGGAGAATGCTAGGAGAAAAATCAGAGAGGTAGTAGGACCCAAACCACTTTTGACTTTTACTCTGAGTAACATGCGAAGCCACCAGAGAGTTTTTAATCAGAGGAGTGCCATGATCTAACTTGTTTTGAAAGGATTACTCTGTTGTTTTGAGTATAAACATTGAAGGAGGCAAAAGGATAGAAGCAGAAAGACCACTATGGAGGCTGTAATCCAGGCCAGAAGTGATGGTGGTTCAGACCAAGGAAATGGTAGTTAATGATGGATATATATATATATATCTATATCCTGGCTGGATTCGGGATATACTTTGAAGATAGAACAAACAGACTATGACACATTAGCTTGGGCATATGAGTAAGAAAAGAGGAGTCAAGAATGACTGCATGTTTTGGCCTGAGCATCTGGAAAGATAAAATTGATAAACATGAGGCTGTGAATGGAGTGAGTTTGGGAGCCAAAAACAGGAGATATGGAACTGCTGTGTTTAAGGATTTCGTTAGAAATCTTAGTGGAAAAATTGAGTAGGCAACCAGTTAATAACTCTGGGATTCTGGAGAGAATCTGTGAAACATACGTAAACTTGGAGTCCACATAGAGATGGTGTTCAAAGCCAGGAGATGATATCATCAGAGAGGTAAGTGTAGATAAGAAAGAGAAGACCAGAGATGAATCCCAGAAGTACTCCAATATTAAGACATCAGGAACAGCATTGTAGACTGAGAAGTCGAGACTAGTAAAGAAGGAAAACCAGGAGGGTATAACCTGAAAGCCAAGTGAAGAGAGTATGTAAACAATCAGAGTGATTAACTGTCAGGTGACTATTGTAAGGTCAAGTGGGGTGAGGACCATGGATTGACCGCTGAATTTAGCAATGTTGGGGAGACATTATTGACATTTTCAAGAGCTATTATGTCAGAATTGGTATGTGAAAAACTAGTTAGAGTGAGCTTATATAGAATGGGAGAAGATAAATTGGACAGTGGATGTACTATCCTCAACTCTTTCAAGGAGTTTTGCTGCAAATGTGTTAGAGAAACAGCAGTACAGAGAGAGGAAGTAGAGTGAATGGAAGGAAGGTTCCTATAAGATAGCAGAAATAACAGTATCCTCTTGTGCTGATGGTAATAATCCAGCAAAGAGGCAGAATTAATAATGCAGGAAGCAAAGAGGAGCAGTCTTGAAGGTGACATGAGAGAAAAAGGGATTTAATATACAAGTGGAGGGATTGGCTTTAGATAATAGCATGGGTAATTAATCATATCAGAAAGATAAAATATATGGATACAGATGCTGATAACAGGGTTGATGAGGTGGAAGATTTCTGCTCTTTGCTTCAACCTCATTAGTGAAATAGGAAGTAAGGTCATTAATTGAGATTGGAAATGAGGAAGGTGTTAAAGGTTTGAAGAAAGGTGAGAAGGTGTGAAATAGTCTTGTGAATCTAGCAGATTGAGAGCGAGAATGGTTTTCTGTTCAGCGTTAGGGTTTAATGAGGAATGTGGTCATGAATTTAAAATAGAACATTGAGAGTTCTTTTATGTTTTTCTCTAGTTGTATTCACTTGCACAAGTACAGGTATAGAAATGATGGAAAGTTGAATTCAACCAGGACTGTGGTTTTGCCCTGCAACTAAGAAGGTAGAGAGCAACAAGAGAATTGGGAATGTATGTGTGAGAGTGGCTCTATTGATTAACAATGGAAATGAAACTGGATAAAGAGGGAAAAGTGATATCAAGGAACGAGGGATTATGAAATAGTGATAGAATCAATGTATTGGAGGTTCTTGTGAGTTGGAAAAGTTATTTGAATTGGAGCATAAGAAGGGTATGAGCTGGAAAGAGGTGCTGCTCAGAGAGAAGCATGCGTGAAATTGGGGTTGTGGAGAGTTTGCAGCTAATAATAATGACGAAATCTGGCTATGCACATGGTAGTAACTGAGGTAAATAGAGAACATCATTAGAGGAGAGAAATTAAAAGAACCTAGAGGCCAAGTAGTTGGAAGAAACTTGTTCACTGCTAGGAATCGAAGCAAAAACATTGTCAAAGAGAGTTAGTGAACCAAGTGATTAAAATCACTTTAAAGGGAGTGATTTGAGTATTAATAAATGACTAACAATAAGTGGTTATGATCTGTTGACTTGAGTTTTAGAGCCCGGAGTGGTGTATTCAGGGAGAATGATGTGAATGTGATAATGAAGGACAAGAGGAATGGCCAACTCCTTCACTTCTAGGACCAGTGGAACAAGGATTATCGCAAAAATATCAACCACCACATGAGAGGGGCACGGAGCAAACAGTGTCCTTGGGGAAGAATCAGGCTTCTACTAAGCAATAATGTGAGAAGAACATTTAAAGAAGAGTTTAAAGATATAGAGGATTGTGCTGACATCAGACAATGAATTAATTTAAAAAATTCCTTGTGATATATTATACAACTTAGTCTGCCTTCATATATGTAGTGCCCTGCATGGTATATGCTCAGATATTTTTGTGCTGAATAAGTCACTCTTGTCATTGTTTCAAATTGAATGGAAAAAATAGGAGATAAATAAAGATGAAAACTTTGTTTACCAGAAAATTAATTTAGTCTTAATATTTGAGCCTCCTTAGCTATTAAACAGGGTTACAACTTTTAATATATGGTGATAGTTTCCTATATAAATATTATTAATATTAAAACAAAGAGAGATGAACTCCTTGTAAATATATTGAATAAACAAATAAAACGCTGCTAAATATATTTTTGCTTTTCACCTCTTATTTCTCAAGCAGTACCTAAGATAAATTTAATAGTTAGTAAAGACACTGCAAGTAAGAATAAGAGGATATAGGTTTCTCACTTAAGGAAGAAAGAATTGCTGCAGCTGAGAAGTGAAAGTAAGAGGAAATCTGTTGTCCAGGGTGGTAGACCAGGACATGCTCACACAAGAATGACTTTGTGCCAACTCTGTATCCACAAACAGGAAACCTAGATTTGAGATTGTCAGAACCAGAGAGTTCATTATGGCATTTGCCCTTCAGCTCCATGTGTCCTAAACTCTAATGATAATTATTAGCAGTATGAAAAATGGTAGGTTTCAAAGTTATATGTAATATCTGATTTGACCTTTACAACTATGAAAGGATGGTTTTATGGATGAGGAAAGTAAACATCAAAAAAGTGAAGTGACTTGCCCAAAGTTACTGTTACTCCATAGGGAGGCTGGGACCAAACTATAGTCTGATTTCAGTCCAGAATTTTTTAAATCTCATCTCAGTGTAATGCTCTTCAAGTGCTTTCTCCTGGGTAGTGTGGAAAACTTGGCACGGTTTCCAGTGGGATTCCAGGACTCTACTCACACATTAACCAAAGCAGCTCTGTCCGTATGTGTTGAACTTCTGGTCTCTGATTTTGTTTGAAAGAAAGGATCTGTTGGTGAAAAAAAATATTTGAAAATTACCATATTAATACATTTTATTCCTATGGCATCAGATAATATTGACTATATCTAGTAGTTACTCTCAGATGTTTCAGGTAGGGTGGGAAAAGTTTTTCCTTCTCCATCTGGAAAAGTACTTATGTGGTGCCTTCCTAGGTTTGAAGGGTAAGAGTGGGGTCAGTAACAGTCAAATGTCCTGTACTTTAATTGGTTGGTATTTGTGTGAGACTAAATAGACACTTACCACTGTCATTCCAAAAGAGAAAAAAAAAAATTCAAGAAGATAAAGAGGATCTGTGTTGTCATGGCAACAGTTTAACATTGTAATAATTAAAGCTTCTCTTAACTGACTAGCTAAACTGTGACTTAAAACATGAACTATTTACTCTATAATTAGGGCACTGGCTTACTAGAACAAAAATGTTACTGCTTTTTGATTCTTGTTAGAAGGGGCTTTACAGCTGCCCAACTAGATTCAGTGACATAAGAAATAAATTATTGAATTTTTAGGGAGAGGATAGAAGCTTAAATTTTATTATGTTGAAAAACATTAGGGAGGAGAAATTATGGATCAATTTATTTAAAAAAAAGGAATTAATTTATTGGGGGCTTTTTTGCTCACAAAAATAAAAAAAATAATTTAAAATTGTTGCATAAGTGAAAGTGATTTTGGCAGAAATATTAGATTGTTTAGTAAAATATTCTAAATCTCTTAAGAATATTGAATGTATTAACTGGATTATACTAGACCTCTTTAGTAATTCACAACAACACATATTACCTGTATTCCTTTCTAAATTCTTATTATTTCTTAAATGCTCCCTGATGGTTCCCTGACCCTAATTTAAGCCTCTGATCTTGTATATCTGGAATAGATTCAGGATCAAAATACATTTCATAGCATGTTCAATGCATTAAAATGGGATCAATCTGAGGATCAATCTGGGGAAACAGATCACTTCAAGCTTTAAGTAACTTAGTAAAGACTTTTACATATATACTCACTTAGATACTGAAACTAAAATATTGGGTCTTAAATTCAGTACAGTTTTAATTAGGAGCTTATTCCCTCATCTGAGATAAAGTTATCCTAGCTTGTTTCTTTATATAGAAATAATTTTTCAATTATGATCAAGTGGAAAAAGGTATAACAACAAGCATAAAGGATTTTGAAGTAAGTTCTGGAGAGACATTGAATTTAAGAGAGAGATGAAAGAAGGAAAGCCAAGCTAAAGGCTACTGTAGAAATCAAAGTATGAGATGATGAGGATATGGACCAAATAGCAATGGAAATAGAGTAGAATGGACAATTATATGAGATGTCTCAAAGCAAAAACTCAAAAGGACTTAGAAAATTAAGCAAATCCCATGAAATAAAGGAAAAGTGATTCAAACAAGCATAATGCAGGATTCCAAGCATAAGTGACTGACAAAAATGTTAGAGCTATTGTCAGAGATTTTGGAAGAGTGAACTGGTTTTAAAGCAAAATAGAGAAAATAATTAGTTTGCTTGAGTTTGGGGCAAAGTTGGGACATTTGTTTAGAAATCCTCCTTCAAGACAAAGAGATATGGAACTAGGATTTTGTCTATCTGAGATATGTCTAGGGAATCACCAGATTAAAGGTAGTAATTATAGCCCCAAAACTGATTATTAGTCTGATGGAGTGACTGAGAAGAGAAAAGAACAAAAGACCTGGAACCAGACCTTGAGGAAACACATAAGTTGACATAGTTCACGCTAGAAATCATGGAGAAACTATGAGAAGCAGATCTTAATGCAAGTCACATTTATGAGCCATTAGTAAGCTGATATACCTAATGTTCTGGAAATGTTGGAGAGATAAATAGTAACAGTGAGTATAGGAAATTCAGTTTGAATTTTAAGAACTATTATTTAGCCCCAAACTCTAAAATTCTACAGTCTTTTAATCCTTAAGAGTTTCTGAAGCCCACTCCATGTTGAAAAAAGGAAAATGTACTCATTTTTTTCTGTCATAACTATATATTCTTTTGAAAAATACACATTCATCTAGTTATTTTAAGTATTAGAAATAACACAGCGTAAGAATATGTGGACTTATGTTTTTTAATATTGTCATCACTAAAATGGGAAATTCATAAGACCAAAATATCCAGATGAAAAGAAATCAGCCATCTGAATGATTTGTTTACATAATGTTTACATCTAGATACACCCAGGTAACATTTAGTAGAATATTGAACATTTTCGGTAATCATCTTTCTTTACAATTGTGTTTAAAAGTTTTGTGCTTATTATGGTACATAAAAATACCAAAAGCTCATAAAAATGTACATATGTGTGTTTTAGGTGTTTCTATAATTTTAGGAGATTTTTCTTTGAATATTGCATTCCTGGTTTTTCAAAAGTAACTCGTGTGTGTGTGTGTGTGTGTGTGTGTATCCATCTGTTTATTGCTGTAGATATAATGTTCCCATTATCCTGGGTGTGGGGTAGAGTTTATATGCCACTGTATATAACATTATCATCAAAATGATCTACTTAAACGATTTTGTGTGTATGTGTGTGTGTACAGACACAATTCCTTCAGAAGACACCTACCAAGGCAAATGCAGGTTTCCAGTGTTGATTTTGGCATGGGCACAGAACCCATTTTACAAAGAGGAGAAACAACAACCAGCATTGGGAGAATAAAACCAGAGCTCTACAAACAGAAATCAGTTGACTCTGAGGGCAACAAGAAAGAAGATGTCAAAACCTGTGGGAAGCTTAACTTCACCCTCCAGTATGATTATGAAAATGAACTTCTAGTTGTTAAAATTATCAAAGCCTTAGATCTCCCTGCTAAAGACTTCACAGGAACTTCTGACCCTTACGTGAAGATGTATCTTCTTCCAGATAGGAAAAAGAAATTTCAGACCCGTGTGCACAGAAAAACTTTAAATCCTGTGTTTGATGAAACTTTTCAGTTTCCTGTAGCATATGATCAACTAAGCAACCGAAAACTACATTTCACTGTGTATGATTTTGACAGATTTTCTAGACATGACATGATTGGTGAAGTGATTTTTGATAATTTGTTTGAAGCCTCTGATCTCTCCAGGGAAGCCACAGTATGGAAAGATATTCATTGTGCTACCACAGTAAGTTATAATTCCACCAATGTATTCCTTTTTATTTGACCTGCAGTGATATATAAAACTAATTTTTACCCACATTAGTTCTACAAATTAGGGAATTTATGTCCTAAAGACCTGCAAACAGAGTATGTGATTATATACATACATACTAATTCAGACACTTAACACTATGTAGGTAACATTAGTGATTGTATAAATAAAAAAATCTTTTTCTTCAACATCTAACCTTTGTTTCTACACTTCCTGTTTGGGGAAATTCATTGCTTCACTGTATTGGACATTTCTTGTAATTTGCCAAAAATAGTAGGCCTTTTCCCTTGTAAAAATATTTATCTGTAACCTATTATCAGCACTCAGTTTCCTCATAGTTATTATTGACTTTCATTATTTAAGATGATTTTGTTCCTCAGATTAAACCTAAAATGTACTTTGATGCCACTGGAAGCTCCTTGATTTTGTCTAAAACAGCCCATTCCTTCAGGAGATTTTGTGGAATTGATAAGATTATAGCATTTGAAATGCCGAATGATCAAGAAGTAATTGTTTACATTAGAACTTTTCCTTTTCATTACAAAATGCTTTTTCTGATTATAAAATAATTTAATATTGAAAATTTTAGAAACAGCGTAAAAAACATAAAATTAAATAATCCATAATGCCATGAATTATATGTAAAAACAGCATATTTCTTTCTACTTTTTTTTCTTTTAATGTTTTAAAATAAGATCAAACCAAGTTTAAATTTTTTCATACTCACTTTTTTAGTGCTATATATGTTTTAGTACATGATGTTTAAATATATGATCCATTTTCCTAACCATTCTTTTATTGTTGGACATTTGAATTAGGCATAAATTTTGTTAGACTAAAAATTTGTTTCATTCTCTATACATAAATCTCTTTTTTTATTCAAGATTATTTGTCCAGAATAGAATTGGAGAAACACAGTTAGGGAACTGGTCTCTTTGGAGGTTAGATTGCTAAATTTTTTTCATTTGTTAGTTTTTAAATGAAGCCATTTAATTTTTTGCTACCAGGTTGTCTTAACATCTTTTGTCTAAGTTTTACCACAAATTATAAACTAGAAATGTTGAAGTTTTGGACAGTGACAGGGATTATTTAAAAAATAAGAAAACTTTAAAATTCAAAATAGCTCCTTTTGTATTTTCCCCTTATTAGTGTTTTACTAAGTACAACCAGTATTTAGGGTTATTAAATTTTCATTATTAGGTTTTTATTTCATGGTCTCCACTGTGATAATCTATTAGGGAACAAACTGGATTATATTTCAAAGGCACATTGGGGCTATTTTGATTTCTTTTTTTTTTCACTTTATTACTTATATTCCTACAGGGATAAAAGTGGTGAAGAGTGAATTTTACTGTTTTAAATATATTACACCTTCTGTAGAATTCTACAAATGCAGATAATAATTAATTGTTAGGTTATTTCTCTTGATTCGCCAATCTTATATTAGTCCTTCTTTTATTCATTCAACAAATATTTGCTGATTGCCTACTCTGTGTTTGATGTACTGTAAGTACTAGGGATGCAACAAATGTTACCATAAAAAAAACTGTTTCGTTCATATATTTGGGTTCAGGTAAGTAACCCCTAAATGAAGTCTAAAAATTTACATAATTTTATAGGTGATTGACAGTGGATTATTTTTTTACATTCATAAGTTTTTGTATTCCATACTGGTCCTTAAACAACGGTAAGAATCCCTTGTGGAAGCTTCAATTTTTGACTGCTAATAGAACATAAATTGTTTGGGTTTTTTTGGTAAATATTAATGAATTCTTCAATTTTATTTTGAACTCTCCCATGTGCTTGAAGTATTAATTTTTTATTTCTGCTGTAAAAATTACCACAAATGTAGTGTCTTAAAATAACACAAGTTTATCACCTCATATTTCTGTAGGTTAGAAGTCCAACATAGGTCTTATTGGACTAAAATCAAGGTATTGGCAGGGCTCTGTTCCTTTCTGGAGCCTCTAAGGGTGGTCCATATCCTTGCCTTTTCCAGATTCTAGCAGTCGCAGGCATTCCTTGGCTTAGATTTAACCCACGTGAGCAATTTAGGATAAGCTTCCCATCTCAAGGTTTATAATCTTAATTACATCTGCAAAGTCCTTTTTGCCATGTAGGTAGCATACTCAGGTCAGGATATTAGGAAGCAGCCATCTTTAGGGATGCCTTTATTCTGCCTACCACAGCATAGACATTTTCATTTCAGTATTCTGGGTATGAAAGGAAGTATGCAGATAATAAAATGTATTGTTAAATTATTCTAGTCAAATGACGTTTCTCTTTAACTGGAACACTGAGCCACACACTGTTCTAGATACTGTTTATGACTTTTTTGTTGCAAAGATAATGATGAAACCTAAATTTCTTGACTATGGGACCAAAGTTCACAATATACACTAGCATCATCTTTATGGTTAATGTAGTATTTAATTAAAACTTCTCTTAAGCTTTTGAAAAATTATTAAACAATTTTATATTCTCAGATTAATAAAAATGAAAAAAATAATGAGTTGAAATTTGCTTAAGAAACTGTCTTTTCCTACTCACACATCTTTAATTTTAAGTAATTTCACACAGAAATTATAGAATGTTCTAGAAAGAAGGAGAAAGGGAAGAAAGTAATGTAGTCATATGCCCTCACTAAATACTTGTTGAATAAATAACTTAGCATATTTGCATATAAGGCCAAGTGAAAGAATGTATGTTAGTACAAATCTCCCAGAAGAAAAAAAGAACAGTGCAATGATGTACCTTTTGATATGCTTGGTTATATTTGTTGACATTAACTACTTTCTTAGGCAAAAATTATTCAGTGTGTAGCACAATTTCATATGTAAAATAAACCAGAAATATTTTAAATTTATTGTTAAAAATCCTAAATGGTTGAAACAAGAGGCATGTATCATGTATTTATAATTTTATTACCAATAAATTATTTCTATGCAAGAGGGGTTAATATTTTTATCAGGAATTAGCAGTTTATTTTTATAAATTTCAGGTTGAATGAAAAGAAAACAATAAAGGCATGTCTTTATTCTGTGCAAAAAATTAGTTTTCACTTTAGAGTTGTATATTACAAATATGGCAAGCCAGTCAGCTCTTCAACTAACATAAATATCTTCAATATAGGGAAAAATCACATTGGAGGACAGTGTGTACCTTATGCCTCTACTTCTGTAATGGGAAAGAGAAATATATATTCATATTCAGTTATATATACAAAAAAAGTTTTATATGAGGAGACACAAGAATTTAATAATAGTTGCTAACCTATTGGCAAAAATAGTAGAAGCTGGATGAATATGGAGAAGGAATGATTTGCAACATATTCCTTTATATACATTTTAAGCTTAAACTATGCAAGAATAATATTATTCAGATTTTAATTAACATTTTTTCCAAAAGTCCTGTATAATAACGACTAATGTATTTTGAATATATAAATGTAGTTTTCTTATACACACTCAAGAATCCATTGAAAGTTTACATAGATAAGGAAAAGCTTTCCTTCTTATGAACAGAACCACTTCATTTTTCATATTTATTTATTTACTCATCTATTCAAATAACATTTTTTTCAGCACCAACTATGTTCTAGACACTTAGGAATTCTCAAGGGAGGAAGTGTGTGTGTGTGTGTGTATGTGTGTGTGTGTGTGTGTGTGTAACCACATTGACCTGGTTTATAGCTATAAAATGCTTGAATCTATTATCTTCTAACTAAGGGTCTATCAAATATTATTTTTTTGAATATTTCTGTTTTGTAAATAAGTTCATTTATACTATTTTTTAGATCCCACTTATCAGTGTAAGCATATAATATTTGTCTTTCTCTGTGTGACTTACTTCATTTAGTATGACAATCTCTTTATTTCATTCTTTATTATGGCTAAGTATTATTCCTATTTCACTATATGTGTATATATGTGTGTGTGTATATCTATATCTATATCTATATCTATCTATCTATCTATCTATCTATATATATATATCACATCTTCTTTATGCATTCATCTGTTGATGGATATTTAGGTTGCTTCCATGTCTTGGCTATTGTAAATAGTGCCACTACAAACATTGAGGTGCATGTTTCTCTTCAAATTAGAGCTTTCCTCTTTTCTGGATTTATGCCCAGGAGTGAGATTGCTGGATCATATGGTGCCTCTATTTTTAGTTTTTTAAGGAAACTCCATACTGTTTTCCATAGTGGCTGCACCAATTTACATTCCCACCAACAGTGTAGAGGATTCCCTTTTCTCCACACCCTAGCCAGCATTTGTTTGTAGACATTTTAATAATGGCCATTCTGACTGATGTGACATGATACCTCATTGTAGTTTTCATTTGCATTTCTCTGATAATTAGCAACATTGAGCATCTTTTTGCATGCCTATTGTCTTCTTTTTTTTTTTTTTACATCTTTATTGGAGTATAATTGCTTTACAGTGGTGTGTTAGTTTCTGCTTTACAACAAAATGAATCAGTTATACATACACATATGTTCCCATATCTCTTCCCTCTGTGTCTCCCTCCCTCCTACCCTCCCTATCCCACCCCTCCAGGCGGTCACAAAGCACCGAGCTGATCTCCCTGTGTTACGCAGCTGCTCCCCACTAGCTATCTACCTTACGTTTAGTAGTGTATATATGTCCATACCTCTCTCTTGCTTTGTCACAGCTTCCCCTTCCCCCCCCCCATATGCTCAAGTCCATTCTCTAGTAGGTCTGTGTCTTTATCCCTGTTTTACCCCTAGCTTCTTCATGACATTTTTTTTCTTAAATTCCATATATATGTGTTAGCATATGGTATTTGTCTCTCTCTTTCTGACTTACTTCACTTTGTATGACAGACTGTAGGTCTATCCACCTAATCACAAATAGCTCAATTTCATTTCTTTTTATGGCTGAGTAATATTCTATTGTATATATGTGCCACATCTTCTTTATCCATTCATCTGATGATGGGCACTTAGGTTGTTTCCATCTCTGGGCTATTGTAAATAGAGCTGCAGTGAACATTTTGGTACATGACTCTTTTAGAATTATGGTTTTCTCAGGGTATATGCCCAGTAGTGGGATTGCTGGGTGATATGGTAGTTCTATTTGTAGTTTTTTAAGGAACCTCCATACTGTTCTCCATAGTGGAGAACATGCCTATTGTCTTCTTTGTATATCTTCTTTGGAGAAATATATATTTAGGTCTCCTGCCCATTTTTTGAGTGAGTTGTTTTTTTTGTTTTTGTTTTTGAGTTGTATGAGCTGTTTGTATATTTTGGAAATTAAGCCCTTGTCAGTTGCATCTTTGCAAATATTTTCTCTCAGTACGTAGGTTGTCTTTTCATTTTGTTTATAGTTTCCTTTGCTGTGCAAAAGCTTATAAGTTTGCTTAGGTCCCATTTGTTTATTTTTGATTTTATTTCTATTGCGTTGGGAGACTGACCTAAGAAAACATCGCTACAACTTATGTCAGAGAATGTTTTGCCTATGTTCTTTTCTAGGAGTTTTATGGTGTCATGTCTTAAATTTAAGTCTTTGAGCCATTTTGAGTTCATTTTTGTGTATGATGTGGGGGAGTGTTCTAATTTCACTGATTTACATAGGGCTGTCCAGCTTTCCCAATACCATTTGCTGAAGAGACTGTCTTTTCTCCACTGTATATTCTTGCCTCCTTTGTTGAAGATTGACTATAGGCACTTGGGTTTATTTCTGGGCTCTCTATTCTGTTCCATTGATCTTTGTCTTTTTTTGTGTGTCAATACCATGCTCTTCTGATTACTGTAGCTTTGTAGTATTGTCTGAAGTCTGGAAGGGTTATGCCTCCAGCTTTGTTATTTTTCCTCAACATTGCTTTGGCAATTCTGGGTCTTTTGTGATTCCATATAAATTTTAAGGTTATCTGTCCCTCCCTTCTGGCAACCACCAGTTTGTTCTTTGTATCTGTGGGTATATTTCTGTTTTATTGTGTTTGTTTTGTTTTTTAGATTCCACATATGAGTGAAATTACATGGTATTTGTCTTTCTCTTTCTGATTTATTTCACTTAGCATAATACTCTCAAGTTCTATCCATGTTATTGCAAATGACAAGATTTTATTCTTTTTCCATGACTGAGTAGTATTCCATTGTATACATATATACCACATCTTCTTTATCCATTTATCTATCAATGAAAACAGGTGGCTTCCATATCTTGGCTCCTGTAAATAATGCTGCAATGAACATAGAGTTGCATATATATTTTCAAAAGAGTGTTTTTGTTTTCTTCAGATAAATACCCAGTAGTGTAATTGCTGGCCCATATGGTAGTTCTAGTTCTTCATTTTTTAAAGGAACCTCCACACTGTTTTCTATAGTGGTTGCACCAAGTTACAGTTTCCACCAGCATTGTATTCTCTTTTCTCCACATCCTTACCAAAAATTTTTTTCTTGTCTTTTGATAATTGCCATTCTGACAGGTGTGAGGTGGTATCTCATTGTGGTTTTTGACTTGCATTTCCCTAATGATTAGTGATGTTGAACACCTTTACATGTGTTTATTGGCCATCAGTATGTTTTCTTTTGAAAAATGTCTATTCATGTCCTCTCCCCAATTTTTAATCAGATTGTTTGCTTTTTCAATGTTGAGTTGTATGAGTTCTTTGTATATTTTGGCTATTAACCCCTTTTCATATACATGATTTGCAGATATCTTCTCCCACTCAGTAGGCAGCCTTTTTGTTTTGTTGATAGTTTCATTCCCTGTGCAAAAGCTTTTTTATTTTGATCTAGTCCCATTGGTTTATTTATGCTTTTGGTTTCCTTGCCTGAGGAGACACATCCAAAAAAAATATTGCTAAACCAATATCAAAGAAGTTACTGCCTGTTTTCTTCTAGGAATTGTATGGGTTTTTTTCTTACATTTAGGTCTTTAATCCATTTGGAGTTTATTTCTTTATATGGTGTGATCACCATATAAAGAATCAATTTGATTCTTTTGAATGTAGCTGTCCAGGTTTTCAACAACATTTATTGAAGAAGATTTATCTCATTGTATTTTCTTGCCTCCTTTGATGTAGATTAATTGCCGAGCTAAGTGTGAGTTCATTTCTGAACTCTCTATTGTGTTCCATTGATTGCTTTTGTGCCAGCACCATACAGTTTTGATTACTGTAGCTCTGCAGAATAGTTTGAAGTCAGGGAGCATGATACCTCCAGCTTTGTTCTTCTTTCTCAAAATTGCTTTGGCTATTCAAGGTTTTTTTGTGGTTCCATAAAAATTTTAGTGTTATTTGTCCTAGTTCTGTAAAAAATGCCATTGGTATTTTCATAGGTATTGCACTGAGTCTGTAGATTGCTTTGGGTAGTATGGACATTATAATTGTATTGATTCATCCAATTCATGAGCACAGTATATTTATCCATTTATTTGTATTGTCTTCAATTTCTTTACTCAAAGTCTTGGAGTTTTCAGAGTAAAGATCTTTCACCTTCTTGGTTAAATTTATTCCTAAATATTTTATCCTTTTGATGCAGTGTTAAATAGGATGCTTTTCTTTAGTTCTCTTTCTGACAGTTTGTTATTAGTGTATAAAATGCAACAGATTTTTTATATTAGTTTTTTTTTTGTGGTATGTGGGCCTCTCACTCTTGTGGCCTCTCCCATTGTGGAGCACAGGCTCCGGACATGCAGGCTCAGTGGCCATGGCTCATGGGCCCAGCCACTCTGTAGCATGTGGGATCTTCCCAGACTGGGGCATGAACCCATGTCCTCTGCATTGGCAGGCGGACTCTCAACCACTGTGCCACCAGGGAAGCCCCTGTATATTAGATTTTTATTCTTCAACATTACTGAATTCTTTTATTCATCCTACTACTTTTTTGGTGGAGTCTTTGACACTATATATAGTGTCAGGTCATCTGAAAACAGTGACAGTTTTACTTCTTCCTTTCCAATTTGGACTTTTATTTCTTTTTCTTGACTAATTATTGTGGCTAGAAGTTCCAGTACTATGTTGCATAAAAGTGGCAAGAATGGGCATCTTTGTCTTGTTCCTGATCTTAAAGGAAATGCTTTCAACTTTTCACCATTGAGTATGATATTAGCTATGGGTTTATCATATATGGCCTTTAGTATGTTGAGGTATACTCCTTCTAGGCCCACTTTGATGAGAGTTTTTATCATAAATTAATTTTGAATTTTATCAAATGGTTTTTCAGCATCTATTGAGATGATCATATGATTTTTATCCTTTGTTTTGTTAATATGGTGTGTCACATTGATTAATTTGTGTATATTGTACCATCCTTGCATCCCTGGAATGAATCCAACTTGATCATTCTCTCTTTATCTTTAACTTTTTCCATTTTAATTATAATATGCCTTGGTGTGGATATCTTTAGGTTCATCTTGTTTGGGACTGTCAGTGCTTCTTATACCTGGATGTGCGCAGGTTAGGGAAGTTTTCAACCATTATTTCTTCAAATACATTTTCCGTCTCTTTGTCTTTCTCTCCTTTTTCTGGGAACTCTGTAAATATTTTAATGCTTGATTTTTATCCTAGAGGTAAGGTCCCCTAAACTCTCTTCATTTAAAAAAGGAAATCCTTTCTCCTATTTGCTGTTTTGATTGGGTGAATTTACTATTCTTTTATATTGCTTGTTTTTCTTTGTCATATAATCTGCTGTTGATTTCCTCTAGTGTATTTTTATTTCAGTTATTGTACTCTTCATTTCTGATTGATTCATTATTATATTTTCTAAGTCTTTGTGAAGTTCTCACTGAATTTTCCCATTCTTTTCCTGAGTTGGGTGGACATTCTTGTGACTGTTTTTATGAACTCTTTCAGTTAAATTACTTGTTCTCATTTCATCAGGGTTTTTTCTGGGGTTTTATTTTGTTCTTCTGTTTAGAACATATTCTTCAATCTCCTCATTTTGTTTGACTTTAGTTTTTATTTCTATGAATTAGGCAAAACAACTAATTCTCTACAGTCTTGATGGAGTTGCCTGTGTGGCTGAATCTCCTGTGTATACTGCTTGTGCCTAGTGGCTTTGGCAGGCTGGCTGGAGTGGGAGCAGTCCAGGCCAAGTGTGGTTTCTGGGTAGTGCTGTGCCTGAGGCCACTTTGGTGGGGCACTGAAGCTGGTTCAGGTCAGTCTGGAGGGCAGTACTTTGGGAGTGCTACACTGGATGTCACCTTGGCAGGATGGCTGGGGCTGGTGCTGGAGTGGATATGGGCTGGGAGGAGTCCCTGGTACCTCTGACCCCAGAGAGGGGTCCAGTAGTGCCCTGCTCATTTGGCAGAATCTCTAGGATTAGTAAATGGATTTTATTCTCATATAGTTTAGATGCTCTTTAAACTGCCATTTTTTTCATGGTATCCCAGAACAGGTGAGTTTGTGCCCAGGCCCCTCAGCAATATCCCTCCCTACTGCAGGTTGCTGCAATGAGGGTGTGGTTCCCATAGATACCATGTCTCTGTCTTTCCTACCCATTTCTATATGGTCTTTCTATGTTCAGTAGCTGTTCAATCAGTCCTCAGGTCTTCTGGGGGAAACACTGTATATGTAAAGTGTAGATGCAGTATGTCTGTGGGAGAAGGTGAGTTTAGGGTCTTCTTATCCTGCCATTTTGCCCTTCACCCCAACAACTACTCAACTTTTTTTTTTTTTTGTGGTACACAGGCCTCTCACTATTGTGGCCTCTGCCATTGCAGAACACAGGCTCCAGACGCACAGGCTCAGTGGCCATGGCTCACAGGCCCAGCCACTCCACGGCATGTGGGATCTTCCCGGACTGGGGACCGAACCTGTGTCCCCTGCATTGGCAGGTGGACCCCCAACCACTGCGCCACCAGGGAAGCCCCCTACTCAACTTTTAATAACAGACTGTTAAAAGGGACTTTGTCTCACAAATATTTTGTTTTCAATAAATCACCAAAGCCTAAGTTCTTTAGTGACTAGACTTCACTTCCTCTTAACTACAGCCAGAGACAGAGACAGAGAAAGACAGAGAGAGATAGAGGCCCATGAATGATAGACAAGCTACATGGCAATTGCACGCTTTACATTTAGAACAATGTAGGAACTTAAATTGGAAATTATGTAGATGCTATGAATATAGGCAAAAAAAAATTATCTTGCTTTTTAAACAACCTCAAATATTATGATTCAAAATTTAACTTTTAGATATGCATTAACTTTGAATTTTTGTTTTGTGCAGCAGAATGCTGTAATGAATATTACAAGAATGTAATACTTAAACTGCTAATAAAAGGTTAATATAATCATTGTTGTGGACTCTGGAACAAACTGACCATGGTTTTGCACCCTTGCTGTGTCATTTATCTGTATGTCTTTGAGCAAGTTACTAGATCTCTCTAAGTCTTAATTATCTTATCTGCAAAATGGGGATTATGAGAAAGTGAACCATAGTTTGTTGAATAGACTAAATAGGTGCCTAACATAGAGCCAGACATTTGCAAATGCTCAGTATACATTAGCAGCCAAGAAGTATAAACAGGATGATATCACTGGAATATGGTTTTGGTTGTTATAATTGACATATTAAACAGGAAAGAAGATCTTGGTGCTAAAAATGGCTATGTCCTATTATAATAGTGAAGATAGTTTTAGGTGGTATGCTTTTCTTTTTAGGTCGGAAAGTTTTGTGTGAGAGATAATTTAAATCTATTTAGTTACTGTATGCTCTGATTCAGTGAGTAGATACTATTTCTTCTTTTATGATATATATACTCACACTGACACCTAGCATGTCCCTCATCTCCCACCTGACTTGACTCTTCCTTCTCCACTGGGCATGTCTCCTCTTCTTTTTCCCCTCACCAACCTCTGCATGCAGTTATAAAGTGTATCTTATGAAACCTCAAGTGTTAATGATGCTGGTTATCTTCCGTATGTTCCTTTCCAATATTCTTCACCCTGTTTGGTGCCTTAAGTGGCTGGCCTGTTTGTCCGCAAACTCTCTGCTCTCTGAGTTCTGGCAAGAGCTGTTAGGACAGAAGGAGAATGACATTTGGATATGTATTCTCTTCAGATCTTTCTCTGAGAGATTGCCTCAGGATGGCTATGTCCTTTATCTGAGGGTACCGTTCCTCTCAAATTAGGCTATTCTTATTACCACTTCTTTCTGAATTCAGGTAAATGTCCCCACCCCCTTGCCTTTTCAGACGTAGGGGTCATTACCACCTCTACTCTAACCCGCACCAGGGCACCACACCATCTCTTGTGGTTTCCCTACTTCCTGCTCACATCACTGTAGATGGGCCCATCATTAAGCCCTCTGGAATTACTCTAATTTGTGTGTGTCGTTTGTTTCTTCTTGTATCCCTGAATGATACCACAAAGAAAGGAAATGATTCCTGATTACAAATAGTTTAATTTTCTGTAACCTTAGACCATGCCATGTGTCTAAGATGTTTCGTGTGTTTATTACCTTTAGGGAAGCTAAATTAGTCCATTAAATTCTTCATAATAAGACAAGGCCTTCAACCACAAAAAGAACCATTACATTGTTAAAATTTTCTAATCTTTTGTTTTTTTTAACATCATTATTGGAGTATAATTGCTTTACACTGTTGTATTAGTTTCTGCTGTATAAAAAAGTGAATCAGCTATATGTATACATATATCCCCATATCCCCTCCCTCTTGTGTCTCTCTCCCACCCTCCTTATCCCACCTTTCTAGGTGGTCACAAAGCATCAAGCTGATCTCCCCGTGCAATGCAGCTGCTTCCCACTAGCTATCTATTTTACATTTGGTAGTGTATATATGTGAGTGCTTCTCTCTCACTTCGTCCCAGCTTACACATCCCCATCCCCATGTCATCAAGTCCATTCTCTAGGTCTGTGTCTTTATTCCTGTCCTACCCCTAGGTTCTTCAGAACCATTTTATTTTTTCTTTAGATTCCATATATATGTGTTAGACTACAGTATTTGTTTTCCTCTTTCTGACTTACTTCACTCTGTATGACACACTCTAGGTCCATCCACCTCACTACAAATAACTCAGTTTTGTTTCTTCTTATGGCTGAGTAATATTCCACTGTATATATGTGCCACATCTTCTTTTTCCATGCATCTGTCAATGGACACTTAGGTTGCTTCCATGTCCTGGTTATTGTAAATACAGCTGCAATGAACATTGTGGTACCTGTGTCTTTTTGAATTATGGTTTTCTCAGGGTATATGCCCAGTAGTGGGATTGCTGGGTCACATGGTAGTTCTATATTTAGTTTTTAAAAGAACCTCCATAGTGGCTGTATCAATTTACATTCCCACCAACAGTGCAAGAGTGTTCCCTTTTCTCCACACCTTCTCCAGCATTTATTGTTTGTAGATTTTTGGATGATGGCCATTCTGATGGGTGTGAGGTGATACTTCATTAGAGTTTTGATTTGCATTTCTAATGATTAGTGATGTTGAGTATCCTTTCCCGTGTGGGCAATCTGTATATCTTCTTTGGAGAAATGTCTATTTAGGTCTTCTGCCCATTTTTGGATTGCGTTCTTTGTATTTTTGATATTGAGCTGCATGAGCTGCTTGTATATTTTGGAGATTAATCCTTTGTCAGTTGCTTCATTTGCAAATATTTTCTCCCATTCTGAGGCTTGTCTTTTCATCTTGTTTATGGTTTCCTTTGCTGTGCTAAAGCTTTGAAGTTTCATTAGGTCCCATTTGTTTATTTTTCTTTTTATTCCCATTTCTCTAGGAGGTAGTTTCAAAAGGATCTTGCTGTGATTTATGTCATAGAGTGTTCTGCCTATGTTTTCCTCTAAGATTTTGATAGTGTCTGGCCTTACATTGAGGTCTTTAAACCATTTTGAGTTTATTTTTGTGAGTAGTATTAAGGAGTGTTCTAATTTCATTCTTTTCCATGTAGCTCTCCAGTTTTCCCAGCACCACTTATTGAAGAGGGTGTCTTTTCTCTATTGTATATTCTTGCCTCCTTTTTCAAAGGTAAGGTGGCCGTATGTGCATGGGTTTATCTCTGGGTTTTCTATTCTGTTCATTGATCTATATTTCTGTTTTTGTGCTAGTACCATACTGTCTTGATTATTGTAGCTTTAGAGGTTAGTCTGAAGTCAGGGAGCCTGATTCCTCCAGCTCCATTCTTCTTTCTCAAGATTGGTTTGGCTATTTGGGGTCTTTTGTGTTTCCATACAAATTGTAAAATTTTTTGTTCTAGTCCTGGGAAAAATGCTATTGGTAGTTTGACATGGATTGCACTCAATCTATAGTTTGCTTTAAGTAGTATAGACATTTTCACAATATTGATTCTTCCAATCCAAGAACATGGTATATCTCTCCATCTGTTTGTATCATCTTTAATTTCGTTCATCTGTGTCTTATAGTTTTCTGCATACAGGTCTTTTGTCTCCTTAGGTAGGTTTTTTCCTAGGTATTTTATTCTTTTTGTTGCAAAGGTAAATGGGAGTGTTTCCTTCATTTCTCTTTCAGATTTTTCATCATTAGTGTATAGGAATGCAAGAGATTTATGTGCATTAATTTTGTATCCTGCTCTTTTACTGAACTCATTGGTTAGCTCTAGTAGTTTTCTGGTAGCATCTTTAGTATTCTCTCTATATAGTATGTCACCTGCAAACAGTGACAGCTTTACTTCTTTTCTGATTTGCATTCCTTTTATTTCTTTTTCTTCTCTGATTGCTGTGGCTGAAACTTCCAAAACTATGTTGAATAATAGGGGTGAAAGTGGGCATCTTTTTCTTGTTCCTGATCTTAGAGGAAATGTTTGCCATTTTTCACCATTGAGAACAATGTTGGCTGTGGGTTTGTCATATATGGCCTTTATTATGTTGAGGTAAATTCCCTGTATGCCTACTTTCTGGAGGGTTTTTATTATAAATGGTGTTGAATTTTGTCAAAAGTTTTATCTGGATCTATTGAGATTATCATATGGTTTCTATCCTTCAGTTTGTTAATATGGTGTACCATATTGAGTGATTTGTATATATTGAAGAATCCTTGCATTCCTGGGAAAAAAGAACAATTCATCATGGTGTATGAACCTGTTAATGTGCTGTTGGATGCTGTTTGCTAGTATTTTGTTGAGGATTTTTGCATCTATGTTCATGAGTAATATTGGGCTATAGTTTTGTGTGTGTGTGTGCCATCTTTGTCTGGTTTTGGCATCAGGGTGATGGTGGCGTTGTAGAATGAGTTTGGGAGTGTTCCTCCCTCTGCTATATTTTGGAAGAATGTGAGAAGAATAGGTCATTGCTCTTCTCTAAATGTTTGATAGAATTCACCCGAGAAGCCATCTGGTCCTCAGCTTTTGTTTGTTGGACGATTTTTATCACAGTTTCAATTTCAGTGCTTGGGTTTGGTCTGTTTGTATTTTCTACTTATTCCTGGTTCAGTCTTGAAATGTTGTGCTTTTCTAAGAATTTGTCCATTTCTTCCACATTGTCCATTTTATTGGCATATGTTTGCTTGTAGTAATCTCTCATGATCCTTTGTATTTCTGTAGTGTCAGCTGTTACTTCTTTTTCATTTCTAATTTTATTGATTTGTGTCTTCTCCCTTTTTTTCTTAATGAGTGTGGCTAACGGTTTATCAGTTTTGTTTATCTTCTCAAAGAACCATATTTTAGTTTTATTGATCTTTGTTATCGTTCCCTTCATTTCTTTTTCATTTATTTCTGATCTGATCTTTATGTTTTCTTTCCTTCTGCTAACTTGGGGTTATTTTTGTTCTTTCCTTAATTGTTTTAGGTGTAAGGTTAGCTTGTTTATTTGAGATGTTTCTTGTTTCTTGAGGTAGGATTGTATTGCCATAAACTTCCCTTTTAGAACAGCTTTTGCTGCATCCCATAGGTATTGGTTGTCGTGTTTTCATTGTCATTTGTTTCTAGGTATTTTTTGATTTCCTCTTTGATTTCTTCAGTGATTTCTTGGTTATTTCGTAGTGTATTGTTTAGCCTCTATGTGTTTGTATTTTTAACATATTTTTTCCCTGTAATTTAAATCTAGTCTCATAACGTTGTGGTCGGAAAAGATACTTGATACGATTTCAATTTTCTTAAATTTACCAAGGCTTGATTTGTGACCCAAGATATGGTTTATCCTGGAGAATGTTCCATGAGCACTTGAAAAGAAAGTGTAATCTGCTGTTTTTGGATGGAATGTCCTATAAATATCAATGAAGTGCATCTTGTTTAATGTATCATTTAAAGCTTGTGTTTCCTTATTTATTTTCATTTTGGATGATCTGTCCACTGGTGAAAGTGGGGTGTTAAAGTCCCCTACTATGATTTTGTCACTGTCAATTTACCCTTTTATGGCTGTTCATATTTGCCTTATGTATTGAGGTGCTCCTGCATTGGGTGCATAAATATTTACAATTGTTATATCTTCTTCTTGGATTGATCCCTTGATCATTATGTAGTGTCCTTTTTCTCTTGTAATAGTCTTTACTTTAAAGTCTATTTTGTCTGATATGAGAATTGCTACTCCAGCTTTCTTTTGACTTCCATTTGCATGGAATATCTTTTTCCATCCCCTCATTTTCAGTCTGTATGTGTCCCTAGCTCTGAAGTGGGTCCCTTGTAGGCAATATGTATATATACAGGTCTTTTTTTCTTTTTTTAACATCATTATTGGGGTATAATTGCTTTACAATGGTGTGTTAGTTTCTGCTTTATAACAGAGTGAATCAGTTATACATATACATATGTTCCCATATCTCTTCCCTCTTTGTCTTCCTCCCTCCCACCCTCCCTATCCCACCCCTCCAGACAGCCACAAAGAACTGAGCCGGTTTCCCTGTGCCATGCGGCTGCTTCCCACTGGCTATCTACCTTACGTTTGTTAGTATATATATGTCCATGTCTCTCTCTCGCCCTATCACACCTCACCCTTCCCCCTCCCCATATCCTCAAGTCTGCTCTCCAGTAGGTCTGTGTCTTTATTCCTGTTTTACCCCTAGGTTCTTCATAACATTTTTTTTTCTGCATGAGCTGCCTGTAAATTTTGGAGATTAATCCTTTGTCAGTTGATTCATTTGCAAATATTTTCTCCCATTCTGAGGGTTGTATTTTGGTCTTGTTTATGGTTTCCTTTGCTGTGCAAAAGCTTTGAAGTTTCAATAGGTCCCTTTTGTTTATTTTTGTTTTTATCTCCATTACTCTACGAGATGGGTCGAGAAGGATCTTACTCTGATTTATGTCATGGAGTGTTCTGCCTATGTTTTCCTCTAAGAGTTTGATAGTTTCTGGCCTTACATTTAGGTCTTTAATCCATTTTGAGCTTATTTTTGTGTATGGTGTTAGGGAGTGATCTAATCTCATACTTTTACATGTACCTGTCCAGTTTTCCCAGCACCACTTATTGAAGAGGCTGTCCTTTCTCCACTGTATATTCCTGCCACCTTTATCAAAGATAAGGTGACCATATGTGCATGGGTTTATCTCTGGGCTTTCTATCCTATTCCATTGATCTATCTTTCTGTTTTTGTGCCAGTACCATACTGTCTTGATTACTGTAGCTTTGTAGTATAGTCTGAAGTCAGGCAGCCTGATTCCTCCAGCTCCATTTTTTGTTCTCAAGATTGCTTTGGCTATTCGGGGTCTTTTGTGTTTCCATACAAATTGTGAAATTTTTTGTTCTAGTTCTGTGAAAAATGCCAGTGGTAGTTTGATAGGGATTGCATTGAATCTATAGATTGCTTTGGGAAGTAGAGTCATTTTCACAATGTTGATTCTTCCAATCCAAGAACATGGTATATCTCTCCATCTGTTTGTATCATCTTTAATTTCTTTCATCAGTGTCTTATAATTTTCTGCATACAGGTCTTTTGTCTCCTTAGGTAGGTTTATTCCTAGATATTTTATTCTTTTTGTTGCAATGGTAAATGGGAGTGTTTTCTTGATTTCACTTTCAGATTTTTCATCATTAGTATATAGGAATGCCAGAGATTTCTGTGCATTAATTTTGTATCCTGCTACTTTACCAAATTCATTGATTAGCTCTAGTAGTTTTCTGGTAGCATCTTTAGGATTCTCTATGTATAGTATCATGTCATCTGCAAACAGTGACAGCTTTACTTCTTCTTTTCCGATTTGGATTCCTTTTATTTCCTTTTCTTCTCTGATTGCTGTGGCTAAAACTTCCAAAACTATGTTGAATAAGAGTGGTGAGAGTGGGCAACCTTGTCTTGTTCCTGACCTTAGTGGAAATGCTTTCAGTTTTTCGCCATTGAGGATGATGTTGGCTGTGGGCTTGTCATATACGGCCTTTATTATATTGAGGAAAGTTCCCTCTACACCTACTTTCTGCAGGGTTTTTATCATAAATGGGTGTTGAATTTTGTCAAAAGCTTTCTCTGCATCTATTGAGATGATCATATGGTTTTTCTCCTTCAATTTGTTAATATGGTTAATCACATTGATAGATTTGCGTATATTGAAGAATCCTTGCATTCCTGGAATAAACCCCACTTGATCATGGTGTATGATCCTTTTAATGTGCTGTTGGATTCTGTTTGCTAGTATTTTGTTGAGGATTTTTGCATCTATGTTCATCAGTGATATTGGCCTGTAGTTTTCTTTCTTTGTGACATCCTTGTCTGGTTTTGGTATCAAGGTGATGGTGGCCTCGTAGAATGAGTTTGGGAGTGTTCCTCCCTCTGCTATATTTTGGAAGAGTTTGAGAAGAATAGGTGTTAGCTCTTCTCTAAATGTTTGATAGAATTCGCCTGTGAAGCCATCTGGTCCTGGGCTTTTGTTTGTTGGAAGATTTTTAATCACAGTTTCAATTTCAGTGTTTGTGATTGGTCTGTTCATATTTTCTATTTCTTCCTGATTCAGTCTTGGCAGTTTGTGCATTTCTAAGAATTTGTCCATTTCTTCCAGATTGTCCATTTTATTGGCATAGAGTTGCTTGTAGTAATCCCTCATGATTTTTTGTATTTCTGCAGTGTCAGTTGTTACTTCTCCTTTTTCATTTCTGATTCTATTGATTTGAGTCTTCTCCCTTATTTTCTTGATGAGTCTGGCTAATGGTTTATCAATTTTGTTAATCTTCTCAAAGAACCAGCTTTTAGTTTTATTGATCTTTGCTATTGTTTCCTTCATTTCTTTTTCATTTATTTCTGATCTGATTTTTATGATTTCTTTCCTTCTGCTAACTCTGGGGTTTTTTTGTTCTTCTTTCTCTAATTGCTTGAGGTGCAAGGTTAGGTTGTTTATTCGAGATGTTTCCTGCTTCTTAAGGTGGGCTTGTATTGCTATAAACTTCCCTCTTAGAACTGCTTTTGCTGCATCCCATAGGTTTTGGGTCGTTGTATCTCCATTGTCATTTGTTTCTAGGTATTTTTTAATTTCCTCTTTGATTTCTTCAGTGATCACTTCGTTACTAAGTAGTGTATTGTTTAGCCTCCATGTGTTTGTATTTTTTACTGCTCTTTTCCTATAATTGATATCTAATCTCATGGCGTTGTGGTCGGAAAAGATACTTGATATAATTTCAATTTTCTTAAATTTACCAAGGCTTGATTTGTGACCCAAGATATGATCTATCCTGGAGAATGTTCCATGAGCACTTGAGAAAAATGTGTATTCTGTTGTTTTTGGATGGAGTGTCCTATAAATATCAATTAAGTCCATCCTGTTTAATGTATCATTTAAAGCTTGTGTTTCCTTATTTATTTTCATTTTGGATGATCTGTCCATTGGTGAAAGTGGGGTGTTGAAGTCCCCTACTATGAATGTGTTACTGTCGATTTCCCCTTTTATGGCTGCTAGTTTTTGCCTTATGTATTGAGGTGCTCCTATGTTGGGTGCATAAATATTTACAATTGTTATATCTTCTTCTTGGATCGATCCCTTAATCATTATGTAGTGTCCTTCTTTGTCTCTTCTGATAGTCCTTATTTTAAAGTCTATTTTGTCTGATATGAGAATTGCTACTCCAGCTTTCTTTTGGTTTCCATTTGCATGGAATATCTTTTTCCATCCCCTTACTTTCAGTCTGTATGTGTCTCTAGGTCTGAAGTGGGTCTCTTGTAGACAGCATATATATGGGTCTTGTTTTTGTATCCATTCAGCCAATCTGTGTCTTTTGGTGGGAGCATTTAGTCCATTTACATTTAAGGTAATTATCGATATGTATGTTCCTATTCCCATTTTCTAAATTGTTTTGGGTTCGTTATTATAGGACTTTTCCTTCTCTTGTGTTTTTGTCTAGAGAAGTTCCTTTAGCATTTGTTGTAAAGCTGGTTTGGTGGTGCTGAACTCTCTCAGCTTTTGCTTGTCTGTAAAGGTTTTAATTTCTCCATCAAATCTGAATGAGATCCTTGCTGGGTAGAGTAATCTTGGTTGCAGGTTTTTCTCCTTCATCACTTTCAGTATGTCCTGCCACTCCCTTCTGGCTTGTAGAGTTTCTGCTGAGAGATCAGCTGTTAACCTTATGGGGATTCCCTTGTGTGTTATTTGTTGTTTTTCCCTTGCTGCTTTTAATATGCTTTCTTTGTATTTAGTTTTTGACAGTTTGATTAATATGTGTCTTGGCGTATTTCTCCTTGAATTTATCCTGTATGGGACTCTCTGTGCTTCCTGGACTTGATTAACGATTTCCTTTCCCATATTAGGGAAGTTTTCAACTATAATCTCTTCAAATATTTTCTCAGTCCCTTTCTTTTTCTCTTCTTCTTCTGGAACCCCTATAATTCGAATGTTGGTGCGTTTAATGTTGTCCCAGAGGTCTCTGAGACTGTCCTCAGTTCTTTTCATTCTTTTTTCTTTATTCTGCTCTGCAGTAGTTATTTCCACTATTTTATCTTCCAGGTCACTTATCCGTTCTTCTGCCTCATTTATTCTGCTATTGATCCCATCTAGAGTATTTTTCATTTCATTTATTGTGTTGTTCATCATTGTCTGTTTCATCTTTATTTCTTCTAGGTCCTTGTTAACTGCTTCTTGCATTTTGTCCATTCTATTTCCAAGATTTTGGATCATCTTTACTATCATTATTCTGAACTCTTTTTCAGGTAGACTGCCTATTTCCTCTTCATTTGTTAGGTCTGGTGGGTTTTTATCCTGCTCCTTCATCTGCTGTGTGTTTTTCTGTCTTCTCATTTTGCTTATCTTACTGTGATTGGGTTCACCTTTTTGCAGGCTGCAAGTTCGTAGCTCCCGTTGTTTTTGATGTCTGTCTCCAGTGGCTAAGGTTGGTTCAGTGCGTTGTGTAGGCTTCCTGGTGGAGGGGACTAGTGGCTGTGTTGTGGTGTATGAGGCTAGATCTTGTCTCTCTAGTGGGCAGGTCCACGTCTGGTGGTGTGTTTTGGGGTGTCTGTGGACTTATTATGATTTTAGGCAGCCTCTCTGCTAGTGGGTGGGGTTGTGTTCCTGTTTTGCTATATGGTTGGCATAGGTTGTCCAGCACTGTAGCTTGCTGGTCGTTGAGCGAAGCTGGGTGCTGGTGTTGAGATGGAGATCTCTGGGAGATTTTCGCCGTTTGATATTATGTGGGGCTGGGAGGTCTCTTCTTGACGAGTGTTCTGAAGTTGGCTCTCCCACCTCAGAGGCAGAGTCCTGACTCCTGGCTGGAGCAGCAAGAGCCTTTCATCCACTCGGCTCAGAATAAAAGGGAGAGAAAGTAGAGAGAATTAGTATAAGTAGGAGGAAATAGGAAAGAAAGAAAGAAAGAAAGAAAGAGAGGAGGGAAGGAAGGAAGGAGGGAAGGAAGAAAGAAAGAAAGAAGAAAAGAAAGGAAGAAGGCAAGAAGGAAAGAAAGGAGGGAGGGAGGGAGGAGGGAAGGAAGGAAGGAATGAGGGAAGGAAGGAAAAAATACAGAAAGAAAGAAGATACAGTAAAATAAAATAAAGTATAATAAAGTTATTGAATTAAAAAAATAATTATTTAGAGGAAAAAAAAAAGGGAAGGATAGAACCTTAGGACAAATGGTGGAAGCAAAGTTATAGAGACAAAATCTTACATAGAAGCATACACATATACCCTCACAAAAAGAGGTAAAGTGGAAAAAATCATAAAACTTGCTCTCCAAGTCCACCTCCTCAATTTGGGACGATTCGTTGTCTCAAAAAGGGAAGGAAGGAAGGAAAGATAGAAAGAAGGTAAAGTATAACAGAGTTCTTTAAATTAAAATTAATTATTAAGAAAAAAATTAAAAAAAAAAATGGTCGGATAGAACGCTGGGACAAATGGTGGAAGCAAACCTATACAGACAAGATCTCACACAGAAGCATACACATACACATTCACAAAAAGAGGAAAAGGGGAAAAAATCATAGATCTTGCTCTAGAAGTCCGCCTCCTCAATTTGGGATGATTCGCTGTCTATTCATGTATTCCACAGAGGCAGGGTACATCAAATTGATTGTGTAGCTTTAATCCGCTGTTTCTGAGGCTGCTGGGAGAGATTTCCCTTTTTCTTCTTTGTTCTCACAGCTCACAGGGGCTCAGCTTTCGACTTGGCCCTGCCTCTGCGTGTAGGTCGCTGGAGGGCGTCTGCTTTTTGCTCAGACAGGACGGCGTTAAAGGAGCCGCTGACTCGGGGGCTCTGGCGCTCTCAGGCCGGGGGCAGGGAGGGGCACGGAGTGCGGAGCGGTCCTGCGGCGGCAGAAGTCGGCGTGACGTTGCCCCAGCCTGAGGCCCGCCGTGTGTTCTCCCTGAGAAATTGTCCCTGGATCCCGGGAACCTGGCAGTGGCGGGCTGCACAGGCTCCCCGGAAGAGGGGTGGGGGCAGTGACCTGTGCTCGCACACAGGCCCCTTGGTGGCGGCAGCAGCAGCCTTAGCGTCTCCCGCCCGTCTCTGGTTTCCGAGCTTTCAGCCGCGGCTCGCGCCCGTTTCTGGAGTTCCTTTAGGCAGCGCTCTTAAAACCCCTCTCCTCGCGCACCAGGAAACACAGAGGCAAGAAAAAGTCTCTTGCCTCCTCAGCAGGTGCAGCCTTTTCCCCGGACTCCCTCCCGGCTAGCCGTGGCGCACTAATCCCTTCGGGCTATGTTCAAGTCGCCAGCCCCAGTCCTCTCCCTGAGCTCTGACCGAAACCGAGCCTCAGCTCGAAGCCCCGCCCGCCTCGGCGGGCGAGCACACAAGCCTCTCGGGCTGGTGAGTGCCGGTCGGCACCGATCCTCTGTGCGGGAATCTCTCCGCTTTGCCCTCCGCACCCCTGTTGCTGTGCTGTCCTCCGCGGCTCCGAAGCTCCCCGCTCCGCCTCCCGCAATCTCTGCCCGCGAAGGGGCTTCCTAGTGTGTGGAGACCTTTCCTCCTTCACAGCTCCCTCCCACTGGTGCAGGTGCCGTCCCTATTCTTTTGTCTCTGTTTTTAATTAATTTTTTTCCTTTGCCCTACCCAGATACGTGGGGAGTTTCTTGGCTATTGGGAGGTCTGAGGTCTTCTGCCAGCATTCAGTAGGTGTCCTGTAGGAGTTGTTCCACATGTAGATGTATTTCTGGTGTATTTGTGGGGAGGAAGGTGATCTCCGCGTCTTACTCCTCCGCCATCTTTCCACAGCCTCCAGGTCTTGTTTTTTGTATCCACTCAGCCAGTGTATATCTTTTGGTTGGAGCATTTAATCCATTTATATTTAAGATAGTTATCAATATGTATGTTCCTATTACCATTTTCTTAATTGTTGTGGGTTTATTATTGTAGGTCTTTTCCTTCTCTTGTTTTTCTTCCCTAGACAAGTTCCTTTAGCATTTTTTGTAAAGCTGGTTTGGTGGTGCTGAATTCTCTTAACTTTTGCTTGTCTGTAAAATTTTAATTTCTCTATCGAATCTGAATGAGATACTTGCTCTGTAGAGTAATCTTGGTTGTAGGTTTTACCCTTTCATCACTTTAAACATGTCCTGCCACTCCCTTCTGGCTTGCAAAATTTCTGCTGAAAGATCAGCTGTTAACCTCAGGGGGATTCCCTTGTATGTTATTTGTTGCTTCTCCCTTGCTGGTTTTGATATTTTTTCTTTGTATATAATTTTTGATACTTTCATTAATATATGTCTTGGCATGTTTTTCCTTGTATTTATCCTGTATGGGACTCTCTGCTTTTCCTGGACTTGATTGTCTATTTCCTCTCCCATATTAGGGAAGTTTTCAACTATAATCTCTTTAAATATTTTCTCAGACCCTTTTTTTCTCTTCTTCTTCTGAGGCCCCTATAATTTGATGTTGGTGCATTTAATGTTGTCCTAGAAGTCTCTGAGACTGTTCTTAATTCTCTTCATTCTTTTTTCTTTATTGTGCTCTGTGGTAGTTATTTCCACTATTTTATCTTCCAGGTCACTTATCCGTTCTTCTGCTCAGTTATTCTGCTGTGGATTCTTTCTAGAGAATTTTTAATTTCATTTATTGTGTGGTTCATCGTTATTTGTTTGCTCTTTAGTTCTTCTAGGTCCTTGTTAAATGTTTCTTTTATTTTCTTCATTCTGTTTCCAAGATTCTGGATCAACTTTACTATTATTACTCTAAATTTTTTTTTTTTTCTTGCGGTACACGGGCCTCTCACTGTTGTGGCCTCTCCCGTTGTGGAGCACAGGCTCTGGCCACGCAAGCTCAGCGGCCATGGCTCATGGGCCCAGCCGCTCCACGGCATGTGGGATCTTCCTGGACCGGGGCATGAACCCGTGTCCCCTGCATCGGCAGGTGGACTCTCAACCACTGCGCCACCAGGGAAGCCCTACTCTAAATTCTTTTTCAGGTAGACTGCCTATTTCTTCTATAGTTTGGTCTGGTGGGTTTTTACCTTGCTCCTTCATGTTCTGTGTGTTTCTCTGTCTTCTCATTTTGCTTAACTTACTGTGTTTGTGGTCCCCTTTTCACAGGCTGCAGGTTCGTAGTTCCCATTGTTTTTGGTGTCTGCCCCTAGTGGGTGATTTTGGTTCAGTGGGTTTTGTCAGCTTCCTGGTAGAGGTTACTGGTGCCTGTGTTCTGGTGGGTGGGGCTGGATCTTGTCTGTCTGGTGAGCAGGGCTGCATCTTGTGGTATGTTTTGGGGTGTCTGTGAACTTAGTATGATTTTAGGCAGCCTCTCTGCTAATGCGTGGGGTTGTGTTCCTGTCTTGCTAGTTGTTTGGCATGGGCCATCCAGCACTGGAGCTTGCTGGCCATTGGGCGGAGCTGGGTCTTAGCGTTGAGACGGAGATATCTGGGAGAGCTCTCGCTAGTTGATATTATGTGGGGCTGGGAAGTCTCTGGTGGTCCAGTGTCCTGAACTCGGCTCTCCCTCCTTAGAGGCTCAGGCCTGACACCAGGCTGGAGCACAAAGATCCTGTCAGCCACACGGTTGCTGGTCTTGGAGAGTCTCCTAGGGAAGAAAGCAGCTCACCGTGGGGACATAGACACCAGCAGCGGCCATTCCTAGGATCTGATTCTACTGTGAGGAAGGTGGTGCTGGCAGGCACCCTGACATTTTCTAATCTTTTTTACACAGAGAATTTCCAAGGGCTTCCTTACACTGGAATTTCACATTTCATCGCAACTGAAAAATCTGAATTTCTGCCTTTTAAAAATCAATATTTCAGTGTTAATAATAATCGTTTATTTAGAATAGCCTAAAACTTGCCCCAATTTATGATAATTTTATAAGTTTCAAAACATATATTTGTGCATCCAGTTTCTTACTTTAGAAATATAACCTAGAAACACATAAAATGCTCTACACATCCTTATTTTTTAAGTAGAAGGTACTGAATATAATTTAACCTTTCCTTGTTAGTGGTGGTCTTTGTGACCATTAATTATGATAGTAAATTTAAAAAGCAGATTTTAATTTTTGTCCATTGTTCTTCTATTACACTATTTTCTCTCCATATAAGTATATGTGCTTCCTGCATTCCTTACTTCTCCAATTTGTTAATTTTATGTTGTATAATAAAATATCTAAGTTGGAAGAATTATATATAAGTAAAATCAATATGTGTTAAATAATGATCTGAGATTTTGTTCTCAGAGTAAACCACATGAGACTTATAATAAGTCAGAAGTCTTTTTATGTTAATGTAAAAGTTCATGGGTATGTTCTGAGTAGGATATTGAAAGTCTAGATATTATTATCATATTATTTTAGAATTTGTAGAGAGTTCAAGTGATCCTTTCATTTTATAGTTAACAAATGGAGGTTCAGTGATAATAAAATCACTTAAATTCACACAACTGATTAATAGAAGGTTTAAAACTAGATTTAAACTCTTAGTTCAGTGTAGTTTGCCCTGAACTATGTTAGATTTTTACCATGCTTGAAACATGCTAAAAAGATATGAAAAGAATTAATTTTTTTAACATGGAAGTTCACTTTTGGTTTACAAAATTAAAATCTCAAAATACATAGATTGAAGACATTTTTAATAAGATATTTATGACAAAATATATGTATAAAACCTTTAAAATTTATAATCCTGTCAGTTCCATCTTATTAACAACTTTTATCAAAAATGCATGAAGAACTAAGCAATGACTCTTGTCCTTATTCAAAACAGCAGTCAGAATCAGTGTTATTTCAGGAAATTTCTAGGCTAATTTTCTTCTTAGATGTAATTGGTGAAAAATCCATATTAGAAGTATAATTTAATTGGATCAGTTGTGTCTTTCTGTATTGTAATGCTTGGAGGTTATAGGAGATAGAGAGAAGCTTTTTATCCCCATGATGTTCTAGCAATATACATGAGTCTGTTGCAAGTTTTAGGAATTTAGTGTAATTCTACAGGTAGTGTTGTGTTAAAACTGTTCCTTCCTCTCTTGCACTTAACTAGTTTAATTTTTAACATTCTCTTACATAATGAAAAGGATAAGCAGTTGATTTTTAAATGTGAATGTTCAAAATATTCTCCTCTTCCTCTATGAAAGACTGCATTAAATAGCTTACTAAAATTCAGGTAACTGATTTTCTAATTTTTAACAAAATTTTGTAAGAAATATAGTACTTCATTCACTAGCTTTGAAATCTAAGGCCATGAAAACAAATTTGAGTTTGTTCTTCTGGCTAGTAAAATGGGAAGCAGTATTTCCATTTGGGAAAATCACAGAGGAAAGCAGAAAACCACAGGAACTCAAAGTGAGTGCCCTTTAGAATCCTGGATTTGAGTGCCCTTTAGAATCCTGGATTTGCTACCATCAAGTCGTATCACTTTGGGGAAATTGCTTAACATTTCTAAATGTGTTTCCACAACCAAAAAAAAGAGGTTTATAATAATATCCACCCCACAGGAATAATTTTGAAAATAAAATAAGATAATAAATATGCAGTTCCTGTAAAATTTAAAGTCGCTAATTGTCAGTTATCCCCAACATGCTGTAATCTTGCAAAGAAAACAGCTATTTTTTATCCACTTGGTTACTAATATCCCAATTCCTTCCATGTTTAAAATGTCTTACCTTAATATTTAACTTTCTTAAAGGTATTACCATCACAATTTTTTAAGTGAATGAGATATTCTTTACTGTTATCCTCAATCTTAAACTGAATAAAACATGACAAGTTATAAAAGACCGTACTATGGCATACACTGCATTGTCTTTCTATAAGTTTAATTAGTTCACAAAACCAAGGATCTTACTGACTGAATAACAATTTTATTTATGTTTTTGGAGTACTTTTAAATTTTTATATATTCTATGCATAACTCCATACACCATGGTAAGTAAAGGGATCCTTTACAAGTGTAGACACCTATGAAATAACAGTCTAGAGAAGAGCTTAGATAGCCAGAAGCAGAAAATTATGTCTAAATGGGCTGTTATCATACCAAGTTTACTGAAAATGTTTTCATTTATAATCTATTTATTTATAGAGAAACAAGTATGATATATTGCCCATCCAGTGAAAAATAATGACTAGAAGAACATTTTTGTAACACAGGCTGGTTACCTGCTATGCCTATTTGTAGACCAAGGATCTTAAATCTATCAATTCAACAAATTTCTATTTAGTTCTCCTATTTACCAAGCACTTTTCTGGATGTTTTAGGACATAAAATGTCCCCAATCTAAAAAGGCTTACTTTGTAGAAAAAGGAGAGGAATTCCTCCAATTAGGAATTTTGTAATGATATTTAAAAGCATCAAACACTCTAAGGACTGCTGTACATAGTTTACTACACAAGTTTCTATGCCGCATCTATAAATGGTGATTAAGGTTTGAGAATAAGTCTCCAGTTCCTCTCAGCAAGAAACTTATGATATCTCTTAACCAAGTACAATGAGGAGTTCTTATCAAATTTGTATCCTCTTATTGTGTCCCAAGTTCTTCTTGTCCCAGTGTCTATATTAGGCTATCACCTGTTTGCTTCAGGGTCCTTATTATGCAGGTGGTTAGGAGACTTGATTTGTTAAACCCAGGAGAGTTTATTTTAAGACCTCAGCTCTGTCTCTTCAACCTGAGCACTTAATGACTCCTGGTACCTAAGTCTATGGCTGTGTTGGATAGGATAAGAGCTAAACCAGTGTGTCAGGTAGAGTTATTTCCTGCTTAGATTGAGGGCTGAAAAGAATTCTCCCACTGAGAAGAAACAATAGCACTATTAAATAGCATCCCCAGCAATAATAGCTCTTGGTTGTGACCATTAAGCACTTAATGCTCAGTAGGGTTCCTAATGGTCCCATCTCTAACACTGCCACGCTCTCTGCCCATTCCTGCCCTGACATCAGCAATGTTTCACCTTATCTTTGTGCCATGGCCAAGCACAGTGTTTAATATTATATGCTTAATACAAAGGCATTCCTTCCTTCTTGCAGAAATACTAGTAGGTCCTGCTAAAGGACACCAGGTGAGCATTTTCTCTATTTTTAAGTGGAGATGATGGGAAAAATCCAGGAATGTAACTAGGTTTTGTGATAGGACCCTCCTCTGGCTGTTTCTTCCCCACATTCTTTGAACATGATGAAATCTGGTTTAATCAGCATCACTGGGAGAAAGAGAAAGGGCAGGGAGGGAGCACTGTGTGAAAATTTTGGTTCTTTGGAGGAAAATGAGGGAAGTGGGCTAGAAACTGGAAAAGGATTATAATGTTAATTACATTCCCTAATTGTATTCTTTCAAAAAGCTTCTTCCTCCTTCTCGTTTGCTTCCCATAGTCACTAGACTGCTTGTGTTGGCTGAGTGGAAGAGATGGCCAGATGTACAAAGAAATGAAGCAATTTGTCCACCTTAGGGATACATTTAATTCTGAAATTCCAATACACTATAGAATTATAGCAAACATAATACCAGATCACACTAGCATAGAGGGATCTACAAAGAAATGAGTTCAATAAAACTAGTAGATAAGTATCATGTAACTTCAGCCCCCCAAACCTTAGTGTACCTTTAAATGGCTCAAAAGTGTTTTGAGCCATATATGGACATGTCCTTGCACACTTCTAGGGGTTTCACTCACAAAGCCCTCAACATTCATGAACAGTCTTTGCTCAGTTGATCTCTGATTACTGAGTAGTCTTCAGTTCTTCAAACAGTAGATGTCCCTGCTGTCCCTGAGGTCATGACCTGGCCTGATATTTTTATGATTTATTCATTCAATATGCTTGTTTATTGAGCATCAACCTTATACCAGTCACTGACCCTAGAAAGATTGTTATAAACAAGAAAAAATAGTATTTTTTGAACATCTATTATGTGTCAGTCTGCAAACTGGACCCGTGGCATACATTATCTTTGTCTATTATCCCCTTTAAATCTAAATGCAACCTCTCCAGGTAATTATTATTAGCCATTGAAAATGGATCTCATCCTGACTGCAGAGAAAATCTGGGTTGATCTGAGTAAGTATTCCTGAGAAGGGATCCTGAGCCAGTGATCTCTGTTTACCTTCTGGTCATGCTTAGACACTTCAAAGCCTCACCCCACAGCTTCTTTATATGCTGCTCCCTCTATTTTTAATTCCCTTTACCATTAGTCATTCCTCAAGATTCAGATTAAAAGTCACCCACCTCTGAAGTCCTCCTAGATCCTCATGGGAAGAATGAAGTATTTTTCATCTCTATTCTCATAATTAGAACCTAAGAATCCCTCTTAAAAATGCTTACAACACTGGTTTTAAAAAATGTACTTCAAAATCAAGCAGACAAATTCCAGTTTGTCCCCTAGTTAATTGTGTGGTGTTCTGAGAGGTTATGTGACTTGTCTAAAATCCCATGTAAGCCCTATGAGGAGGAAAATTTTGTCTTGATCATCAGTGTTCCCTAAATGCTAGAAGAGTGTGTGCCATTTTGGATGTTCTCAATAAACACAAGCATGCTAATAAATGAATGAATGTTTACAGATTGACGAGGTGTTTGATACAGCTGGAGTGCAGAGTTTGGGGGTTTGTTGTGTATAACAAGAAATTTGTAAAAATGAAGGTAGAAAAAACATAGGGACAAAATTGTTAGGGACCAAATGTGTCATGTTGAGGAATATGGACTGTATTGTAGGTCCTGTGTGTCCAACACGTATCAGAGAGTCAAACACAATCCGATTGAAATTTTTAGCAGAGCCAAGGGACAATATAAATGACACTGTACATTCATTGTCCAGTATGGTCTTTTCTCATGAATCTCCAACAAAATCAACCCTATGCTCTCTGCCTTAAGGATTGGATCCTTCCTAATCTAAGCCACATTGTCTGGAAATTTAATTGATAGCCATGTTTTATGACCACTTATTCTTGAACTTGAAATCAAGCTATTAGCACCAGTTGATCCTTTCTGGTCTTTCCAACGAGGCTTTGCCAGCTCTGTAGCACACAAAGACTAAAAAGGCCTGTCCATACATTCCTGAACATATCTGAGCTATGTATACTATTTAGTCCTCATTTTACTGGTGTTTAAGACTATAAAGTTTTAGAGCTGGAAAATAAACTAGTTTATCTCTTTGAACACCCTCATTTTATACCAAAGAAACTGAGGCCAAATGGGGTTAAATGGATTGATTGAGGTTAAGTTCCATGATTTTCTCAGGTGGATGAGAGGTGTGGGTCAGAGAGAATTAAGTATCTTACAGTAGTTTGAATTCAGAAGACCCACTTTGGGTCTTCATTTCACTGTAGCTTCATTTCATGAAGTAATTTTGTAACTTAATGAAGAAGCTCATTTTAGCCAATAACGTATCATTTAACGATGTGAGAAAAACTGTTTTCTTACCAACCAGGAAATGAGGAAGGCAGGCTGCATTTAGGGTGCTAGGTGGATGTGATGACTGCTGTCACCATGGCAACCAATTGTTCATTTAAAGATTTTTTAATAAGTCTTGGTGATTCTTCCTAATATATCTCCAAATTCAAACCTGTCTTCAGCCAACGACTTCCTATGCCTGTTTATTTCAATGGTCCCTCTCTTCTGTCTTTTTCCATCCTATTATAGCCTACTCAAAATAAAGAAACATTTTTTAAACTATGTTTTTCGTTAGCATCATTATTTTTTTTGAGTGTCTGTTCATGCCAGGCACTTTAGATGCATGAAACCTACCTTGAGAGGCAGATGTTATTATCCCCATTTTACTTGTGATCAAACTGAAGTTAAAGGAGGTCATGTATTTTTGCCATGTGCTTGGGAAGTAGTACATGGAAGATATAGGATTTCAACTCTGGCTTTTCTGACTCAGGAACCTATGCCCTTTCCATTCTGCCAAGCTCCCAGTCTTTCATGTTACCAAAATCTTTGGATCCCTATTGCCCAGAGAAGTCACCAAGCCAACTGCATCTAGCCTTAAACCTCCCCCAACAGGTCACCAAAATCCATGTTTCTCAACAAAAATTTCCTCTTCTTATTTCTGAGTATTAATCATAGTACACACATAGAGCTTCATTCCTCTTTTTCCCTGTAAAATCCAGTCTCTTTAATCCTTCAAAGCCCGATGTAATGATTATTTCCCTCCAGGAGTGCTTCCCTTGGTTATTATAATAACTAGTTTTTGAGCCTTTAAACTGCCTCCTCTCCATATCTTGATCTCACTATTTGTTCAGTTAGTTCTGAAATAAGATATGTAATGCAACTATTTGCATATCAATTTATCTTTTCAATGATTTTCATTTTAATTTTGGAGAGACAGTACATGTAAAAACTTTATAACTGTGAATATGTTTGTGAAGTTGACTGTAGCCAGTCATCAGAAAATGATCTTTATCTCCCCAGCTCTATGTCTGTGGAACCAGGTTGAAGAAATCAAATATATAGTGCCTGACCTAACCTCAGTGTTAGATTTTTTTCATGAGCCCTTTTTCCAAGTATAGATTCAGAAGATTGTCACTGTGAATGTTTCACCAATTACATTGGTGTGTATAAGAATGAAATAAAAGTCGTCCTACTTGAAAGAAATTTTATGAAACATGATATCCTAGACTTCATAGTAGGCTTTCAAATAATTATTTGCCCAAAGGCACAAAAGTTGTTCAAAGGTTAATATGGGAATTTCATTTTTATATCGAATTACAGTAAATGAGATTACCCATAAATAAAATTTTCAGAAACTCAAAGCGTTTCTCATTTTAAGCCAAAATTATCACTTCAAACATTTTAAGGGTTTTGGATAAAAATAACTCTAAAAAATAGTGTACACTTCTCTATCTTCTTAAACAAAACATATAAGATAATTTTCCCTAGTTTGATGACTCAGTCATCATTTTGACCATCAATTACTCTTCAAGTCTGTAATAAAATATCATTTTTAAGTTACTGAGGAGTTATTAGTGTTAGTTACCCTTGATACAAAATGATTCTAGATTGCTATCCTTTTTAGAACACAGTATTTGCTTCTTTTTTATATGTTTTGTGTCTTTGTAGCTATCATTTATCTCTGCCTTTGCTAGACCTAGTGCTGTTAGTTTCCCCATCTTTACATTTCACATGTGTGTTTTGAACTGCTATAGACTGATATACCAAGTAAACATTCTTCTTAGATTTCTTTTACAAAAAAAAATCCTCTAGGTGGTCACAAAGCACTAAGCTGATCTCCCTGTGCTATGCAGCTGCTTCCCACTAGCTATCTATTTTACATTTGGTAGTGTATATATGTCCATGCCACTCTCTCACTTCGTTCCAGCTTACCCTTCCCCCTTCCTGTGTCCTCAAGTCCATTCTCTATGTCTGCATCTTTATTCCTGTCCTGCCCATAGATTCTTCAGAACAATTTTTTTTTAAGATTCCATATATATGTGTTAGCATATGGTATTTGTTTTTTTCTTTCTGACTTATTCACTCTGTTTGACAGACTTTAGGTCCATCCACCTCACTACAAATAACTCAGTTTCGTTTCTTCTTTTGGTTGAGTAATATTCTATTGTATATATGTGCCACATCATCTTTATCCAATCATCTGTCAATGGACACTTAGGTTGCTTCCATGTCGTGGCTATTGTAAGTAGAACTGCAATGAACATTGTGGTACGTGTGTCCTTTTGAATTATGGTTTTCTCAGGGTATATGCCCAGTAGTGAGATTTCTGGGTCTTATGGTAGTTTTATTTTTAGTTTTTTAAGGAACCTCCATACTGTTCTCCATAGTGGTTGTATCAATTTACATTCTCACCAACAGTGCGAGAGGATTCCCTTTTCTCCACACCCTCTCCAGCATTTATTGTTTCTAGATTTTTTGATAATGGCCATTCTGACTGGTGTGAGGTGATAACTCATTGTAGTTTTGATATGCATTTCTCTAATGATTAGTGATGTTGAGCATCCTTTCATGTGTTTGTTGGCAATCTGTATATCTTCTTTGGAGAAATGTCTGTTTAGGTCTTCTGCCCATTTTTGGATTGGGTTTCTTGTTTTTTTGATATTGAGCTGCATGAGCTGCTTGTATATTTTGGAGATTAATCCTTTGTCAGTTACTTCATTTGCAAATATTTTCTCCCATTCTGAGGGTTGTCTTTTCATCTTCTTTATGTGTTCCTTTGCTGTGCAAAAGCTTTTAAGTTTCATTAATTCCCATTTGTTTATTTTTGGTTTTATTTCCATTTCTCTAGGAGGTGAGTCAAAAAGGATCTTGCTGTGATTTATGTTATAGAGTGTTCTGCCTATGATTTCCTCTAAGTGTTTTATAGTGTCTGGCCTTACATTTAGGTCTTTAATCCATTTTGAGTTTATTTTTGTGTACAGTGTTAGGGAGTGTTCTAATTTCATTCTTCTACATGTAGCTGTCCAGTTTTTGCAGCACCACTTATTGATGTCTTTTCTCCATTGTATATTCTTGCCTCCTTTATCAAAAATAAGGTGACCGTATGTGCATGGGGTCATGTCAGGGCTTTCAGTGCTGTTCATTGATCTATATTTCTGGTTTTGTGCTAGTACCATACTGTCTTGATTATTGTAACTTTGTAGTATAGTCTGAAGTCCCAGAGCCCAGTTCTTCCAGCTCTTGCCAGGAATTTGATTTAATTCCTTTAAACAGCTCTTTGAGAAGCATCCTAAATGTGCATTGTTCACACTCATTTTCATTTGTCCACCATCTATGCAGCCACTCACAGCAAATTTATCTGTACTTGGGTACTGTGGACAGTTTTATTTTACAAATGAAACAAAGCAGGTTAGCTTTTATCCAGATTAATTAATAATCTTTTCATTTCTTCAAAAACTGCACTGAGAGCCAGCTATGTACCTTCATTAAGATGTAAAAATAAGACAGATAAGAACCGTGCTCTCCTAGACCTTATATATTGGAATTGGGGAAACAAAAACTAAATGTAAAAGATAATTTCTGGTGATGAGAAGTGCTATAAAAAAAATGTGAAGGATATGTGAATGAGGTGGGTATAAGATAGGAAGAGGGAAGGTCTCACTGAAGAGACGCTTTTTAAGCTGAGTCCTAAATGGTGAGGAGGAGTCAGGTATGTAAAGATATGAGAGACAAAAAGAAAATGCAAAGGTCAAAAGCAGGAACAAATGTCATTTGATTGAATAACAGAAAAAAAATATTTTGTGCCTGCATAAGAGTGAGCTGAGGGAGAGGCAAGAGATTAATAGAGTGATAGGTGGGTCCAGATCACATGGGGCCTCCTTATATGTATGACTTTGTAATGCATTATCTAAACAAAGACATATTTAATAATGGAAATATTCATTCTTAATAATTATATCAGGACAGTAGGTATAAATCTGGAATTTCTTAGATTACCAGGATTTATAATTATCCCATTTATATGCCTAGGTAAAGAATTTGAATTTTATTCCAATATAGTTGTGAGCCTTTAGATGGTTTTAAGCAGGAAAGTGAAATAATGTGATTTGCATTTCATAAGTGATCACTTTGCTTTCGAGATCAGTTTTAGAGACTAATGAAGTAATCCTGGCAAGAAGTGATATTGGTTTCAATGACAGTAATAGAGCTGAAAAGAAAGTCAGTAATTCCGTATAAGTTTTGTAGATAATGTAGACAAGACATGGGTTCGATGTGTTAAGGGTGAGAGAAAAAGAAGAATGAAAGTGACTGCTAGGGTTTTGCCTACAGCCTTTGGGTGAATTATGATATCATTTCCTGATTTTGGAAAGATGACAGAGGAATTGGTTTCGGAAGATGATTGGGAATGAGTAGAATCAGCAGTCTGATTTTGACTGTATTAAGTTTGAGATTCCTGTTAGAAATACAAGTGGATATATCAAATGAGCAATTGGGATATACTCTTTTTTCTTACTCTGTCTATTACAGCTTTTCTGCAATGCAATCTGTATCCTCAAAAAAACAATTTAAAGTGGCATTCAAATATTCCACTAAAGCGATTTTTCACTCTATTATATTTTATTTTCACTATCTGGTATTTGAAATTGCTAACATTACCAATTGCCTTTCTAGGAAAGTATAGACCTGGGTGAAATCATGTTTTCCCTTTGTTATTTGCCAACTGCTGGACGTATGACATTGACAGTCATCAAGTGCAGAAATCTGAAAGCTATGGATATCACCGGCTCATCAGGTATGCACACAATTGGCTAGTGGGTACATTCCCAAATAAAATATTCCACATAGACAAAGTTATATATGGCTCTTGAATTACTGAGTTCATTTGTCTATCATGGGACACTATAAAAGTAGAAAAAGAGATTACCAAATAAAGTGCTCCAAACACCTCTTTAGTTTATTTCCATTATCATTAGAAAATTTTTTAAAAAGTATTAACAAATAGATAGACTTTGAACTTGGGTTTTTATTTTTATTTCTTTCTCTACTGATTTAGTTCTTTCTCAAAAATGCATTATTTACCATACACTTCCCTGCTTCCAACTAGTCAGTTGCTTATAAAGGAATATCCTTGGACTTTAAGCCATTCAATTTAAACTTGTGTTACTCTACAAGTGAGAGTCCTAGGAAGACATATTTAGACTGAATTTATCTCCCTCACCTGATCTGCAAAGAAATAACAACATTCCAAGACCACCATTTGTATTTGCTCTCTTACCACCTTTCTAACTAAAAATTTGGACAACAACAGGGACTGAAAGAAATAATAAAGTAAATAAATACTCCTTAAAGTTTCTTAAAGATATTCTTGAAGAAATTTCTCTTGTGCTAGCTTTGTTAAAGAGGTAAAACCACATCATTCTCTTTAATCCCTTCATTTAAATCACCACAGTTCTGAAGGGTTATTTGTAAATTAATAGGTGAACTCTGGCACGGCTCTGTGGAAGAAAAAATGATAAAGACAGAGTAGGGAGTTCAGTAGCATTTGTTGAATTAAACAAATAAGAAATAGTAGTGGAGATATAGTAAAAGATGACATGGGGAGTAGAATCTATAACTTTTTGGTTCTTCAGAACAAAGAAGTAAACTAAATTTGCATCACAAAAAGTATGAGGAAACTCTCAGTTCTAATGTAGAGAGAACACCAGGATATACTAAGTGAATAAAAAATGAGGTACAAGAGGGCTTCCCTGGTGGCGCAGTGGTTGAGAGTCCGCCTGCCAATGCAGGGGACACGGGTTCGTGCCCCGGTCCGGGAAGATCCCACATGCCGTGGAGCGGCTGGGCCCGTGAGCCATGGCCGCTGAGCTTGCGTGTCCGGAGCCTGTGCTCTGCAACAGGAGAGGCCACAACAGTGAGAGGCCCGTGTACCACAAAAAAAAAAAAAAAAAAAAAATGAGGTACAGCATAAATATGGATATCATGCTCCCTCCTATGTAAGAATGAGGAATCTTAGAATATATATCATGTTGCTAATATTTGCATGAAGAAATACTTGAGTGATACACAAAAACTGAGTGGTGGAGAGGTATGGGGACAGATGGGAGGGAGACTTCTCACTGCACATCTCTCTCTATCTCATTTTTGAACTATGTCATGAATTTCCTATTCATTTTTTAAAATTTGCAATGCATAGTTGAAATATAAAAAGAAAGCAAATAAATTCCACATTCATTTTGGTGAAAAGATCATAGGTAAGTAAATGCTGAAGAACTTAAATAGCACACTCTGCAAATTATTGTTTATTTTACTCTTTCTACCATGTATCAAAAGAGAACCAAATTTCAAGACAAGCAAACAACATCAAAGTTGTAATTAAGTACAAGACTACTTTTTATTTATATGAAGCTTCTTATCAGGGGAGTGCATGTTTTGAGAACATCACCTCATTAATTCTCACAACAGCCTTGTGAATCAACTAAGGAGCCAGTAAATTGTCCTTGTCACTCGTAAAGAAATGTCATCAGAGACATGATGGGGGTAACAAACAATAAACTAGGACTCGTTCTCATTAATGAGAGACCTAGGCCTGGAAACTCATACATAGAATTATATCACAAAAATAAGCTTCTTCCTTAGAACATATTTCCTATTATTAAAACATTGAAAAGTAAATAGGAGTCTGTTTCTGTTTTATAAATGTTAATTTGTATCATTTTTTTTTTAGATTCCACGTATAAGCAATATCATGTGATACTTCTCTTTCTCTGTCTGATTTACTTCACTTCTTAGTATGATAATCTCTAGGTCAATCTATGTTGATGCAAATGACATTATTTCATTCTTTTTTGAGGATTATTCCACTGTATATATATACTACATCTTTATCCATTCCTCTGTCAATGGACGTTTAAGTTGCTTCCATGTCTTGGCTATAGTAAATAGTCCGGTAATGAACACTGGGGTGCATGTATACTTTTGGACCATGTTTTTATTTGGATATATGCCCAGGAGTGGGATTGGAGGATCAGGTGATAGCTCTATTTTTAGTTTTTACAGAACATCCATACTATTCTCCATAGTGACTGTACCAATTTACATTCCCACCAACAGTGTAGGAGGGTTCCCTTCTCCCCACACCCTCTCCAGAATTTATTGTTTGTGGACTTTTTGATGTTAGCCATTCTGATTGGTGTGAGGTGATATCTCATTGTAGTTTTGATTTGCATTTCTCTAATAATTAGTGATGTTGAATATCTTTTCATGTGCCTTTTGTCCATCTGTATGTCTTCTTTGGAGAAATGTCTATTTAGCTCTTCTGCCCATTTTTTGATCAGGCAGTTTGTTTTGATGATATTAAGCTTCACGAGCTGTTTGTAAATTTTGGAGACTAATCCCTTGTTGGTCACATCATTTGCATATATTTTCTCCCATTCTGTGGGTTGTATTTTTATTTTCATTTTATTTATCATTTCCTTTGCTATGCAAAAGCTTTTGAGTTTAATTAGGTCCCATTTGTTTATTTTTGTTTTTATTTCCATTACTCTGGGAGATGGATCAAAAATTATATTGTTGTGATATGTCAGAGAGTGTTCTGCCTATGTTTTCCTCTAAGAGTTTTATAGTTTCCAGTCTCATATTTAGGTCTTTAATCCATTTTGAATTTATTTCTGTGTATGGTGCTAAAGAATGTTCTAATTTCATTTTTTCACATGTAGCTATCCAATTTTCCCAGCATCATTTATTGAAGAGACTGTCTTTCCTCCATTGTATAGTCTTGCCTCTTTTGTCGTAGATCAATTGACCATAGGTGCATGAGTTTATTTCTGGGCTTTCTATCCTGTTCCATTGATCTATATTTCTATTTAAACAGACTAACAGACTTAGAGAATGAACTTATGGTTACCAGAGGGGAAGGGTTGGGGGGACAGATAGTTAGGGATTTGGGGATTGACATGTACACACTGCTATATTTAAAATGGATAACCAACAAGGACCTACTGTATATCACAGAGAATTTTGCTCAATATTATGGGACACCTAAATGGGAAAAGAATTTGTAAAAGAGTAGATACAGGTATACGTATAAGTGAATCACTTTGCTGTACACCTGAAACTAACACAACATTGTTAATCAACTGTACTCCAATATAAAATTAAAAGTTAAATAAATAACTAAATAGGAAACAGTCATTGAACATTTCCTTTTTACCTTGTTTTCCTCTATATACCCTATTTCCAGCCATAAAATGTGTCCTTTCCCCTTGATACAAATGCTTATGAAATATACAGAGACATTTTTCTAGAGCCTAAAAATCATCCATTTCATTCATTTGCTCAAATAAATTAATGTTGCCATGTTTTTGGCTTATTCTAAGGAAATAAGTTTTGTTACTTTGTTAAATTGATGGAAAGAGAGAAAAAATGGTTGTGGTGCTACAGTTAGAGGGTAACTATAATGAAAAAAAAATGAAGGTAGAGCAGACACTGATTGTTTTGACCACCTAGCATACTCACCCCAATGCCAATACCCTCTCCCAAAACCATGCCTCCTTTTTATAAAAAGATACAAAAAGTAAGGCTTTTTAAAGAAACTTTTGATAAATATTGTATAATTTTCTATAATATTGTAACAGTTTTTCTACTTAAGGTGGCAGGGGTAAGAACGTAGAGATCAGTCAGCTAGGGCAGAACTTGTTAACAATTATTTGACCTCTTTGGCCCATAAAAATATAGCCCAACTAAAATTTTACCTTTCCAGTTGACATTATACAGACAATTCATATGAGGAAACTTCCCTGAGAACATCTGTAAACCAAATATCACCTTTTCATTGTATACTGTTGAGCATTTAATAAATGATTTGTAGTGATCATTTCTTCAATCCAAACTCTTTATCAAGCACTATGACTAAAATGGAACCTCTAAGATTAGTACCTTTTCCAACAATTCAAGACAATTCCCACATAGTTTTTGCTAATTTCAATTCACTGTGATTGTATATACTTATCTAGACACAGTGTTGCTCTTTCATAAGTTTTAGCCTTCTTATTCTAAATCATTTTGAAGGAAATTAATTTTAATACAATTATTTTTACTTGTTAGGATTACATTCCCTAGAAATCACTTGGGACAAAACATGTCCTCAAATAGCTGTGACTAAAAGACACATTATAGTTTAGACTGGCTCTTGATAAACTACTGAGTTTTCTCTGTTGTATTAAACACAGTGATCAAGTTAATTCTTTTCTAGTCCAGTCAGCAAGAAGTCCTAGAGAGTCTATTGTCCCCAATTATGCCATTTGAATTTAAAACCGGTAACACTAAAGGGCTTAATATACTACTTTTCTTATTTAGTAGCAATTAACCACAGTTTTATTTATGCTTTGTACTATTACTTTCATTTTAATAAAATTGCCTTCCCGTGATAGATCCTTATGTCAAAGTGTCTCTGATGTGTGAGGGTCGAAGATTAAAAAAGAGGAAAACGACTACAAAGAAAAACACTCTAAACCCTGTGTACAATGAGGCCATTATTTTTGATATCCCTCCGGAGAATGTGGACCAGGTCAGCCTCTCCATTGCAGTCATGGATTATGACAGGTACGTTCATCCCTATACTCACTGAATAACAGCTACATTTAGTCATATGCAGACCAAATTCAACTTTTCAGGTTATTTACTTCTACAAGAGTTTTAATTTAAACTGGAATGAATAAAAATTATTCATTCAAAATTAATTTTATTCTATGTTATTATTTATCCTTTATCTTTTCCAAAAGACATCATTCTTAATTAGAAGGACAGGATACCTGCAGATGGTGAAAGAATGGGATACATTATAGGAAGCACTTTTGTGAAGACTTTTTACAGTAACAACATAAATTACAATCAACGTATTTTGCTTTCCAAGCTGGGCTGGAATATGAATATCATGATACTGAGCTCTATCATTAACTAGCACTGTGAAAGGGCAAGTTATCTCTTAGAAATTCACTTTTCCATTTGTAAAACATCAGTGTAATGTGCAGCTGTGAGCAGTGAGTATTAACAGTGGAAGGTGAATAGTGTCCATAGCGTTATGCCTTGAGGCTTTCACACCAGTCTTAAATCACTGCTTTGTGGATAGTTCTTCCAGTTCACACACTTTGATTACTTCTCCTTTCACAAAATAAATGGCAAATTCCCAAGTGAAGCTCTGAAGCTTCTTCCTGCTGCAGCACCCACTCCTTTCTTTTCTGAAATGTTGCCCTGTATCAACATTTCAGATACAGGTATCTCGTGTATGCGAGATATCTCATTTACACGAGATACCTGTGTATCTCATTTCACCCATGCTTTACAGCCCTGCTCAAGGCACCACTTCTGTCTTTCTTGGCTAACCAATCTCTTCTCCCTATGAACTTTTGTCCCACTAAAGGTTTATATATCTTATTTGATCCTTGCTATATACTTCTTTTTATTGTTTTGCTTTTTATATTTATAAGACTTTCAGAAAGGAATTCTGTATGTTTAACCTACAAAATTATCAGCACATAGGCAATGTCTTATTTTGTTCTAATGATAACACAAGTGGGACAGAATACACATACACAAATATTCAAAGAGTGTCTATTTTATATCATTATGCAAATGGCAGTAACCAAGACCCTATAACATAGAGACATTAAAAATGGTATCCTCTGGATGAGAGCTAGAAAAATGAAGTGCTGAAAAATACGATGATTTATACCATCTATTTGAAATTAGTTTATATCACAGTTTACAAAACAAGTTGACACAATTTAAAGAGAGAGAGAGAGAGATCTTGAATTAGTTAAAATGGCAAACTTTAAAAATGTAATGTTTTGGGGCTTCCCTGGTGGCGCAGTGGTTGAGAGTCCGCCTGCCGATGCAGGGGACATGGGTTCGTGCCCCGGTCTGGGAAGATCCCACATGCCGCGGAGCGGCTGGGCCCGTGAGCCATGGCCGCTGAGCCTGCGCGTCCGGAGTCTGTGCTCCGCAACGGGAGAGGCCACAGCAGTGAGAGGCCCGCATACAGCAAAAAAAAAAAAAAAAAAAAAAAAAAAAAAAAAGTAATGTTTTCATCAGAAGCCCTTATTCTGCTTTACCAAAAAATTACTCCTATTGATTTCTCACAGCATAGATTGCAGATAAATACAATTGAGCATTTGTCACCCAAATAATTTTAGGGAAATGGACCCTGACAATATATAAAATAGAAAGATTAAAAGTTATTTCTAAAATATGCTTTTTTGGGAAATCTTCATATTAAAAGAAAAGATACTAAGCCTACATATCTATTAATACATCAGTGACAGGAAGAAAGTAATGAAATGTCCTAAAATCATCTTAAAACTTTCCTTATAGATAGATGTATGTCAAAATAATCCTCAAGAAAATGCCTTTAAATTCCATTTCATTCTTGAAAAGCAGCTTACCATATGTATGCTTGAGTCAACTGTCTTGATTCAAGTCCTGCCTCTGTCTCTTACTAAGTGTACAAAGGCAGGCAGGTCCCTTAACTTCTGGGTGTTTAATTTCTTTGTCTGTAAACTGAGATGATGATAATGATATTCATGGTCATGGTGTCAGGATTAAGTGAGTCAGTACATTTAAATTACTTAGAACAGTGTCTGGCACATAACAAGCTCTCAAAAATATTAATATCATTATTATTTTGATTTGTTGCTATGAAAACAAGGTATGAATAGAAAATAAGAATGTTGTTCAGTATGCTCTGGTACCATGCAATAATAAGTCAAATGACATGGTTCAAAATGTAGCCCTGCCCTTTTTAATTGTAATACAAGCAGTAATGTTCACTGACATATCATTTAGAATCAATTAATTATGGTCATTTATACAAGAAAGTGGGTATTGAGCTCTTGGTAAGAAATGTAGGCATCATTATAAAACATCAAACCTTTTGGAAAGAAGATTAGAGTTACATCACTTAAAGTTAATAGGTCTGCTACCAAGAAAGAAACTCATCATGTAGGTAAGGACCAGCTGCATTTCTCATTCACACTATTCTTATTATTGTGAAATGTTCTCAATTTACAGAGCACTAAAATGGTTTGTGTGTGATCCTTTTACAGATTCATTTTTGAATGCTGATCCTGTTTAGTAAATTTTAGCCTACTTAAGGCTTTTCATTTGATCTGAAGTAGTTTAATATGTAAAATTATCTAGAACTTACCACAAAATCTACTCTTTTAATCATAAGTTTAAAATTCTGTTTAAGGTGTGTGAAACTTATCTTTGAATGTTGGAATGAAAGCAAAATATTCTCCGAATCATAGGGTAGGACACAATGAAGTCATAGGAGTGTGTAGAACCGGACTGGACGCTGAGGGTCTTGGGCGAGACCACTGGAATGAAATGCTGGCCTATCACCGAAAACCAATAACACATTGGCACCCCTTGCTGGAGGTAAGCTCTGGGACTCTCTCACATCTACTCTCTTCTTTATCTCTTGCTTAAATATTATTTATCTGCTAACACTTCACTAATGTTTTATATATTCACCTATTTTTTAAAATACATATTGTTCTTGCTTTTGTCCCACAGACTCTATCATCCAGTATGAAAAGTTCTGTGTGCCTTGTTGGTTTTTAAAAACCACTAAACTTTCTGAGTTTGATATTCCTTTACAGTAAGCCCATAAAAACTGAAAGCCTATTATTTTCTTTGCATTGTCTGAAAACTTATATCAGTGAGTGGTGGAGCAATCAAGTAAATTCATTACTAACTGGAAACTGAATTTTCCTGCTTCTCTTTTGTGAAAACAGTTACCTCACCTAAACTCCAGAATCCCTAAATAGGGGTACTATCACCTAATACAGCTCATCTATGTAAGGGGACAGATATACATCCACTGACTCTGGTCAGGAAGTAAAAGGGCTCACAGATTTTTAAAAATATTTTTTGCCTGAGTTGAAAGCCTGGCTCTGCTGTGTGACTACATATTGCACTCTGTAATAGCAGTAAACTCATAGAGTAAAACTAAATAAACTGCTGAATGTTAAGTGCTTAGTACAGAGTATGGCACAGTGTTTGCTCTAATTATAACTAATATTAATAGTTATATTAACCAGAAGAAGTATCAATACCAGTTTCTATCAGGATTTTTAGCCATGAAGACAGTTGTCAGAGACTGCAGGAGTTTCTCGAAGAGTCTCAAAATAAATCATTTATATGACCTGATTAACTGAGAGGTAATGCAGGCTGATAAAAGGATGTATGGTAGAGGGTGGAATTTATGCAATTTAATAAAAAGTTATGATAGCCACATAGTAAGTGAAGGATACATTGCCATCTCTCCCATCGATAAGATTCTGCTTCTTGTTCTGTCACTAAGCACAGGGTTGAATAGGAGACACAGAGCAGTGTAATTAAATGTCAGTGAGCCCTGGTTCTAAGCTCAGCTTAGTCACAAAAATGTGACCTTAGCTGTGTTACTCAATACTCTATAGGGAAAATTCGATGAACACTGTATAAACAGCACATGCTCAGACAACAGAGGTGAACTGTCACCATAGATAAGATATATGCTTTATTATATTAATGTTCCAAATCTTTACCTCACTTCATCATTTAATGTAAATCATAAAAGACAGACAGACATGCAAATACACATTCACACAGCACTTTCCCCTAAGTAATAGCTCAACGAGTCCTGAGAAGGTTGTTTCATTTCAACAATATGTATTGTCTAAAGTATACTCTACTGCTTTACTATCGTTTTCCTGATTCTCATCTTTGTTTTCATGTAAAGTTTGAAAAGTGAATATTAAATCTAAGAATCTAGACATGAGAGTAAATTTTTCTGGGCAGAGAACCACACTGAAGGGAGACATGGATTCTAACCCTTGCTCCTCTGGCTGTCTAATCCTAGGCAGACCACGTACTCTGTCTGCAGATACATTCTCCCATATTTAATGAAAATAGAAATGCCCACCCCTACAGAGTTCATAGGAATGATATAGGGAGAAGTGAGATAATGTGACCAACAACTTTTAACTAATGAAAGGACAGATGTTGTATGACCCAAGGCATATTATACTTATGACTGTTTAATAAGAAGTTATACATTTATATGATGAAGATGAGCTATGAAATAAGCATGTGTTTGTGTCTGAGAACTTGTGAATATTTTTCAGTCATCGTAGAATATATAGGAAGAATAAGCTACAATATGGGTCTCAGAAGAATATCCCAGATATATTTTTCTAGCAGCTGACTATCAGAGGACAAGTGGGCCAAAAAGATTATGTAAATATACTTTCTCTAGCAAATAGCTTCTTTTTTTCCAACTCCTGTACCTACATTCACTGATCAAACAGAACATAGGGACTGGAGACCTAACAACTGGCTGGATTTTGAATTGTGGGAAAGTGTACATGTGGTACATGTGTAATTATGTTTTGTTGCCACAGCAGGGATTAAAATGAGAAGGGAACAATTATTCAAGAGCTGAGTAAGTTGGTAAGAGGAGACTAAAGCATCACTTGGAAAATCTGGCTACATGTACCTAGATACAAAAGTTTATTCTGTTGTAATTAAACTTTTAAAATACACATAATATTTAAAGGCCATGAGAAATTATTCTTTATCACTCGTGGCTCCCATTTTCTCAGTCCTTCTCATCTCATTAATTGCTCCTGTAAAAATCACCTCCTGCCTTAGAGCAAGTGGAATGCAGTCTCTTGTGTCTTGAACCTTCTTGTTCTTACCCAGCAATTGCCCCCGACTGTAGTAAACCATTAGTTATTTTACAATAAGAACTAAAAGCCTGTGATAGAATGTGAAATGAATCTGCAATTGATCTGCATGCCATCTATGTACCATGCTCTACCTACATCTCTGTTAGATGTTTGTGTCCCCTCATGATACCTGAGAAGGTGAGTTCTGAAAGGTGTGGGGAGTTATGTATATCTTCTCTTCAGAGGCTTGCATATCAGGGGTGAATACTCACTATTAAAAGGTAACAACAATTACCCACTTTATTATTTTTTACACTAGATCATATATTATGAAATTATTATCTTTCAGTTACCTGGCCGGGCAACCAGTTTTGACAGTCAAGGATCCTGTCCATCTCCCAAACCACCTTCCACACCATAATGCTTTCAAAATAAGACCATTATAATAAGGACCCAGGACCGTGTACTCATTAGATCAAAAAAAAAAAAAAGTGGAAGATTTGATCTTATTTAAAATATATCCTGATAATGAACAAATTATGTGCAATTTTTATTTACCTTTTTTGTCTGTTTATTAACTTTGGACATCTTGATGTATTTTACTTGAATACAAATGGTCCTTACATAAGGCTTTTTATTCTTTGTGTCATATGCCAATTAGCACAAAGAATGTTTTCACTGAGTTGTAAATTCTTTGCATAAGTAAAGAATACATTTTTTGAAAATAATCCATACTTATCTAAAATTAAATAGTTAATGCTGCTATTGTATAAAGAAGCACATGTCGAATATGTATGGTTTGGACTTTATTAAAACTATGTTCATTTCTAGTTGTGCACATGTTTCTATATACACTTTAAGGGAAATTCTGAACTTTACTCACAACATTAAATCCTTGAATAATCAAATTAATATTACTTATCTGATAATATATTCTTTCATTCTCAACAAAATCTTTTCTTGGTGAAATTTGGCTCTGCTAAACTCAAAACTTTTTCTTTCAAGCTTGTTCTTTAATATATAGAGAAACAAAACTGTAATTTGAAGAACTCTTTGAGTGTAAACTTAAGAAGTAATATTTAGTAGCTGGAAAATGGAGATTGAGCTATTTGGGCTACTATTTTCTATTGTCTTAAAGTTACATTAGTTCAAACATCTGTAGCACTATTTAACTCATATTTTAAAAATTCTATTACTCTTAATCTCAAATGTAGCATTAGTATTCCTAAGTGAATAGAATCAGAACTCATGAGTCTTCATAAGGTTCTCAAGTACTGTGACATGTTTATTTTGTGACATAAAGCTATCACATAGATCCTGTATTTCTGATAGGCATACTGACACCAAAGGTACAATAAATGTCTGTGCTCATTGTGGTTTGGATTGTACACAGTAATGGTGACTTTTAAACTCAAACAGAAGTAATTTTTAGAAGTGGGTATTTTCTTAAAGAAAAAAATGACATTTTTCAGAAAATTATAAAACTATACCATAAATAATACAACTTGAACATTTAATATAAATAAATAATTCTTAAGGCCCAGACCCACAGTCTTTTGTGAAAGGCATTTGCCTTCATAAGGATCAAGGATCAGGTCACTAGTCGTAAAAACTCTGCAAATGTTTTTACATGACAGAACTTTCCTTTAAATCATGTCAACTTTTTATTGTCTTGTTTCTGGGCCCTATTGGAATATATCTATAATGAATGGCCCCCAACCTTACTTTTGAGATGTGTACCATGGACAGTGCATATTTCAAACTTATCCCAAGAGAGAAGGTTAAACCCCACCCGGCAAAAAAACTGAAAAGCAAGAAAATCTGCAGGTAGCCTATAAAAACATATTCATCAGAATGAGAAAATTTTATCAGCAATTACAAAGTTTTGATTTTAGTAAAATCCTTTATTTTTAAATATTAAAAAATACAAAGTTTCAAAAATCTTGAAATTTTGTATGTTGGCATCTCTCCTATGATGGTATTACTATTAATTAAGATGTAACTATTTTACACGTTAACATTTTAAAGTCAAACGCAGTTCCCTAAAATTTTTCAAAAATGCTTGTGCCATCTTAATGAAAACAAGTATTCCTGGTTAACATTTTCTAATTTAAAATAACTAAAGAAACCTGTTGGACATACCTGGTTACCTTATCAAGCCTAAAATAACCACTTGCTATAGACAGAATGAGGATGACACTTCCATTTTGTAAGTCTTTGTTTTACTGGAAAATAAAATTATCAAATAGGAAGACTCAGTGAAATAACATATTTAGAGACAATTGTTTATAGGTATTGCTGCAACTTACAATTAATTAGCAACTCTATTTCCTTAGTATAATTATTTTCACCTGGAAATATATTTTAAGAGCTTTATATTCATGCTTCTCTTTGCCTCTTATGGAGATAAAGTCAATGTTTATGATGAAAAATGCAAACAATCAGCCAAACAGGAGACGTTAATATGGCTATTGTAGATTAAATGTTTAAGGTAATTTTTTTTTAATGTTTCCTAGGGATTAGAATAAACTCACCATGACTGAGCATTTATTAATCTTTGAGAGATTAAGGAGAGAAAATTAATAACTCAGATTTCATACATCATTTAAAATGGTAGTTCATATTATAAAAATGTAATTCTACCATTTTCAATACAATACACCATCACTCTTCACAGTCGTGCATCCATACAAACATAACTTATCCTCTTTCTACCTGTGGTTGAAGATGGAATGTTTTTCATTTCAATATTTAAAATAAGGTTTGACGTTACAGATATCCTCCACTAATTTGTGTGGAACACCACATTTTAATGACAGCACTGACACATTATGAAGTTACAATTTAAGTATATAATGAATACCTAATTCCAGGGACTTATTCAGGGACTTGCCAAACATAAGTCTAAGAAAAAGGAACAAGTGTTGATTAATTAGCATAACAACACTGATGTTCTTTTTGGTTTTGTTTCTTGTTTTGTTTATTTATTTATTTATTTTACCTGATTCACTAAGTAATCAGGTGAATGAAGAAATTGAGTATGACAAAATATTAATGTTTGTGGAGTATATAATCTTCTCACAAAAATCTGAACAGCTGATTCTTTTCTTTACCCTGGTTTCTTAATACTTTTATGGACAATTTTAATTTTTTTGTCAGACCAGCCCTGTTTCTGGTACTTTATTTTACATATAAAACTTATGATGTTAATACATTCATAGTTCAGTTAAAAAATATCATCAGGACTAGTGCCAGGGAACTAGAGATGGGAACACAGAACCAAGCACACACTTTCTTATGCAGTTTTTGGGAGTGATTGTATGTTCTAGTTACTGAAGGGAGCTCACAACTGATTGCTACTGACTCAGGTATTAGATAAAAGCAAAATATATTTGAACCTACTTGGTTGTGATATTTAATTGACACCTGTCTTTATTCTTCTGTAATGTCTGTTATTTTAAAATTGCAAATGCAATAAAAAACTATCAGCCTCTTAAGCCTTTAATTTAATGATTAATTGCTTCAAAAATGAAAAATCCAACCTTTCACTTCTTTCTCAACTTTTACTGTCCATGAAACAAAATATAACTCATTTCAGAATGAGTTTTCAAAAGAGCCAGAGACTATTGCAAATAAAGGGACACAAAATCTTAACATTGAAAACACTGTTATTTCTTTACCTCTTTAAAAACAATATTTGATATCATCTCAGACATATTTTCATGGAATGGATTTCCATATGATTTTTTTGCCACTTTAGTTGCAATTATGACCAAGTAATTTAATTACTTGATAATTTTAAAAAATGAAAGAAAGAAAACTAGAGGTGATGAGGATTTAAGAAAATCATTCATCTTCCAACTAAATCTGTTCTTGAAGCAGCTCTGGTTGTTCTGATGTACTTTAATTGATTTAAATTTTGTAGTTTGTAGGCTGCCAAAAATAAATGATACAAAAGCATGGAAAGTAAAATAATTTAAATTAAGAATCTATATAACTAAATGGCAGTTAAATGCAGATGTTAAAGCAAATGGAAATAAAGATATTGAATGCAAAATCAAAAAACACCTTTGTATTTTAACTTTTAGGAGAAAGTAAATTCTCTAACACTGTTCAAAAAACCCATTACATAGCATTTTAATAGTTACTCAATGATATGGCTCAGGATGTGATTCATCTGAACCTACTAAGACCCATTATTTAAAAGAAACTAGTGAGTTTTTATTTTATATGGGAAAGAGAGTTAATTAAACTAAATGTTTCCAATATGTTATTCAGTGATACTCTTTAAGGTAAGAATTTTCTATTTCATTAAAAGACTTCCTATATTTGTTCAATCTTATATTAAAGTGAACAGAAATTTAGTTAAAGATGCATTGGTAATACCTGTAATCTGGCAATTACAGTTAACCAAAAGGATGTGCATTTGAACAATGGCAATTAATTAGTATTCAGTTCAAAGGTTTTCTCATCAAAGCAAGAAATTGTTTTTATTTCCACCCTGTTCATTATGAAGATTGGTAACCAGGGTTTGACTTAATAGCATGATAATATCATGCTGTAGAGACCTTAAAAAGAAAGCATTAAATTAAGGGCTGAGGTGGGACTTAAAGGTTTATTGAATGCAAACATTTTGGATATTAGAAATAGTGATTGAAAAAATAAGTAGAAGCTATATATGAGAAAAGATAGGTTTCTTCATGCTTGAAATGATTTAAATACACTTCTATAAGGAGAATTGATTACAATAGTCCTATTTTTATCTCTTCTGAAACACTGGAAATGACTTGCCATTAATGGATCTAAAGCGGCAGATAGTATTTATATGGAAATGTTTTAATCTCAAACTGACGATGATGATTTCTTTGAAGCTCAACTGGGTCATGAATACCCTCTGCAAAGAACAAAGTATGCCTGATTTTTTCATAAAAGGGTAAAAATAGATCATTGTCTTCAGAAATTTTGTTGTGATTTGCATCTGCTATGCACAGGATCCCTATTTACTGTACAGGATGGTGGATTTCAATTATATATACAAAATATTTACATTTATACTTTTTTATAAACAAAAAGTCCAACTCAAGTTTATGTCATTAACTTTTTATTGACCCTTCCAATTGAGATAAATTATTGGGTTCATCTGCAAAATATAGATAAATTATGGAACACATGAAATGAGATCCTCATTGAAGAATGAAGAAGTCAAATAGAAATATCTCACACTGTAAATATGATGATTCCACTAATGAATATTCCAAGATGTTTGCCAGTTATTCTAAACTGGCAGAATACATGAAAATTCTTCATTTCATACATGACATTGAATAATTTGGATCCATCATATTTGACTTTTTTTGTATCCTTCAGTCATTGTTCATTAGGTGGCTTTTTAACTGAAGTTTGTGATATAATATGTAGCCTTTGTTCAAATCAAAATATTTGACTTCTGTATTATAGAACAAATTTTTTTTAACCTTTTGAAATTCATGTTTCTGGCTTTTGTACATGGTAACCAGCCATTTGTGAAATTTGACAGCATATAATTGTATTACTTAGAACAAATATTTTGCAACCACCTTTAAAAGATGTTACACATTTCAGTATTTTTACAATGTTTTCTTTAAAATGTGTGAACATATTTGTTAGGTTCAGATGAATTATGTAACAATGAAACCTCAAAGCTGTTGTGAAGTGTACAATTTATGAGATTACTTTTGTAAAAGAAAAAGGGAAAGCACTTGAAATATAACTTTACTGTTTCATATGTATTTTGAAAAATAAAGTGATTATAAATTATTTTTCTTGCCTTTGAAGAAAACATCTTTTTTCAGATTTAATTTTGAGACCTTTATGTTGCTAAGTCTTTCTTTAATAGTCATTATTTTTGGCAGTCATTAGAGAGCAGAGTAATTCATTTATCAATAATTCAGTAACTAGAGCAACTGAATATACTTTAAAAACCTCACTTAATACATATCATTATTTTAACAAAATTATAAACTTAAGGTCCTGGATTATTTCCATTAAGGTATAATGAAACAATCATTAGTCAAGTGTTAAGAGAGGTAAATGCCATTTACACATCTTAGCTACATTTTTTTCATCTGCAAAAACTCCCTATAAATAACTTAGCAGGTGATTCAGTAGTTGGGAATACCAGTTATTTTGTTTGGTTCTGTTTTACCTCAGATTTTCAAAAATATTTTCATAAGGATTATACATACAGCAACTAGTTTTAAGCAATCAACACAGCAGTGAATCAAAGGAAATCATAATCATTGATAAAACAGGTTCTCTGTACCTAGAGTCACTGTTTAAAAAAAATACAACTCCTAAGAAGAAGCAAATAAAAAGTCTATGCCTCTGTTTAGAATGCAGGATAATGAAAAGTCAATGATCTGACTTGTCTGGCCTTGCTTAAGTTCCTACATCCAAAATGTTTGAGGAGCCAACATGAAATCTAAGCTGTTTAGATTAGTTTTTTAAGTTGCTTCTTAAAAAATTAGTCAAATGGCAACTCTTAAAGACTTTTTGTTAGTATTTCTAAATGTCTCCCCAGGAAGTGTTTATATTTATATTTGCACTAACAATATATGAGAGTTTCCAGTTACCCTAGTCAATACTTGACATTATTATTATTTGAATCTTTGCCAATTTAAACACAACAAAAATGATATTTCATCAGTGTTTTAATTTTCTTTGTTATCCAGTGGTATTAAACATTTTTCATATATTTTGATTGGAAATTTGAATTTTATTGCTTAAGACTTTTCTCATTCTTCTGTTGGAATTGTCTTCTTTATTCTTTTTTTTTTTTTTTTTTTTGCGGTACACGGGCTTCTCACTGTTGTGGCCTCTCCCGTTGTGGAGCACAGGCTCCGGATGCGCAGGCTCAGCGGCCATGGCTCACGGGCCCAGCTGCTCCGCAGCATGGGGGATCTTCCCGGACCGGGGCATGAACCCGCATCCCCTGCATCGGCAGGTGGACTCTCAACCACTGTGCCACCAGGGAAGCCCTTTATTCATTTTTTAGAGGTTTTTAATCCTTTTTTGTAATGCAAACATATTCTTCATAGGACCACATCTCAAACTGATTTCCATTCTGCAAAGCTGAAGACATATAATATTAGGTTATAATCTGTAAAGGCAGTTTATACAATCTATACAAAAGAAAAATATATAATAAAAATATATGTGAGATACAAACTGCAATCAGAAGTTACCATGTTTTATCTTAAAAAGCAGGAGTTATTATCTTGACAGTATACTAGATCATTTTGTGCTGTCACTACCAGTGTATCTGAAAGAATTTGAGGACATCCAGTTCATAGATAAGCCATTATTTATGATATTTTTTAAATTAATTTTTATGTTAGATTTGAACAGTTTCAAATCTATCCACTTTCATAAAATAATACAGAATGAAAGGAAGATATATACATTTTAACCTCATTTTTCCTTCAAATGAAAAAAAAAAACATCCAAAATTCTACATACAAGTATAAATTATGTGGACAAAATCAACCCCAACTGTGAATGCACTTAGTGAGTCTAATTGTTTAGCTTGTATGCATTTCATGACCAAGATTTGAGGGGAGGTGGTGTTTGTTTGTTTGCTTTTTATAATTCCCAGGACATATATGACTGAAAATTGTACCTTAAATGAGAAGGTAGACTTGAGTCAGTGGCAGGAACTTAAACCAGGATGTAAAGGAACTAATAGATAAAAATTATACTGAGAACACAAGATACAAACAGACCACCAAATTGCACAACTCCTAGAGGCATTGATCACACTACTCTATGTAAATGGTACCTGCAGCAGCACATGAATCTAACCACCTTAAATTAGTGAATAACAAGGAAAAAGCATACTGAAAGCTATAGAGGTACCTTAACCAGAAGCAGTAATTAAAAGCTAGAGTCAAGAATTGGGGAGTTTTTTTTTTTTTTTTAAACTGCAGAGCACAGCTTTGATCAAATGGTAAGTCTGGGCTTTTATTCTCTACATATCATGAAATGTAAAAGCTTATATTTGTACAATTTTAAAATATTTTCACATTTGCTGTTTCTTAATTCTTACCAAAGTCATGTGGGTTGTATCACTCCAATTTTACAGAGATGGTGATTATGGTTAAGAAAGATTAAGTGAAAACCCAAGGTCACAGAGTAAATGGTGAGACTGGGCTTCAAATCTAGATCTTTGGGCCTCAAACTACAAGCATAAGCAACTTGATGCTTTTCAGTATAACACTTTAAAAATACAAAAGACAGCTAATTGGATTTTTTGCCTCTTTAGATAAATCACCAAGATGAAAGATGTATAAACTTCATTACCTTTACTCTTCCCTAAATTGAGATCAGTTGAATCTGCCTGATCTACCAATTAGTTAAAGTATATGTCATTTTTATAACATGTAAACCACTATGCAAATAGTAGGCACTAGTTTTATCACCAACATAATTCTCATCATTAATACCTAAAACCCATGAATGGGGTAGATATTTTCAAGCACCATAAGATAGCATTATCTGCAGATCAATTTTCTAAGAAGAATGAACTCTCTTCTGATACTGAATTTACCCTGACCTGATGAACAAAGAGCAAAGATGGGAAAAGAAGGAGCATAGAAGCCTGCTAATAATATCTCATTTAAAAATTTGTTTTCGGGAGAGACCTTCAAGATGGCAGAGGAGTAAGAGGTGGAGATCACCATCCTCCCCCAAAATACAACAGAAATACATCTACATGTGGAACAACTCCTACAGAACACCTACTGAACACTGACAGAAGACCTCAGACTTCCCAAAAGGCAAGCAACACTCCACATACATGGCCATGTGGCTGACAGGGTCTTGGTGCTCTGGCCAGGTGTCAGGTCTGTGCCTCTGAGGGGCAACAGCCAAGTTCAGGACATTGGTCCAACAGAGACCTCACGGCTCCATGTAATATCAAACAGGGAAAGCTCTCCCAGAGATCTCCATCTCAACGCTAAGACCCAGCTCCACTCAACGACCAGCAAGCTACAGTGCTGGACACCCTATGCCAAACAACTAGCAAGACAGGAACACAATGCCAACCATTAACAGAGAGGCTGCCTAAAATCATAATAAGGTCACAGACACACCAAAACACACCACCAATGCAGTTCTGCACACAAGAAAGGCAAGAACACAGAACACCAGAACACAGGCACAAGTCCCCTCCAACAGGAAGCCTACACAACCCACTAAACCAACCTTAGCCACTGGGGCAGAGATCAAACCAAGGGGAACTACGAACCTGCAGCCTATGAAAAGGAGACCCCAAACACAGTAAGTTAAGCAAAATGAGAAGACAGAGAAACACACAGCAGATGAAAGAGCAAGGCAAAAAAACATCATACCTAACAAATGAAGAGGAAATAGTCAGTCTACCTAAAAAAGAATTCAGCATAATGATAGTAAAGGTGACCCAAAATGTTGGAAATAGAAGGCAGAAAATAGAAGAAATGTTTAACAAGGACCTAGAAGAACTAAAGAGCAAACAAACAGAGTTGAACAACACAATAAATGAAATTAAAATTCTCTAGAAGGGATCAATGAAAGAATAACTGAGGCAGAAGAACGGATAAGTGACCTGGAATATAAAATAGTGGAAATAACTACTGTAGAGCAGAATAAAGAATAAAGAATGAAAGGAATAGAGGACAGTCTCAGAGACCTCTGGACAACATTAAATGCCCCAACTTTCAAATTATAGGGGTCCCAGAAGAAGAAGAGAAAAAGAGGGACTGAGAAAATATTTGAAGAGATTATAGTTGAAAACTTCTCTAATATGGTAAAGGAAATAGTCAATCAAGTCTAGGAAGGGCAGAGAGTCCCACACAGGGTAAATCTAAGGAGAAACATGCCAAGACACATATTAAACTATTAAAAATTAAATACAAATAACAAATATTAAAAGCAGCAAGGTGAATACAACAAATAACATACAAGGAATCCCCATAAGGTTAACAGATACTCTTTCAGCAGAAACTGTTCAAGCCAGAAGGGAGTGGCAGGAAATATTTAAAGTGATAAAAGGGAAAAACCTACAACCAAGATTATTTTATCCAGCAAGGAACTCATTCAGATTTGATGGAGAAATTAAAATCTTTACAGAGAAGCAAAAACTAAGAGAATTCAGCACCACAAAACCAGCTTTAAAAAAAATGCTAAAGGAAATTTTCTAGGCAGGAAACACAAGAGAAGGAAAAGACCTACATTAACAAACCCAAAACAATTAAGAAAATGGTAATAGGAACAAACATATGGATAATTACCTTAAATGTAAATGGCTTAAATACTCCAACCAAAAGATACAGACTGCCTGAGTGGATACAAAAACAAGACCTGTATATATGCTGTCTACAAGAGACCCACTTAAGACCTAGGGACACAAACAGACTGAAGATGAGGGGATGGAAAAAGATATTCCATGCAAATGGAAATCAAAAGAAAGCTGGAGTAGCAATTGTCATATCAGACAAAATAGACTTTAAAATAAAGACTATGAAAAGAGCCAAAGAAGGACACTACACAATGATCAAGGGATTCATACAAGAAGAAGATATAAAAATGGTAAACATTTATGCACCCAACATAGGAGCACCTCAAAACATAAGGCAAATACTATCAGCCATAAAAGGGGAAATTGAGAGTAACGCAATCATAGTAGGGGAATTTAACACCCCACTTTCACCAATGGACAGATCATCCAAAGGAAAATAAATAAGGAAACACGCTTTTCTGCCGGGCCGACGGAGAAGCAAGGCGCTTTGGGAACCGTCGGCCTGGCGGGTGGGGCGGCAGCGGCTGCGGGCCTGTTGCCAGGATCTTTGTGTTTTGTGCCCAGACTCGGTTTTTTGAGGTACAACAGAGCCTATGAGTTGAAGATGATTGAAGGACGTTGTGATAAATGTTTTCCAAAAACTTCTCATAGAGGTTGGTTGTGAAAAAACCACCAGGAGGACAGCTGTGCACGTAACAAGCATATAAGTACCTGCAGATGAATGTTCAAGTCCTTAGCAGTGGTGTTTAAAAATTCTTCATTGCTGGGGCTTTCCCTGGTGGCGCAGTGGTTGGGGGTCCGCCTGCCGATGCGGGGGACGCGGGTTTGTGCCCCGTTCCGGGAGGATCCCACGTGCCGCGGAGCGGCTGGACCTGTGGGCCATGGCCGCTGGGTCTGCACGTCCGGAGCCTGTGCTCCGTGGCGGGTGAGGCCCCAGCGGTGAGGGGCCCGCGTACCACAAAATATAAATAAATAAATAAAAATTTAAAAAAAAAATTCTTCATTGCCTCAAAGGTGTGGCATACAACATTTTGGAAGGGAAAATGAAGAACTGGTCAAGAAGACATGAATTAAAGCAAATGATGAAAATTAATATTTTATTTAACATTGATCATCGCACAATAAATTATGTAGAAAAATATAAGTTCAAATGATTTTAATTGCTGGGCAATAAAGTCGTTAAAATATATCAGGTCTTTAAACAAACAAACAAAAATAAGGAAACACAACCTTTCAATGATACATTAAACAAGATTGATTTAGTTGATATTTATAGGACATTCCATTCAAAAACAACACAATACACTTTCTTCTCAAGTGCTCATGGAACATTCGCCAGGATAGATCATATCTTGGGTCAAAAATTAACCCCTTGGTAAATTTAAGAAAATTGACTTTGTATCAAGGATCTTTTCTGACCACAACACTATGAGACTAGATATTATTTACATGAAAACATTGGTAAAAAATACAAACACATGGAGACTAAACAATACACTACTAAATAATGAAGAGATCACTGACGAAATCAAAGAAAAAATCAAAAAATACCTAGAAACAAATGACAATGAAAGCACAACAACCCAAAACCTATGGGCTGCAGCAAAAGCAGTTCTAAGAGGGGAGTTAATAGCAATACAATCCTACCTCAAGAAATAATAAACATCTCAAGTAAACACCTTACACCTAAAGCAAATAGACAAAGAAGAAGAAAAATCTCCATAGTTAGCAGAAGGAAAGAAATCATAAAGATCAGATCAGAAATAAATGAAAAATAAATGAAAGAAACAATACCAAAGATCAATAAAACTAAACAAGATAAACAAAACTGACAAACCATTAGCCAGACTCATCAAGAAAAAAAACAGAAGACTCAAAGCAATAAAATTACAAATGAAAAAGGAGAAGTAACAATTGACACTGAAGAAATACAAAGGCTCATGAGAGATTACTAAAGTAATTATATGCCAATAAAATGGACAACCTGGAAGAAATGGAAAAAATCTTAGAAAAGCAAACCTTCCAAGACTGAACCAGGAAGAAATAGAAAGTATAAACAGACCAATCACAAGCACTGAAATTGAGACTGTGATTAAAATTCATCCAACAAGAAAGAGCTCAGGACCAGATGGCTTAACAGGTGAATTCTATCAAACATTAAGATGAGCGCTAACAACTATCCTTCTCAAACTCTTCCAAAATATAGCAGAGGGAAGAACACCCCCAAACTCATTATACGAGGCCACCATCACCCTGATACCAAAACCAGACAAAGATGTCACAAAAAAGAAAACTACAGGCCAATATCACTGATGAACATAGATGCAAAAATCCTCAACAAAACACTAGCAAACAGAATCCAACAGCACATTAAAAGGATCATACACTATGATCAAGTGGGGTTTATACCAGAGATGCAAGGATTCTTCAGTATACACAAATCAATCAATGTGATAAACCATATTAACAAACTGAAGGACAAAAACCATATGATCATCTCAAAAGATGAAAGAGCTTTTGACAAATTCAACACCCATTTATGATAAAAATCCTCCAGAAAGTAGGCATAGAGAGAACTTACTTCAACATAATAAAGGCCATGTATGACAAACCCACAGCCAACAGTGTCCTCAAAGGTGAAAAACTGAAATCATTTCCACTAAGATCAGGAACAGACAAGGTTGTCCACCCTCACCACTCTTATACAGCATAGTTTTGGAAGTTTTAGCCACAGCAATCAGAGAAGAAAAGGAAATAAAAGGAATCCAAAATGGAAAAGAAGAAGTAAAGCTGTCACTGTTTGCAGATGACATATTACACATAGAGAATCCTAAAGATGTTCCCAGAAAACTGTGAGAGCTAATCAATGAATTTGGTAAAGTAGTAGGATACAAAATTAATGCACAGAAATCTCTTGCTTTCCTATACACTACTGATGAAAAATCTGAAGCAGAAATTAAAGAAACAATCCCATTTATCACTGCAACAAAAAGAACAAAATAACTAGGAATAAACCTTCCTAAGGAGGCAAAAGACCTGTATGCAGAAAACTATAAGACACTGATGAAAGAAATTAAAGATGATATGAACAGATGGAGAGATATGCCATGTTCATGGATTGGAAGAATCAACATTGTGAAAATGACTGTACTACACCAAGCAATCTACATATTAAGTGCAATCCCTATCAAACTACCACTGGCATTTTTCACAGAACTAGAACAAAAAATTTCACAATTTGTATGGAAACACAAAAGACCCCAAATAGCAAAAGCAATCTTGAGAAAGAAAAATGGAGCTGGTGGAATCAGGCTCCCAGACTTCAGACTATAATACAAAGCTACAGTAATCAAGACAGTATGGTACTGGCACAAAAACAGAAATATAGATCAATGGAACAGGATAGAAAGCCCAGCGATATACCCATGCACATATGGTCACCTTATTTTTGATAAAAGACACAAGAATATACAATGGAGAAAAGACACCCTCTTCAATAGGTGGTGCTGGGAAAACTGGACAGCTACATGTAAAAGAATGAAATTAGAACACTCCCTAACACCATACACAAAAATAAACTGAAAATGGATTAAATACCTACATGTAACACCAGACACTATAAAACTCTTAGAGGAAAACATAGGCAGAACACTCTATGACATAAGTCACAGCAAGATCCTTTTTGACCCACCTCCTAGAGAAATGGAAATAAAAACAAAAGTAAACAAATGGGGTGTAATGAAACTAAAAAGCTTTGGCACAGAAAAGGAAAACATAAACAGGACAAAAATACACCCCTCAGAATGGGAGAAAATATTTGCAAATGAAGCAACTGACAAAGGATTAATCTCCAAAATTTACAAGCAGCTCATGCAGCTCAATAACAAAAAACAAATAACCCAATCCAAAAATGGGCTGAAGCCCTAAACAGACATTTCTCCAAAGAAGATATACAGATTTCCAACAAACACATGAAAGGATGCTCAGCATCATTAATCACTAGAGAAATGCAAATCATAACTGCAATGAGGTATCACCTCACACCAGTCAGAATGGCCATCCTCAGAAAATCTACAAACAATAAACTCTGGAGAGGGTGTGGAGAAAAGGGAACCTTCTTGCACTGTTGGTGGGAATGTAAATTGATACAGCCACTATGGAGAACAGTATGGAGGTTCCTTAAAAAACTACAAATAGAACTACCATATAACCCAGCAATCACACTACTGGGCATATACCCTGAGAAAACAATAATTCAAAAGGACACATGTACCACAATGTTCATTGCAGTTCTATTTACAATAGCCAGGACATGGAAGCAACCTAAGTGTCCATCGACAGATGGATGGATAAAGATGTGACACATATATACAATGGAATATTACTTAGCCATAAAAAGAACCGAGAGTGAGTTATTTGTAGTGAGGTGGATGGACCTAGAGTCTGTCATACAGAGTGAAGTAAGTTAGAAGGAGAAAAACAAATACCATATGCTAACACATATATATGGACTCTTAAGAAAAAAAAATGGTCATGCAGAACCTAGGGGCAGGACAGAAATAAAGACGTAGACCTAGAGAATGTACTTGAGGACGTGGTAAGCTGGGATGAAGTGAGAAAGTGGTGTGGACATATAAACACTACCAAATGTAAAATAGATAGCTAGTGGGAAGCAGCCGTATAGCACAGGGAGATCAACTTGGTGCTTTGTGACCACCTAGAGGGGTGGGATAGGGAGGATGGGCGGGAGATGCAAGAGGGGGGAAATATGAGGATATATGTATAGCTGATTCACTTTGTTAGAAAGCAGAAACTAAGACACCACTGTAAAGCAATTATACTCCAATAAAGATGTTAAAAATATTTTTTTAAATAGATAAATAAAAATTATTTTTCCATTGGCACTATTCTGGTTCAGGCCATGAACCCTGTTATCTACATTTTATAAATCTTGATAATTGGTTTAGAAACCTCCAGATTCTCACAGTTGTCATTCTCTACTATCCAGTGTTGTTAGATCCACCACTAGAAATGCAACTCTGGGGCTTCCCTGGTGGCGCAGTGCTTGAGAGTCCGCCTGCCGATGCAGGAGACGCGGGTTCGTGCCCCGTTTCGGGAAGATCCCACATGCCGCGGAGCGGCTGGGCCCGTGAGCCATGGCTGCTGAGCCTGCGCGTCCGGAGCCTGTGCTCCGCAAATGGGAGAGGCCACAACAGTGAGAGGCCCGCATAACGCAAGAAAAAAAAAAAAATAAAATAAATAAATAAAAAAAAAAAAGAAATGCAACTCTGTACATCCCATGTCCTTACACAAATCCTTAAATGAGTCTTAAAGGACAAAAGTATTGTACTGGATCAATTGCAAATCCATAAGGAAAAAAAAATAATTTGACTCCTGTCTCATATCATACATAAGAGTTAAATTCAAATACATCAGGCCTCAATATAAATCTTAAACCTATAGAACTTCTGAAAGACCAAGTATATCTTCATGATCTTGGTATAGGCACACCTGGCTGAGATGTTGTTTCTTAAAAGTAGCCAAGGAAAAATATAGAAAGTCTTAAAAATGTAAAGATTTAAAATTCCTCCAAATTGATCTAAACCAACTCAACTTTTCAAAGCAACTCCAATTAAAATCCCAATGAGGTTTTTTTTTTTTTAATATTTATTTTTAAAATTTACTTATTTTCGCTGTGCTGGTTCTTAGATGCAGCATGCAGGATCTTTAGTTATGGCATGCAGTCTCATAGTTGCAGCATGCTAACTCTTAGTTGTGGCATGCATGTGGAATCTAGTTCCCCGACCAGGGATAAAACCCAAGCCCCCTGCCTTGGGAGCACAGAGTCTTACCTACTGGACCACCAAGGAAGTCCCCCCAATGAGGTTTTAAATTTTTCTTTCTATGAAATTTGACAAGCTGATTCTTAAAAGTGTATGGAAAAGTAAAGGTCTATGAACAGCCCTACTGCTGAAAAAGAAAGAGGAAGAGGAAGAGGTGAGACTTACTCTAAAAATATGGTTTATTCTGAACTTTTAGTAATTTGAAAAGTGTGACACTTGTGCAAGGATAGACAAATTGGCAAAATAAATAGAGTAAAAATATGTCAAGTACATATGGAAATTAGATATGTGACAGAAGGGACATACTAGGTTGTGGGAAAACAAATGGAATTATTTATTTAATAATTGGCAGCTGTAAGAATGATTATTTTTAGGGAAAAACATAAATACCAATCCCCTTTTCAGTTCACATACTAAATTCAACTTCAAATGGCATTAAATATCAAACAAAAACTTTCAAAATTCTATTATAAAATATAAATGATTTAGAGGGAGGGAATGGTTTCTTAAGACACAAAATATGTTCAAATTAAAACAAAAGACCAATTTTATTTCATTAAGTAATTTGACACCAAAAGCAATGGCAACCAAAGCGAAGATAAACAAGTGTGATTACATTAAGAAAAAGCTTCTGCACAGCAAAGGAAATTAACAACAAAATGACAAGGAAACCTACTAAATGGGAGAAAATATTTGCAAATTATATATCTAAAGGGTTAATATCCAAAATATAGAGAAAAATCATATAACTCAATAGCAAAAAACAAACAATCCAATCTAAAAATTGGCAGAGGGCCTGAACAGACAATTTTCCAAAGAGGACATGAAAAGACACACACATCACTAATCATCAGACAGATGCAAGTCAAATCTGCAATGATGTATCACCTCACACCTGTTAGAATGGCTATCATCAAAAAGACAACAAATAGCTAGTGTTGGCCAGAATGTGGAGAAAAGGGAACACTCATACACTGTTGGTGGGAATATAAATTGGTGCAGCCACGATAGAAGACAGTATGGAGGTTCCTCAAAAACTTAAAAATGGAACTACCATATGATCCAACAATTCCACTTCTGTGTTTTTACCCGAAGAAAAAACAGTAATTCAAAAAGTTCATGCACCCCCATGTTTTGCAGCATTATTTACAATAGCCAAGATGTGGAAACAGCCTAAGTGTTCATTGACAGATAGATGGATATAATTCAGCCATAAAAAATGAAGGAAATCTTGCAATTTGTGACAACATGGCTGGACTTCATGGATATTATGCTAAATGATACTATATGATTTTACTTATGTGTGGAATCTTAAAGCCAAACCAAACCAAAACAAACAAAAAAGAACCACACAACCACAGCCAAGCTCAGAGAAGGGACTGGTGGTTTCCAGAGGTGGGGAAGGTGTGGGGTGATGGTAAAGGGGTGTCAAACTGGTGAAGGGAGTCAAAAGATATTAAACTTCCAGTTATAAAATCAATGTCATGGTTATGCAATGTACAGCATGGTGACTATAGTTAATACTATACTGTATATTTGAAAGTTGCTGAGAACTTAAAAGTTCTAATCACAAGAAAACCTATATAACAATGTGTGGTGACACATGTTAACTAGACTTATCGTGCTGAAGAATTTGTAATACATTACAAATATCAAGTCATTATGTTGTACCTCTGAAACTAATATATGTCCATTACACCTCAATTAAAAAAAAACTTAAATAACTTTTCATTATCAAAATTCACCTTTAAAAAGTGAAAAGTCAAGCTACAAATTAAGGATAAGATATTTACAACACATATGATTAAGAAAGAGCTGCAAATTGTATAAATAAATCCTACAAATCAATCATAAGGGCTTAAATAACCCAACATAAAATGGGCAAAAACATGAAAATCATGAGAGGTATTTTATGGAGGAGGAAATATGTATGGCAATAAACTTATGGATATTCTCCACCTCATTAATCAAATAAATGCAAATCAAGCTTGTAATAAGATAATATATCATATGGTATTAATTGACAAACTCACAAAGTCTCACAATCCCAACTCGGAAGACCAATAGACCAATAGAATTTCCAATACATTTCTGATTGGAGAGTAATAATAAAAAAAAAACCCCAACAATTTGGAAGTATCTATTAAACACTGACATATCCAGGTTGGAGCAATTCCACACCTGAGTATATACCCAGAGGAAACTACTTCATCCATGTGTATTAGTTGATAGGTACAAGAATTGACATTGAAACACTGTACAAAATGAGGCGGGGGGGGTAAAAATATGAAATTACCTGCACACCTATAGAAAAGTGATAGATTTTAAAAGTATGGCATATTCAACAAAAAATGATACATAACCATGGAATAACTGAATTATTGTTACCAATGACATGGTTAAATCTTAGTAACAAAATGTTGACTGGAAACCTTAAAACTGAAGAATTTCTGTGTACACTTTTGTATAATTTTTAATCTTGAAAGGATGTTGTATCATTGCAAACAAAAACTACATACAAACTAATTTAAGAAAGCAATAAAATTAAAACTGTGATAACTGACTAAGTATATACATATAAATCAATGGAACAGAAATTAAAGTCCAGAAATAAACACTCACACTTATGATCAACTGATTTCTGACAAGGGTGCAGAAAAATTCAATGAGGAAACAATAGTCTTTGCAACAAATAGTGTTGGGACAAATGGATGTCCACATCCAAATAAATGAAGCTGGAGCCCCAGCTCACACAGTATACAAAAAATTAACTCAAAGTGGATCAGACACATAAATGTAAGAGCTAAAATGATAAAACTCTTAGGAGAAAACATAGGGGTAAATCTTCTTGACCTTGGATTTAGTAATGGTTTCTGAGATAGGAAACCAAAAGCATTGACAATCAAGGAAATAATAAACTGAACTTCACCAAAATTAAAACTTTTTATGCTTCAAAGGATACCATCAAGAGCCTAAAAGACAGCTTACTTAATGTGAGAAACTATAAGCCAGTTATATATCTTGTAAGGATCTTATTAATAAATATATAAAGAACTCTTATAACTCAATAATAAAAACTACAAACCCATTTTTTTAAACAGGCAAAAAATATGAAAAGACATTTCTTCCAAGTGATGTACAAATGGCCAAAAAGCACTGGAAAAGATGTTTAGCATCATCAGTCATCAGGGAAATAGAAATCAAGACCACAAGATACCACTTCACACCCACTAAAATGTCTATAATTTAAAAGACAGATAATAACAAGTGTTGACAAAAATGTAGAAAAATTGGAATCCTCATTGGCAGTTGGTAGGAATGTAAAATGGGCCAGACACTTTGGAAAATTTCTGGCAGTTCCTCAAAATGTTATACATAAAGTTCCACATTACCCAGCAACTCCACACCTAAATATATAAACAAGAGAAATAAAAACATATGTCCACAAAAAAACTTGTACATGAATGTTCATAGCAGCATTATTCATAATAAGCAAAAAAGAGGAAACGATCCAAATGCCTGTCAACTGACGAATATAAAGGTAAAATGTAGTATATCCACATATGGAATTTTATTTGGCAATAAATAAAAATGCAGTACTGGTGCATTCAACAACATGGTGAACCTTGGAAATGTTATGCTAATTGAAAAAAGCCAGTCATAAAAGGTAATGTATTGTAATGATTCCATTTATATGAAAGGTACACAACAGGCAAACCTATAGAGACAGAAAGTAGTTTAGTGGTTAACTGGGGCTGCCTTGGATGAGAAGACTGGGAATGACTACAAAGGGAACAGGATTACTTTTGGAGCAGATGAAAATGTTCTAAAATTAATTGTGGGAGGAGGAGCTTCAAGATGGCAGAAGAGTAAGACACGGACATCACCTTCCTCCCCACAAATGCATCAGAAATACATCTACATGTGGAAAAATTCCTACAGAACACCTACTGAACACTGGCAGAAGACCACAGACCTCCCAAAAGGCAAGAAACTCCCCCACATACCTGGGTAGGGCAAAAGAAAAAAGAATAAACAGAGACAAAAGGATAGGGACGGTACCTGCACCAGTGGGAGGGAGCTGTAAAGGAGGAAAGGTTTCCACACACTAGGAGGCCCCTTAGCGGGCAGAGACTGCGGGTGGCGGAGGTGGGGAGCTTCGGAGCCACGGAGGAGAATGCAGCAACAGGGGTGCGGAGGAAAAAGCGGAGAGATTCCTGCACAGAGGAATGGTGTCGACCAGCACTCATCAACCTGAGAGACTTGTGTGCTCACCCACCGGGATGGGTGGGGGATGGCAGCTGAGGCTCGGGCTTCGGTTGACTGGGGTTGGCTGCGTGAACATAGCCTGCAGGGGCTAGTGCCTCACAGCTAGCCGGGAGAGAGTCTGGGATAAACTCTGGAGCTGCCGAAGAGACAAGAGATTTTTCTTGCCTCTTTGTTTCCTGGTGCACGAGGAGAGGGGATTAAGAGCGCCGCTTAAAGGAGCTCCAGAGACGGGCGTGAGCCATGGCTATCAGCGTGGACCCCAGAGACAGGTATGGGACCCTAAGGTAACTGCTGCAGCCACCAAGAAGCCTGTGTGAAAGCACAGGTCACTATCCACACCACCTCTCCCGGAGCCTGTGCAGCCCGCCACTGCCAGGGTCCCGTGATCCAGGGACAACTTCCCCAGGAGAATGCACAGCACACCTCAGGCTCGTACAACGTCATGCTGGCCTCTGCCGCCGCAAGCTCGCCCTACATCCATACCTCTCCCTCCCCATGTCCTGAGTGAGCCAGAGCCCCCGAATCAGCGACCCCTTTAACCCCGTCCTGTCTGAGCAAAGAACAGACGCCCTCAGGCGACCTACATGCAGAGGGGGGTCCAAATCCAAAGCTGAACCCTGGGAGCTGTGTGAACAAAGAAGAGAAAAGGAAATCTCTCCCAGCAGCCTCAGGAACAGTGGATTAAATCTCCAAAATCAACTTGAGGTACCCTGCATCTGTGGAATACCTGAATAGACAATGAATCATCCCAAATTGAGGAGGTGAACTTTGGGAGCAATGATATATATTTTTTCCCCTTTTTCTCTTTTTGTGAGTGTGTATCTTTATGTTTCTGTGTGTGATTTTGTCTGTACAGCTTTGCTTTTACCATTTGTCCTAGGGTTCTGTCTGTCCGTTTTTATTGTTTTTTTTTTTTTTTGGTTTGGTTTTTGTTTTATTTATTACTAAATATTTTTTTCTTAATAATACTTTATTTTTTATTTTAATAACTTTATTTTAATTTACTTTATTTTATTTTCTCTTCTTCTTTCTTTCTTTTTCTCACTTTTATTATGAGCTATGTGGAGGACAGGCTCTTGATGCTCCAGCCAGGTGTCAGGGCTGTGCCTCTGAGGTGGGAGAGCAAAGTTCAGGACACTGGTCCACAAGAGACCTCCCAGCTCCACGAAATATCACACAGTGAAAATCTCCCAGAGATCTCCCATCTCAAGGCCAAGACCCAGCTCCACTCAACAACCAGCAAGCTACACTTCTGGACACCCTATGCCAAACAAATAGCAAGAAAGGAATACAACCCTAACCATTAACACAGAGGCTACCTAAAATCATAATATGGCCACAGACACCCCAAAACATACCACCAGACATGGACCTGCCCACCATAAAGACAAGGACCAGCCTCATGCACTAGAACACAGGCACTAGTCCGCTCCACCAGGAAGCCTACACAACCCACTGAACCAACCTTACCCACTGGGGGTAGACACCAAAAACAATGGGAACTATGAACCTGCAGCCTATGAAAAGGAGATCCCAAACACAGTAAGTTAAACAAAATGAGAAGACAGAAAAATATGCAGCAGATGAAAGAGCAAGGTAAAAACCCACCAGACCAAACAAATGAAGAGGAAATAGGCAGTCTGCCTGAAAAAGAATTTAGAATAATGACAGTAAAGATGATCCAAAATGTTGGAAATTGAATGCAGAAAATAGAAGAAACGTTTAACAAGGACCTAGAAGAGCTAAAGAGCAAACAGAGTTGAACAACACAATAAATGAAATTAAAAATTCTCTAGAAGGGATCAATGGCAGAATAACAGATGCAGAAAAATGGATAAGTGACCTGCAACATAAAATAGTGGAAATAACTACTGCAGAGCAGAATAAAGGAAAAAGAATGAAAAGAAGAGTGGACAGTCTCAGAGACCTCTGGGACAACATTAAACACAGAAACTTTCGAATTATAGGGATCCCAGAAGAAGAAGAGGAAAAGAGAGGAACAGAGAAAATATTTGAAGAGATTATAGTTGAAAACTTCCCTAATATGGGAAAGGAATTAGTCAATCAAGTGTAGGAAGTGTAGAGACTACCATACATGACAAATCCAAGGTGAAACACATCAAGAAATATTAATCAAACAATCAAAAATTAAATAAAAAGAACAAATATTAAAAGCAGCAAGGGAAAAACAACAAACAACACATAAAGGAATCCCCATAAGGTTAAGAGCTGATCTTTGAGCAGAAACTCTGCAAGCCAGAAGGGAGTGGCGGGACATACTTAAATTGATGAAGGAGAAAACCTACAACCAAGATTATGCAAACCAGCAAGGAACTCATTCAGATTTGACAGAGAAATTAAAAACTTTACAGACAAGCAAAAAATAAGAGAATTCAGCACCACCAAATCAGCTTTACAACAAGTGCTAAAGGAACTTCTCTAGGCAGGAAACACAAGAGAAGGAAAAGACCTACCATAATAAACCCACAACAATTAAGAAAATGGTAATAGGAACATACATATCGATAATTACCTTAAACATAAATGGATTAAATGCTCCAACCAAAAGACCTAGATTGGCTGAATGGATACAAAAACAAAACCTGTATATATGCTGTCTACAAGAGACCCACTTCAGACCTACGGACACATACAGACTGAAAATGAGGGGATGGAAAATGATATTCCATGCAAATGGAAATCAAAAGAAAACTGGAGTAGCAATTCTCATATCAGACAAAATAGACTTTAAAACAGAGACTATTACAAGAGACAAAGAAGGATACTACATAATGATCAAGGGATAGATCCAAAGAGAAGATATAACAATTGTAAATATTTGTGCACCCAACATAGGAGCACCTCATACATAAGGCAAATGCTAACAGCCATAAAAGGGTAAATCGACAGTGACACAGTCATAGTAGGGGTCTTTAACACCCCACTTTCACCAATGGACAGATCATCCAAAATGAAAATAAATAAGGAAACACAAGCTTTAAATGATACATTAAACAAGATGGATTTCATTGATATTTATAGGACATTTCTTCCAAACAAACCAGAATACACTTTCTTCTCAAGTGCTCATGGAACATTCTCCAGGATAGATCATCTCTTGGATCACAAATCAAGCCTTGGTAAATTTAAGAAAATTGAAATCATATCAAGTATCTTTTCCAAACACAATGCTATGAGATTAGATATCAATTACAGGAAAAAGTCTGTAAGAAATACAAACACATGGAGGCTAAACAACACACTGCTTAATAACCAAGAGATCACTGAAAAACTCAGAGAGGAAATCAAAAACTACCTAGAAACAAATGACAATGAAAACAAAATGACCCAAAAGCTAACGGATGCAGCAAAAGCAGTTCTAAAAGGGAAGTTTATAGTTATATAAGCCTACCTTATGAAACAAGAAACATCTCAAATAAACAAACAAAATGCACACCTAAAGCACTTAGTGAAAGAAGAACAAAAAAACCCCAAAGTTAGCAGAAGGAAAGAAATCATAAAGACCAGATCAGAAATAAAGGAAAAAGAAATACAGGGAATGATAGCAAAGATCAATAAAATTAAAAGCTGATTCCTTGAGCAGATAAACAAAATTGCTAAACCATTAGCCAGATTCATCAAAAAAGAAAAGGGATAAGAGTCACATAAATAGAATTAGAAATGAAAAAGGAGAAGTAACAACGGACACTGCAGAAATACAAAGGATCATGAGAGACTACTACAAGCAACTCTATGCCAATAAAATGGACAACCTGGAAGAAATGGACAAATTCTTAGAAATGCACAATGTTCCGAGACTGAACCAGGAAGAAATAGAAAATATGCACAGACCAATCACAAGCACTGAAATTGAAACTGTGATTAAAAATTTTCCAACGAACAAAACCCCAGGACCAGATGGCTTCACAGGCGAATTCTATCAAACATTTAGAGAAGAGCTAACAACTATCCTTCTCAAACTCTTCCAAAATATAGCAGAAGTGGGAACACTCCCAAACTCATTCTATAAGGCTACCATCACTCTGATACCAAAACCAGACAAAGAAGTCACAAAGAAAGAAAACTATAGGCGAATATCCCTGATGAGCACAAATGCAAAAATCTTCAACAAAATATTAGCAAACAGAATCCAACAGCACATTTAAAGGATCATACATTATGATGAAGTGGGGTTTATCCCAGGAATGTAAGGATTCTTCAATATAAGCAAATCAATCAATGTGATAAACCATATTAAAAAAATGAAGGAGAAAAACCATATGGTCATCTCAATAGATGCAGAGAAAGCTTTCAACAACAATCAACACCCATTTGGGATAAAAAACCTCCAGAAAGTAGGCATAGAGGGAACTTTCTTCAACATAATAAAGGCCTTATATGACAAACCCACAGCCAACATCATCCTCAATGGTGAAAAATTGAAACCATTTCCACTAACATCAGGAACAAGACGAGACTGCTCACTTTCACCACTGTTATTCAACATAGTTCTGGTAGTTTTAGCCACAACAATCAGAGAAGAAAAAGAAATAAAAGGAATCCAAATTGGGAAAGAAGAAGTAAAGATGTCACTGCTTGCAGATGACATGATACTATACATAGAGAATCCTAAAGATGCTACCAGAAAACTAGTAGAGGTAATCAATGAATTTGGTAAAGTAGCAGGAAACAAAATTAATGCACAAAAACTGTTGCATTCCTATATACTAATGATGAAAATTCTGAAAGTGAAATTAAGAAAGCTCTCCCATTTACCACTGCAACAAAAAGAATAAAATATCTAGGACTGAACCTACCTATGGAGACAAGAGACCTGTATGCAGAAAATTATAACACACTGTTGAAAGAAATTAAAGACGATACAAATAGATGGAGTGATATACCATGTTCTTGGATTGGAAGAATCAACATTGGGAAAATGACTCTACTACCCAAAATAATATACAGATTCAATGCAACCTCTTTCAAACTACCACCAGCATTTTTCACAGAACTAGAACAAAAAATTTCACAATTTGTATGGAAACACAAAAGACCCCAAATAGCAAAAGCAATCTTGAGAAAGAAAAATGGAGATGGAGGAATCAGGCTCCCTGACTTCAGACTATACTACAAAGCTACAGTAATCAAGACAGTATGGGGGCTTCCGGGAAGATGGCAGAAGAGTAAGACCTGGAGATCACCTTCCTCCCCACAGATACACCAGAAATACATCTACACGTGGAACCACTCCTACAGAACACCTCCTGAACACTGACAGAAGACCACAGACCTCCAAAAAGGCAAGAAACCTCCCACGTACCTGGGTAGGGCAAAAGAAAAAAGAATAAACAGAGAAAAAAGGATAGGGATGGAACCTGCACCAGTGGGAGTGAGCTGTGAAGGAGGAAAGATTTCCACACACTAGGAAGCCCCTTCATGGGCGGAGACAGCGGGTGGCGGAGAGGGAAATCTTCGGAGCTGCGGAGGAGACCACAGGAACAGAGGTGTGGGGGGCAAAGCAGAGAGATTCCCGCACAGAGGATCGGTGCCAACCAGCACTCACCAGCCCGAGAGGCTTGTCTGCTCACCCACTGGGGCAGGCGGGGCTGGGAACTGATGCTCAGGCTTCAGTCGGAGTGCAGGGAGAGGTCTGGGGTTGAGGCGTGAACACAGCTTGCAGGGGGTTAGTGTGCCACAGATGGCCGGGAGGGAGTCCAGGGAAAAGTCTGGACCTGCCGAAGAGGCAAGACACTTTTTCTTCCCTCTATGTTTCCTGGTGTGCAAGGAGAGGGGATTAAGAACGCTGTTTAAAGGAGCTCCAGAGATGGGCGCGAGCCGCGGCTAAAAGCACGGACACCAGAGACGGGCGGGAGACGCTAAGGCTGCTGCTACCAATACCAAGAAGACTGTGTGCGAGCACAGGTCACTATCCACACCCCCCTTCCGGGGATCCTGTGAAGCCCACCACTGCCAGGGTCCCGGGATCCAGGGACAACTCCCCCAGGAGAACGCATGGCACACCTCAGGCTGGTGCAACATCATGCTGGCCTCTGCCGCTGCAGGCTCACACCACACTCCATGCCCCTCCCTCCACCCGGCCTGAGTGAGCCAGAGCCCCTGAATCAGGGGCTCCTTTAACCCTGTCCTGTCTGAGTGAAGAACAGACGCCCTCTGGCGACCTACACGCAGAGGCAGGGCCAAATCCAAAGCTGAGCCCCTGGTAGCTGTGAGAACAAAGAAGAGAAAGGGAAATCTCTCGCAGCAGCCTCAAAAGCAGCGGATTAAAGCTCCTCAATCAACTTGATGTACCTTGCATCTGTGGAACACATGAATAGACAGTGAATCATCCCAAATTAAGGAGGTGGACTTTGAGAGCAAGATTTATGATTTTTTCCCCTTTCTTCTTTTTGTGAGTGTGTATCTCTATGCTTCTGTGTGAGATTTTGTCTGTATAGTTTTGCTTCCACCATTTGTCCGAGGGATCTATCTGTCCATTTGTGTTTTTTTTGTTTTTTTTCTTAATAGTTACTTTTTATTTTAATAACTTTATTTTACTTTATCTTACTTTTTTCTTTCCTTCCTTCCCTCCTTTAGACAATGAATCATCCCAAATTGAGCAGGTGGACTTTGAGAGCAAGATTGGATTTTTTCCCCTTTTCCTCTATTTGTGAGTGTGTATGTGTATGCTTCTGTGTGAGATCTTGTCAGTACAGCTTTGCTTCCACCATATGTCCTAGGGATCTATCCATCCGTTTTTTTGTTTTTTTTTCTCTTAATAATTATTTTTTTATTTTAATAATTTTATTATATTTTATCTTACTGTATTTTACTTTATCTTCTTTCTTTCATTTTTTCCTTCCTTCCCTCCTTCCTTCCTTCCTCCCTCCTTCCCTCTCTCCTTTCTTTCATTCTTTCTTTCTTTCTACTTCTACTAATTCTTTCTTTCTACTTTTTCTCCCTTTTTCTGTGAGCCATGTGGATGAAAGGCTCTTGGTGCTGCATCCAGGAGTCAGTGCTGTGCCTCTGAGGTGGGAGAGCCAACTTCAGGACACTGGTCAAGAAGACACCTCCCAGCTCCACATAATATCAAATCACAAAAATCTCCCTGAGATCTCCATCTCAACACCAGCATGCAGCTTCCATCAACAACCAGCAAGATAAAGTGCTGGACATCCTATGTCAAACAACTGGCAACACAGGAATATCACCCCACCCATTAGCAGAGAGGCTGCCTAAAATCATAATAAGTCCACAGACACCCCAAAACACATCAGCAAAAGTGAACCTGCCCACCAGAAAGACAAGATCCAGCCTCTTCCACCAGAACAGAGGCACTAGTCCCCTCCACTAGGAAGACTACACAACCCACTGAAGCAACCTCAGCCACCGGGGAGAGACACCAAAAACAACGGGAACTATGAACCTGCAGCCTGAAAAAATGAGACCTCAAACACAGTAAGATAAGCAAAATGAGAAGACAAAAAAACACACAGCAGATGAAGGAGCAAGATAAACACCCACCAGACCTAACAAATGAAGAGGAAATAGGCAGTCTACCTGAAAAAGAGTTCAGAATAATGATAGTAAAGATGATCCAAAATCTTGGAAATAGAATGGACAAAATGCAAGAAGCAGTTAACATTTAACAAGGACCTAGAAGAACTAAAGATGAAACAATGATGAACAACACAATAAATGAAATGAAAAATACTCTAGATGGAATCAATAGCAGAATAACTGAGGCAGATGAACGGATAAGTAACCTGAAAGACAAAATAGTGGAAATAACTACCACAGAGCAGAATAAAGAATAAGAATAAAAAGAACTGAGGAGTCTCATAGACATCTGGGACAACATTAAAAACACCAACATTCGAATTATAGGGTTACCAGAAGAAGAAGAGAAAAAGAAAGGGACTGAGAAAATATTTGAAGAGATTATAGTTGAAAACTTCCCTAATATGGGAAAGGAAATAGTTAATCAAGTCCAGGAAGCACAGAGAGTCCCATACAGGATAAATCTAAGGAGAAATATGCCAAGACACATATTAATCAAACTGTCAAAAATTAAATACAAAAAAAAAAATATTAAAAGCAGCAAGGGAAAAGAAACAAATAACACACAAGGGTATCCCCATAAGGTTACGAGCTGATCTTTCAGCAGAAACTCTGCAAGCAAGAAGGGACTGGCATGACATATTTAAAGTGATGAAGGAGAAAAACCTGCAACCAAGATTACTCTACCCAGCAAGGATCTCATTCAGATTTGATGGAGAAATTAAAACCTTTACAGACAAGCAAAAGCTGAGAGAGTTCAGCACCACCAAACCAGCTTTACAACAAATGCTAAAGGAACTTCTCTAGACAAAAACACAAGAGAAGGAAAAGTCCTATAATAACGAACCCAAAACAATTTAGAAAATGGGAATAGGAACATACATATCGATAATTACCTTAAATGTAAATGGACTAAATGCTCCCACCAAAAGACACAGATTGGCTGAATGGATACAAAAACAAGACCCATATATATGCTGTCTACAAGAGAACCACTTCAGACCTAGAGACACATACAGACTGAAAGTAAGGAAATGGAAAAAGATATTTCATGAACATGGAAACCAAAAGAAAGCTGGAGTAGCAATTCTCATATCAGACAAAATAGACTTTAAAATAAAGACTATTAGAGGAGACAAAGAAGGACACTACATAATGATCAAGGGATCAATCCAAGAAGAAGATATGACAATTGTAAATATTTATGTACCCAACATAGGAGCAGCTCAATAGATAAGGCAAATACCAACAGCCATAAAAGGGGAAATAAACAGTAACACATTCAGAGTAGGGGACTTTAACACCCCATTTTCACCACTGGACAGATCATCCAAAATTAAAATATATAAGGAAACACAAGCTTTAAATGATACATTAAAAAAGATGCACTTAATTGATATTTGTAGGACATTCCATCCAAAAACAACAGAATACACATTTTTCTCAAGTGCTCATGGAACATTCTCCAGGATAGATCATATCTTGGGTCACAAATCAAGCCTTGGTAAATTTAAGAAAATTGAAATTGTATCAAGTATCTTTTCCGACAACAACGCTATGAGACTACATATCAATTACAGGAAAAGATCTGTACAAAATACAAACACATGGAGGCTAAACAATACACTACTTAATAACGAAGTGATCACTGAAGAATCAAAGAGGAAATCAAAAAATACTGAGAAACAAATGACAATGGAGACACGATGACCCAATATCTATGGGATGCAGCAAAAACAGTTCTAAGAGGGAACTTTATAGCAATGCAAGCTCACCTTAAGAAATAGGAAACATCTAGAATAAACAACCTAACCTTGCACCTAAAGCAATTAGAAAAAGAAGATTTAAAAAAACCCCAACGTGAGCAGAAGGAAAGAAATCATAAAAATCAGATCAGGGCTTCCCTGGTGGCGCGGTGGTTGAGAGTTCGCCTGCCGATGCAGGGAACGCGTGTTCGTGCCCTGGTCCAGGAGGTTCCCACATGCCGCGGAGCGGCTGGGCCCGTGGGCCATGGCCGCTGGGCCTGCGCGTCCAGAGCCTGTGATGCGCAACGGGAGGGGTCACAACAGTGAGAGGCCCGCGTACCGAAAAAAGAAAAAAAAAAAATCAGATCAGAAATAAATGAAAAAGAAATGAAGGAAACGATAGCAAAGATCAATAAAACTAAAAGCTGGTTCTTTGAGAAGAAAAACAAAATTGATAAACCATTAACCAGACTCATCAAGAAAAAAAGGGAGAAGACTCAAATCAATAGATTTAGAAATTAAAAAGAAGTAAAAAAGACACTGCAGAAATACAAAACATCATGAGAGATTACTACAAGCAACTCTATGCCAATAAAATGGGCAACCTGGAAGGAATGGACAAATTCTTAGAAAGGCACAACCTGCCAAGACTGAATCAGGAAGAAATAGGAAATATGAACAGACCAATCACAAGCACTGAAATTGAAACTGAGATTAAAAATCTTCTAACAAACAAAGGCCCAGGACCAGATGGCTTCACAGGCGAATTCTATCAAACATTTAGAGAAGAGCAAACACGTATCCTTCTCAAACTTTTCCAAAATATAGCAGATGGAGGAACACTCCCAAACTCATTCTACAAGGCCACCATCACCCTGATATCAAAACCAGACAAGGATGACACAAAGAAAGAAAACTACAGGCCAATATCACTGATGAATATAGATGTAAATATCCTCAACAAAATACTAGCAAACAAAACCCAACAGCACATTAAATGGATCATACACCATGATCAAGTGGGGTTTATTCCAGGAATGCAAGGATTCTTCAATATGTACAAATCAATCAATGTGATAAACTATATTAACAAATTGAAGGAGAAAAACCATATGATAAACTCAATAGATGCAGAGAAAGTTTTTGACAAAATCCAACACCCATTTATGATAAACCCTGCAGAAAGTAGGCATAAAGGGAACTTTCCTCAACATAATAAAGGCCATATATGACAAACACACAGCCAACATCATCCGCAATGGTGAAAAACTTAAAGCATTTCCACTAAGATCTGGAGCAAGATAAGGTTGCCCATTCTCACCACTCTTATTCAACATAGTTTTGGAAGTTTTAGCCACAGCAATCCGAAGAAAAGGAATTAAAAGGAATCCAAATCGGAAAAGAAGAAGTAAATCTGTCATGGTTTACAGATGACATGATAGTATACATAGAGAATCCTAAAGATGCCACGAGAAAACTACTAGAGCTAATCAATGAATTTTGTAAAGTTGAAGGATACAAAATTAATGCACAGAAATCTCTGGCATTCCTATACAGTAATGATAAAAAACCTGAAAGTGAAATCAAGAAAATACTCCCATTTACCATTGCAACAAAAAGAATAAAATATCGAGGAGTAAACCTACCTAAGGAGAAAAAAGACCTGTAAGCAGAAAATTATAAGACACTGATGAAAGATATTAAAGTTGATACAAATAGATGGAGAGATATACCATGTTCTTGGATTGGAAGAATCGACATTGGGAATATGTCTCTACTACCAAAAGCAATCTACCGACTCAATGCAATCCCTATCAAACTATCACTGGAATTTTTCGCAGAACTAGAACAAAAAAATTCACAATTTGTATGGAAACACAAAAGACCCCGAATAGCCAAAGCAATCTTGAGAATGAAAAACGGAACTGGAGGAATCAGGCCCCCTGACTTTAGACTATACTACAGAGCTACAGGAATCAAGACAGTATGGTACTGGCACAAAAACAGAAAGATAGATCAATGGAACAGGATCGAAAGCCCCGAGATAAACTCACGCACATATGGTCACCTTATCTTTGATAAAGGAGGCAGGAATGTACAGTGGAGAAAAGACAACCTCTTCAATAAGTGGTGCTGGGAAAACTGGATAGGTACATGTAAAGGTATGAGATTAGATCACTCCCTAACACCATACACAAAAATAAGCTCAAAATGGATTAAAGACCTAAGTGTAAGGCCAGAAACTATCAAATTCTTAGAGGAAAATATAGGTAGGACACTTTATGACTTAAATCACAGCAAGATTCTTTTTGACCCACCTCCTAGAGAAATGGAAATAAAAACAGAAATAAACAAATGGGACCTAATGAAACTTCAAAGATTCTGCACAGCAAAGGAAACCATAAACAAGACCAAAAGACAACCCTCAGAATGGGAGAAAATATTTGCAAATGAAGCAACTGACAAAAGATTAATCTCCAGAATTTTTACACAGCTCATGCAACTCAATAACAAAAAAAAACAAACAGCCCAATACAAAAATGGGCAGAAGACCTAAATAGATATTTGTCCAAAGAAGATATACAAACTGCCAACAAACACATTAAATAATTCTCAACATCACTAATCATTAGGGAAATGCAAATAAAAATTGCAATGAGATATCATCTCACACCAGTCAGAATGGCCATCATCAAAAAATCTAGAAACAATAAATGCTGGAGGGTGTGTGGAGGAAAGGGAACCCTATTGTACTGTTGGTGGGAATGTAAATTGATACAGCCACTGTGGAGAACAGTATGGAGGTCCCTTATAAAACTACAAATAGAACTACCATATGACCCAGCAATCTCACTACTGGGTATATACCCTGAGAAAACCATAATTCAAAAAGAGTCATGTACCAAAATGTTCATTGAAGCTCTCTTTACAATAGCCCGGATATGGAAACAACCTAAGTGTCCATCATTGGATGAATGGATAAAGAAGATATGGTACATATATACAATGGAATATTACTCAGCCATAAAAAGAAACAAAATTGAGCTATTTGTAATGAGGTGGATAGACCTAGAGTCTGTCTTACAGAGTGAAGTAAGTCAGAAAGGGAGAGACAAATACCATATGCTGATACATATATATGGAATTTAAGGAAAAAAATGTCATGAAGAATCTAGGGGTAAGACAGGAATAAAGACACAGATCTACTAGAAAATGGACTTGAGGATATGGGGAGGGGGAAGGGTAAGCTGGTACAAAGTGAGAGAGAGGCATGGACATATATACACTACCAAACGTAAGGTAGATAGCTAGTGGGAAGCAGTTGCATAGCACAGGGAGATCAGCTCAGTGCTTTGTGACCACCTGGAGGGGTGGGATAGGGAGGGTGGGAGGGAGGGAGACGCAAGAGGGAAGAGATATGGGAACATATGTATATATATAACTGATTCATTTTTTTTGTAAAGCAGAAATTAACACACCATTGTAAAGCAATTATACTCCAATAAAGATGTTAAAAATAATAATAAATAAATAAAAGACAGTATGTTACTGCACAAAAACAGAAATATAGATCAATGGAACAGGATAGAAAGCCCAGAGATAAACCCACACACATATGGTCACCTTATATTTTGTAAAGGAGGCAAGAATATAGAGGGGAGAAAAGACAGACTCTTCAATAATTGGTACTGGGAAAACTGGTCAGCTACATGTAAAGGAATGAAATTAGAACACTCCTTAACACCATACACAAAAATAAACTCAAAATGGATTGAAGACCTAAATGTAAGGCCAGACACCTTAAAAGGTGTCTTGGAGGAAAGTCTTGGAGGGAAACATTGGCAAAACACTATATGACATAAATCACAGCAAGATCCTTTTTGACCCTCCTCCTTGAGAAATGGAAATAAAAACAAAAGTAAACAAATGGTACCTAATGAAACTTAAATAGGATTGGCTATATATTTACTTTAAGGTAACTATTTATTGGCTTTAAGGCAATATCCCCACAGTAAAGGAAACCATAAACAAGACGAAAAGATAAACTTCAGAATGGCAGAAAATATTTGCCAATGAAGCGACTGACAAAGGATTAATCTCCAAAACATACAAGCAACTCATGCAGCTCAATATCATAAAAATGAAACATCTAATCCAAAAATGGGCAGAGGACCTAAATAGACATGTCTCCAAAGAAGATATACAGATTGCCAACAAACACATGAAAAACAAATAGAAAAACAAATACCATATACAAACACATACATATAGAATCTAAAAAAAATAAATAAAATGGTCAGAAGAAACTAGGGCCAAGATGGGAATAAAGATGCAGACCTACTAGAGAATGGACTTCAGGATACGGGGAGGGGGAAGAGTAAGCTGGGACAAACTGAGAGAGTGGTTTGGACATATATACACTACGAAACATAAGATAGATGGCTAGTGGGAAGCAACCACATAGCACAGTGAGATCAGGTCGGTGCTTTGTCACCACCTAGAGGGGTGGGATAGGGAGAGTGGGAGGAGGGAGATGCAAGAGGGAAGAGATATGGGAACATATATATATGTATAACTGAGTTACTTTGTTATAAAGCCGAAACTGACACACCATTGTAAAGCAATTATACTCTAATTAAGATGTTTAAAAAAATAAAATTAATTGTGATTGGTTTTACAAGTATGGGAATATACTAAAAAACATTTAATTATACACTTTAAGTGGATGAATTGATTTGTATATGGATTATATTCCAATAAAACTGTTACCAGGAAAAGAGAATGACAAACAAAATATTTAAGATAGTGCTTATTTGGAAGTGGGAACAAGAGGAGTAGAATAAGGATGAATAAATGTACAGGTATAAATAACTAGAAATGGTCTAGTTCTTAAGATTTGAGTTCACAGATGCTCTTTATACTACTAAATATGTATATTCACCATACCAACAAGCATAAAAGAGGACCTTGCATGGACCAATGAAGACAATTTGTCTACAAGCCAAACATTATGATTAAAACAATTCTGTGCAACTGAGATTCATTTAAGAATTCATCAATTAGCAGTTATTCTGCTATATGTTGTATATCACATTCCCAGTTCACAAAACTGGATCAGTGGATCAAATGTGGTTAATCAAATCTGTTAAACAGAGATAAAAATTTCATTTTGTAACATAAAATGGTAAATGCAAAATTAATAGGCATTGTTCTCTTTAAATCTCTCTTCTATCAAGATCAAGAATTATGTCCGTGTTCATTCCCCCACCGTCCCCATGTTCCCCATGCCTATATTCCCTTTTGAATAAATCTGTTTCATTTTATTTATACTACAGTCTCAGTCGTCATATGGGGAAATGAAATAGTAGCATTGCTGGCCAAAGAACTGACATACAAAAGTAGCGATGGAATAGAGGTTGAGAGAGTGTTCTTACATTATAAAACATAGTTTATAAATAGTCTCACAAAATTTTTAGTCTAAAAGTTTTTGTTTTGTTTATAGATTTAGTAACTTTGAAATATCAGTTTTAGTGGTGGGTTTTTTTTTTTTTTTTTTTTGGTTCTTTATTTGGTTGGTTGGGGGTTTTTGTTTTTTGCATAAATTCCTCTTTAGTCTCCTCGATGGTTATATTTCTCTTCAATGCTTCTCCTTTTGAAAAGTGAGGATTGGCTATATATTTACTTTAAGGTAAATATTTATTGGCTTTAAGGCAATATCCCCACTCCTTAATAAATGTGATGTAGAAGTTTTAAGGTAAAGATAAAATCTGAATCTGGAAGCCAATTTCAGCAAATCACTTCAATTACTAGCCAAGTTTCATTTTTGAAACATTACTTCATATAACCCATGATGTTAGACAATTCAATGTGTTTCCAACAAACAATATTATTTTCTACATGGTACACCTTTGCCTTCTTTGCAAATATTTTGGGAAACAAAATGCCTATCATGTCTCAGATACATAATGTCATAAAAATATTTTCAAGTTCAGAATATTTTGGAATTCCTTACAATGCCTCACCATTGTTCAATCTAAACAATGAATTTCCCACATCACCACTAAAATTCAAATTTATATAGATGCCAGACTTATAAGCACAGATATTATTTAAATTAACTTTGATTTCTTTGACTCATTATAATAAACTCTAAGTTGTTACAGCTGTCCCTTCAACAATAAAATTTAAAAATCTCTCCTCCAATTTTGATATTTAATTCAGCTGTCTACATGAACTGACATCTGTCATTTATTTGTACACCAGTATTTCCACCAGAAACTACTAGATAAATCCAAAAGGATCTACTTACCAATGCCATGCAGCATTCTAGTCCTTATGATTCTATTTTAAATTTGCACAATTCTATTGGAATACTGTCTTATAAACTAAAACATTGGGATAGTTCTGAAGTAGATTATCTTTCTTAAATATAGACTTGGTTGTCTAAGTAAGTATAGTAACTATTAATTTCAAGTGTGTTCTAGTATTTTAACCTGCTGTGATTAGATAATATAATTATAATTATAAATATATAATTCTAATTATCAGCAATAGTTTTACCATGAAATTGGCATTCAGTCCTCAATTGTATTGATTTTAAAAATTATTTAATGTCCTTTATATTTTCTGAAAATTTCCAACATTGTTTAATTTAGAATATTTTATATCATAGTTATTTTTCGTGGGTAAATTTTTATTGTTAGAACAAATGACACAAACAAGGGACTTCTACCTCCTACATATAAAATGATGAGAAATATCTGAACCAAGATGTTTTAAAATTTCAAGTTTTATTTTAAACTTTCCTTGTTTTAAAGGTAAACTTTGGTACATACTATTTCTCTCTTCTTTTAGTGACTTTCAAAACAAGTGGATAGTTATAACCTCATATTAGAACCTCAAGGTATTCTCCTTATACTGCACCAGATGGAAACTTCTTGATAATAATAAAATATTTTTTTGTTTTACATTCTTGACTTAGTAATTGAATGAATAGAAATTGTTGTGAAAATGTTATGTACGGTTTAAATATTGCACAGTTTAAAAGTCATCACAGGTATCAAGAAATAAATTATATCCAACCACAGCTGAAATTTAGGAGACTTTGTGTATTCACATGATAATATTGTACAATGTCGCCATAAACAAGCAAGCATGCTTGAACAGGCTGTATGCAAGACATAAGCAGGACAAAGATAGTAAGATAGTAAGCAGGACAAAGATAGTAAGAAGGCAGTAAGAATATCAGTTGTGCCATTTTCTTTGGCTTTCTGGCTGAAAATATTCAAGTGTTCACCTTGTCACAAACAGATGGAAACATGATTTATCTCTTACATTACAGATTAGTTATACTTTTAAAAAATTACCACATTTTAACAGTTGCACATTCTCACCCTTCATATTTTGGGTATGGTACAGGTTGTATGTATCCCCAAAGTTCATTGACCTTATTCTTAAGATCAGAAAGTAGAAAAAAATTCTCTGAGTTTTGCAGAGAAAAATATTTAGATAAAAATTCTACACTAGGCTGAATTTGCATTCAACTATAAGTACAAGAAAAAGATATTTTTAGATGTACAAGTATACAGGAAGTATAGTATATATATATATATATATATATATACACTTAATACAAAATATTTGAAGAAGTAATTTAACAAAATGAGAAAAGAATAAAAAAGCAAAGATCTTAAGAATAGAGAAGTCACAGTATAAAGGAATTATCTCTAAGAAAAAAAGCTATTTTAAAAACTGAATAACTGTGAAATTATTATAAAATTTAATATAATATAAAAATATCTTGAAAAAGAATATAGGATATAAAATATTAAATGATAACAAAGACTTAAATTTCATATTTCACTAACAAAAACTGGAAATGAAATGAGGAAGGGATGGCAGAAGAAAAGCAAGTTTAATGTGCTATAATACATGGAGTTTGTTATAAATGCTTAGATGCAAATATTCATGGAAAATAGTTATAGTTACCTAAAAACAGATATTACTATAATAAAAACAAAGAATACTCTTTCTAAATTACCAGAGAGAAAAAACAAAGTAGTCAATATAGCAAAAGACCATTAAAAAGGAAAACAATAAGAAAAGATTTAAAGAACAATAAATTATAAACAAGATAACATAAGGTCAAATATCAGTTAAGCTAATCAAAGCAAGTTAGAAACCTCAAATATTTATATCAAACAGTGTTGAATTAAGTAAACAGCATGAATGTCTGATAATAAGACTTTGGCAAAATAAGTTATGTCACATAGTGCACTAAAATATCACATTTCAGAAGAATACTTAATGATAACAGAAAATTGTTTTTATAAATTTTAAAGAGAAATTGTGAACAAAAGATTTGATTTATAATATCAGCTGCCTTCTGAAGAGAATAATCACACAGCAGTGCAGGTAGAGTGGTCTCAACTGCCAGCTCGTTACATTTTGATGCATAGAAAGAAGTTTAAAAGAAGATAAAGTTGTGACTGTTTCAGGAGAATGCATTTTGGCGTGATTTTTTTTTTTTTTTTTTGCTTTATATATATATTTTACTATAAGTGCCAGGGATTTTCTAAAAAGGGAGAAAATTCTCTAGCCATTAGTTTATTCAATAAATATCTACTGAGCAGCTATTCTTTTTTTTAATTTTAATTTCTTTAAACATCTTTATTAGAGTATAATTGCTTTATACTCTAATATGTGGTGTGTTATTTTCTGTTTTATAACAAAGTGAATCAGCTATACATATACATATATCAGTTATACATATGTCCCCACATTTCTTCCCTCTTACATCTCCCTCCCTTCCACCCTCCCTATCCCATCCCGCTAGGTGGTGACAAAGCACGAAACTGATGTCCCTATGCTATGTGGCTGCTTTCCACTAGCTATTTTACGTTTGGTAGTGTATATATGTCCATGCCAATCTCTCACTTTGTACCAGCTTACCATTCCCTCTCCCCATATCCACAAGTCCACTCTCTAGTAGATCTGTGTCTTTAATCGCATCTTGCCCTTAGGTTTTTCTTTTTTTTCTTTTTTTTTAGATTCCACATATATGCGTTAGCATACGGTATTTGTTTTTCTCTTTCTGACTTACTTCACT